>NC_092372.1:119635586-119951943 GCF_030028105.1 Mobula birostris
CCATTCAATCCCTTCCCACTTACATCCACAGCACTTCTCACACTCCCAGTCTCCTCACTAACTCTTAATTCCCTGGCCCTGACCACTTCATTTTCACCATGGACGCCCAGATACACCTCTATCCCCTATCAAGATGGCTCTAAAGATCTGTGCTTCTTTCTCAAAAAAACTAACCAGTTTTCCCCTCCATTTGGCAAAACTAGTCAACAGCCTCAACAATTTCTCCTTTAGCTGCTCCCACTTTCTCCAGACTCTAGGGGTAGTCATAGGCACCCAGCTATGCCTGATTTTTCATTGGCTAAGCAGAACAGTACATGCAACACGCACAGCACGCTGGAGGAACTCAGCAGGTCGGGCAGCATCCGTGGAAACGAACAGTCAACGTTTTGGGCCGAGGCCCTTCGTCAGGACTGAAGAGGGAGGGGGCAGGGGCCCTATAGGGGCCCCTATATCAAGGGGCGGGGGAGGGGAAGCTGGGAGGGGATAGGCGGGAAAGGTGGAGGAGGAATAGGGGAAAGCGCAATGGGTAGAGAAGGAGCCTATCACCTACCCCTTGGTTCCGCCTCCTTCTACTACCCATTGTGTTTTCCCCTATTCCTTCTTCACCTTGCCTGCCTATCCCCTCCCTGCTTCCCCTCCCCCATCCCTTTATCTTTCCCCTTACTGGTTTTTCACCTGGAACCTACCAGCCTTCTCCTTCCCACCCTCCCCCCACCTTCTTTATAGGGCCTCTGCCCCCTCCCTCTACAGTCCTGATGAAGGGTTCTGGCCCGAAACATTGACTGATCGTTTCCACGGATGCTGCCTGACCGGCTGAGTTCCTCCAGCGTGTTGTGCGTGTTGCTTTGACCCCAGCATCTGCAGAGTATTTTGTGTTTACAGAACAGTATATGTTCGCAACCCTCCCCGGTAATACTCCCCAACTCTTCCTCCGCTGCACTGATAACCGCAGTGGTGCTGCTTCATGTACCCAAGCTGAATTCATCAATTTCATCAGCTTTGTCTCTAACTTCCACCCTGCTGAAGACAAAGTGTTGACTGACACCTTTTATAAACCTACCGATTTTCTTGACAATTCTCATACTACCCCGTCTCCTGTGACAATGCTATTCTCTTTTCTCAATTGCTTCAATTCCGCTGCACCTGCTCCTTGGATGTGGTTTTCCCTTTAGAGAACAGAGATTCAAAAGGCCAAAGTTCGCTTTATTATCAAAGTATACAACTCTGAAATTCTTCAATGCTCTGGGTAGCGATGGAACCAAGAAAGAAATGAAAGGCAGCGCGATCACCAACCCCAAATCCCAACTCCCCACTACAAAAAAGCAAGCAAAAAGTGGACAGGCAGATCAACCCCGAATCCCTGCTCGCACACAAAAACAGAGCACATTGCATCAGGCAGTTCTACAACCCCCCTCAAATCTCTCCTCCCATACAAACAAAAACAAACAAACAGGCACATCGACCCACCCCCCCAAATCTCCCTCCCTGCACCAAAAAACAGTTGATCAGACAAAGCAGTACAATATTAAAACTATCAGACTGAAAAAGAAATTTTATAAGCAACACACATCAAAGTTGCTGGTGAACACAGCAGGCCAGGCAGCATCTCTCGGAAGAGGTACAGTCGACGTTTCGGGCCGAGACCCTTCGTCAGCACTAACTGAAAGAACAGATAGTAAGAGATAGTAATCTTCCTAGAGATGCTGCTTGGCCTGCTGCGTTCACCAGTATTTTTTATGTGTGTTTGAATTTCCAGCATCTGCAGATTTCCTCCTGTTTAAGAGATTTTATAGTCCAGGTCTACATCCAAAATACAGAACAAGCCTGAGCAACTCTGTCTGGGCACAGTGGCAGCCTCACCCCTCTCCAGCACAGCACAAGAGATCAGAAGGCAAGCAGACAGTGCTCACCCTCTGCACGCACTTCGATGCTTCAATCTCCCTCGTCGCTTTAATTGGCAAAATGGGATCAAACGTGAGCCTGTGCACCATCCTGCAGCTTTCTCACCACGACGTTCACTGACGCTGCCTCTGCCTCCCGGAATTCTCACAGAGACTGCAGAGCGCAGAAGCACTCAAACGATCTCCAAACAGCAAAACACAGTCTCCAACAGTTCCAGAATCACATTCAAGACAAGAAGCAAGTGCAAAAGACATAAAAGAAGTGAAAAGAATGGTTTCCTGATCTATCCCGAAGATGCCGACCAAAGGAGCGTTGTACGCAGGCACCATCTTGACCGGGAGGTGTCCTCCTTCAACGAACGGGATTTCCCTTCCTCCTCACCCACTTCTCCTCCATTTCCCGTACATCTGTGCTCACCCCATCATCTTGACACCTTAACAGTGATAGAGTTCCTCTTGTCCTTACCTACCACACTATCAGCGACCACATCCAACACATCATCCTCTGCAACTTCCACCATCTTCAAAGGGATCCTACCACCAAACACATCTTTATTTCTCTCCCACTTTCTGCTTTCCGCCTGGATTGCTCCCTCCGTGATTCCCTTCTCCTTTTGTCCCTCCCAGCACTTACCCATGCAAGCAGAGCAAGCTTTTATAGGTATGTAAAAAGGAAAAGACTGGTAAAGACAAATGTAGGTTCCCTACAGACAGAAACAGGTGAGTTGGTTATGGGGAGCAAGGACATGGCAGACCAATTGAATAATTACTTTGGTTCTGTCTTCACTAAGGAGGACATAAATAATCTTCCAGAAATAGTAGGGGACAGAGGGTCCAGTGAGATGGAGGAACTGAGCGAAATACATGTTAGTAGGGAAGTGGTGTTAGGTAAATTGAAGGGATTGAAGGCAGATAAATCCCCAGGGCCAGATGGTCTGCATCCTAGAGTGCTTAAGGAAGTAGCCCAAGAAATAATGGATGCGTTAGTGATAATTTTTCAAAACTCGTTAGATTCTGGACTAGTTCCTGAGGATTGGAGGGTGGCTAATGTAACCCCACTTTTTAAAAAAGGAGGGAGAGAGAAACCGGGGAATTATAGACCGGTTAGCCTAACGTCGGTGATGGGGAAACTGCTGGAGTCAGTTATCAAAAATGTGATAACAGCACATTTGGAAAGCGGTGAAATCATCGGACAAAGTCAGCATGGATTTGTGAAAGGAAAATCATGTCTGACGAATCTGATTGAATTTTTTGAGGATGTAACTAGTAGAGTGGATAGGGGAGAACCAGTGGATGTGGTATATTTGGATTTTCAAAAGGCTTTTGACAAGGTCCCACACAGGAGATTAGTGTGCAAACTTAAAGCACACGGTATTGGGGGTAAGGTATTGATGTGGATGGAGAATTGGTTAGCAGACAGGAAGCAAAGAGTGGGAATAAACGGGACCTTTTCAGAATGGCAGGCAGTGACTAGTGGGGTACCGCAAGGCTCAGTGCTGGGACCCCAGTTGTTTACAATATATATTAATGACTTGGATGAGGGAATTAAATGCAGCATCTCCAAGTTTGCGGATGACACGAAGCTGGGCGGCAGTGTTAGCTGTGAGGAGGATGCAGAGTGACTTGGATAGGTTGGGTGAGTGGGCAAGTTCATGGCAGATGCAATTTAGTGTGGATAAATGTGAAGTTATCCACTTTGGTGGCAAAAATAGGAAAACAGATTATTATCTGAATGGTGGCCGATTAGGAAAAGGGGAGGTGCAACAAGACCTGGGTGTCATTATACACCAGTCATTGAAAGTGAGCATGCAGGTACAGCAGGCGGTGAAAAAGGCGAATGGTATGCTGGCATTTATAGCGAGAGGATTCGAGTACAGGAGTAGGGAGGTACTACTGCAGTTGTACAAGGCCTTGGTGAGACCACACCTGGAATATTGTGTGCAGTTTTGGTCCCCTAATCTGAGGAAAGACATCCTTGCCATAGAGGGAGTACAAAGAAGGTTCACCAGATTGATTCCTGGGATGGCAGGACTTTCATATGAAGAAAGACTGGATGAACTGGGCTTGTACTCGTTGGAATTTAGAAGATTGAGGGGGGATCTGATTGAAACGTATAAAATCCTAAAGGGATTGGACAGGCTAGATGCAGGAAGATTGTTCCCGATGTTGGGGAAGTCCAGAACAAGGGGTCACAGTTTGAGGATAAAGGGGAAGTCTTTTAGGACCGAGATTAGGAAAAACTTCTTCACTCAGAGAGCGGTGAATCTGTGGAATTCTCTGTCACAGGAAGCAGTTGAGGCCAGTACATTGGCTATATTTAAGAGGGAGTTAAATATGGCCCTTGTGGCTACGGGGATCAGGGGGTTTGGAGGGAAGACTGGGGCGGGGTTCTGAGTTGGATGATCAGCCATGATCATAATAAATGGCGGTGCAGGCTCGAAGGGCCGAATGGCCTACTCCTGCACCTATTTTCTATGTTTCTATGTTTCTAAGTGATACACCTGGCCTCTAGTTCCTCACTACCACTCAGGGCCCTGAACAGTCCTTCCAGGTCTGCACTTCCTCTGCAAAAGTGCTGGGCTTGCCTATTGTGCTTGGTGTTCCCAATGCCGCCATCCCTACATTGGTGAGACCTGCTGTAAACTGACAGATGGTGCTGGAGCCCCAAGTGCAACCACTTGTGTTTCTCTCTGAAAACTGGAGATGGCCACGGTTTCTCAGGGAAGTACAGCCGGAGCCTAGTCTGTGATCAATGTCGCCGAGACTCAGAGGTGGCATGTTGCCTCAACAGTTCCAGAGATGTGGCGAGTGGGTGCAGAGTATTGAGGCGGAATGAGATTGTGGTCCAGAGCAACACCATCAGGAGATGGGAAGAATGACGAGGTCCTCCAAGCAGTGCTGGGAATATGATTAAAAACGTAGGGCCTCAGGAGGTGCCGGCATGTGTTGATCACAAATAGAGGACAGTGCAAACAGGGCAGGTGGACTCTCTTCAAGTGACAGGAAGGGAGGGCAACATCTCAACAGGATCTCAAGTACCAACATTCTGGCGACGAGGACGGCATTTGACTTCAGGTTGGATGGAAACTACCTGGCCTGGGGATGAGAACTCAACAGCAGTTTCAGAAGGCCAGGACAAAAGAAGGGTTTAGTGACAAATTTGGAATGTAGAAGATTCAGGGAAAAAGATGTATGCCAGTATGATTCTGTGAAGATTGGCACTGAAAGGGAGGCAGACAGTCAAACACATGGGTGTATGATGTGGCTGTTACTCAGCTGAGCCTTAGCGTACAGGAGTACAAGCCTTTTGGTTGGGGGAGAGGATTAAGGAAGCACATCAGTGTCAGCAAAGAAAATAAATGGGCTGTGAGGAGGTTAAGGTCCTAGAGAAATCAATAAACGAGGGTATACGAGTTGAACTAAAGAAGGGAAGCCACTCGACTGGAACAGAGATTAAAAGCAAACATGTGGGCAGGTTTGTGAGGATACCAACCAATGTAACATGGAGTCATAGAAAACTACAGCAGAGAAACAGGTCTTTCAGCCCATCTAGTCCATGCAAACCATTGAAACAGCCTACTCCCATCGACCTGCACCGGGACCATACCCCTGCCATCCATGTACCCATCCAAACTTCTCTTAAACATTGAAATCAAGCCTGCATCCACCACTTGTGCTGGCAGCTCGTTCCACACTCTCACCACCCTCTGAGTAAAGAGGTTTCCTCCCACGCTTCCCTTAAACTTTTCACTTTTCACACTTAACCCATGACCTCTGGTTGTAGTCCCACCCAAACTCAGTGGAAAAAGCCTGCTTGCTTTTACCCTATCTATACCCCTCATAATTTTGAATACTTCTATCAAATCTCCCCTCAGCCTTCTATGTTCTAGAGAATAAAGTCCTAACCTATTCAATCTTTCCTCATAACTCAGGACTTCCAGTCCCAGTAAACTTTCTCTGTACTCTTTCAATCTTATTCACATCTTTCCTGTAGGTAGGTGCACATAACAAACGAAGTCAGTAACAATAGGTAAAGGAGGAAAAGAATTCTTAAAATTCATTGAAGAGAACTTTTGAGATCAGTGCACAAGTTTGACAGAGGGATATAAAGTAGACTGGATTTTGTTTTGAAATGGGATGTGCCCAAAAGTAGTAAAGAAAGTTACTTGTTGGTAAATTAGAAACGGAGCAGTGGAGGTGGGTATGGACTGGAGGGTACAGCGGGGAGCACATAGCAAGGGACTGAGGGAAACTCTCACATCCAGCCCCCACATCCCCAATCATGCAGGGTAGGAAAAAGAGAAGAAAGGAAAACCTGCAACTCAACATTGTAGAAATACCTGAGAATGGAAAATGCTGGTGTGCAATTATAAAAGAGAGAAAGTATTGTCAGGCAAGTGATAGAAAATGAGTTGCCCTATTAATGAGGCAAACTGTAGCCTGGATACTGTGTGGTTCCACACCTTTAACAATGAGTAAGCTGCCAGGCTCGGAGAACATGCATCCCAGGTTACTTACAGCAAGCCAGGGATGGGACAATGCAGACTCTGACCCACAGTTTCCAGTGCTCTTTGGCTACAAGGATGGTGCTGTAGGAGTGAATGATTGTTTATATTTCCAATACTGCCTCCACATCAGTGCCTGTATCAATGCTGTTCTCTGTGAATCAGGTCCAAAGGATCCATTTCGAGCTGTACACTCCTCATACAGGTCTCCGACTACAGGCTGTAGTGCAAAATCACCCTTTTCCTCTACATTTCTGTATCAGATTTATTATAACCAACTTGTACTATGAAAATGTTGCAGTTTCACAGCAGCAGTTCGGTGCAAAGGCAGACAATTCCTATAAAGTTTTAAATTAAATTAATACTGCCAAACAGAAAGGTATAATGTGTTATACAGACCGCTCGGAAATCTGATGGAGGGGAAGAAGCTGTTTCTGAATCAGTGAACGTGGGTTTTTGGGCTCCTGTGCCTCCTCCCTGATGCTAGAAATGAGAAGATGGCACAACCAGAATGGTGAGAGTCCATAGTGATTTTCTGCTGTCTTACTATCTATCACAAATTTCCTGACATGGTTCAGCCCCATACATGTCATCTCACTTCTCTGGACTAAACACCAAGTCTGGACTAACCTGTCCACTGATAACTTCTCGTACTCGGTAAGCTTCTTCCTCAAAGAGCCTCAAGACAAGGGTAGAGGTGGAAAGCTGGCAGGTTGGAGTAACAAGAATAATTCCATTCTTGCTAGTGAGAGCAGAGTGGTCCCAACACTCTTGATCTCTGTGGCAATTTCTCTGATTCAATGGTGCAGAGTTGAAGGGGAGTTTACTATTTAAAAAAGGGGAAAGTCATGAAGTTAGACAGACTGAAATCCCTGGGGCTGCAAGATGCATTCTTTGTAATGAAAATGCATATACCAGGGTTGGTGAAATGCAGCACATCCTGGGATGGGGAGAAAGAATTGCAATTAATCATGAAGGTACATTTATAAAGACTGAAAAATAAAAAAAAACCTTGCAAATGTTGGAAATCTGCAATAAAAACAAAATGCAGGAAAATCTTGGCAGATCAGGTTGCATCTGTGGAAGGGGAAACAGTAAACAGTTCAGGTTCAGATGAATGGTCACCGGCCCAAAACGTTCATGAGTATTTCCAGTCCTGATAGTATTCAGCAGGGGCGGTACAGTAGTGTAACACTATTACAATGACAGGGACATAGGTTCAGTTCCTGGAACTGTCAGTAAGGAGATTGTGTGCTCTCCCTGTGACCACATAGATTTCCTCCCAGTGCTCTGGTTTCCTCCCACAGGCCAAAGGTGTATGGGTCAGTAGGTTAATTGGTCACAGGGGTACAATTGGACAGTGGGGGGGTCATTGGACTGGAAGGGCCTGTGGCCCTGCTGTATCACTAAACTAAAGGGACATCAGATTAACTCATTATCTGTGGCAAGTTAGTGGATGTCAGCCTACTCAGTAAAGTAGTAACCAATTCCTGACAGAATGCAGACATTCCGTACCATTTTGGTACAAGCAGACACTGAGCAGCACTTTCTCGGGGAGTCTGCTGAGATCCCGTTACTTCCATTGTTATTTTAAGCATTGGTGCTATTTCATCACAGCCTGGAGCTGCAAATGGGATCAGATTCTACGATGCAACAATTCTTGCAGCTGCGTCTGAGCAAAGAGGTTAAACCATTCTTATGACTATGGGTGCAGCAGGACTTGAGAGTCCTTGAGCACGATTCCCTCAGTGGTAAGGAAGGCAAATGCAATGTAAGCATTCACTTCGGAAGGACTAGAATATTAAAAGCAAGGAAGTAATTCTGAGGCTTTATTAGGCATTGGCCGGACTGCACTTGGAGTATTGTGAGCAGTTTTGGCCCGCTTTCCTGAGAGGGTCATGAAAATGATTCTAGGAATGAAAGGGTTAATGTATGAGGAGTGTTTGATGGCTCTGAGCCCGTGCTTGCTGGAGTTTAGAAGAATCAAAGGGGGAATCTCAACAAAACCATTCAAATATTGAGATGTCCATATAGACTGGATGTGGAGGGTGTGGAGAGGAGGCTTCTTATAGTGGGGGAATCTCGCACTAGAGGGCACAACCTTAGAATAGTCCATTTAGGACGGAGATGAAGATAAGTTCCCTTAGCCAGCTGGTGGTGAATCTGTGGAAATCATTGCCACAGGCTGCAGTGGAGGCCATGTCATTGAGTATATCTAAAGCAGAGGTTGATAAGTTCTTGATTAGTCAGGGCGTCAAAGGTTATGGGGAGAAGGCAGGAGAATGGGGTTGAGAGGGATAATAAATCAGCATGATGGAATGGTGCAGCAGACCTAATGGGCCAAATGGCTTAACACTGCTCCTTTATCTTATGGACAAAAACTAATTTATTCTGTTGATTGTAATCCTTGGCCTCTTTCCAAAACACAAGAGAAGCTGCCAGAGGCAATACATGGGATCTCCTTGAAAAACACCAGAGACCAGACCGGAAACAGCAGGTAACAGTCTGTCTCGCTGCTGCTTCCTGTGCTTCCCATTTAAGCACTTCCGAGATTTGTTTGGCCAGGAGCAAGTCAGGGGCTTTTATCTGCCGGATTATGCATACATCCAGGAACTTGAGAGAACCACGGAGGTTTTCTCTCTGGTGAGAGGGGTTATCGGGAAGTGACGATGAAGCTATTTAAAGTCTCAGCCTTGGTTTTTACTCACACGCACTTCTGCCTTCCTTCCCATTGGCTGGTATTACCTCCCTGAGCATCTTGGTGTCAGCAATGTGTGCTGGGAGAACAACTGATGACAGGATTTGAATAAAACTATTCTAAGACCATAAGATATAGGAGCAGAATTAGGCCATTTGGCTCATTGAGTCTGCTCCACGATTTCATCATGGCTGATCCATTTTCCTTCTCAGCCCCGATCTCCTGCCTTCTCCCCGTATCCCTTCATGCCCTGACTAATCAAGAATCTATCAACCTCCACTTTAAAAATACCCAATTATTTGGCCTCCTCAGCTGCCTGTGGCAATGAATTTCACAGGTTCACTACTCTCTGGTTAAAGAAATTCCTCCTCATCTGTTCTAAAAGGACACCCGCCCCTCTATTCTGAGATTGTCCCGTCTGGTCCTAGATTCACCCACCACGGGAAACATCCTCTCCACGTCCACTCTATCGAGGCCTTCAAATGTAGGGACAGGGTGCGTGAAAACAAAGCCTGATAGGATAATGACATTTGGAACATGGCATGCAGTGGATAGAAATGGACACTTTCTAGTTGTTGAGGGGTTAAATATGAAGAAACACTGATAAATGATAGAGATACGGGTGACAGGTTGGAGATAGGTCTCCACTAAAGGAAGTGCAAGGTGCTCCTTCCCTCTGGCAGCCTGCAGGTCACCCCTGGGCAAAGTGCAGCTCCTTCCCCGATCAGGGTCACCTGAAGCCACGGGATCAGGTGGTGGATGGTCGTATGAGCAGGTGGTGCATATCACAAGTGCTGGTTATGCGACCACTGATGCCAGGCAAACAGTCTCTGATGATTATTGATAATGGCTGGGTCACTCGTCTTAGAAGCATAGAAAAGATACTGCCCAGATGAAGGCAACGGCAAATGACTTCTGTAGAAAAATTTGCCAAGAGCAGTCATGATCATGGAAAGACCATGATCACCCATGTCATGGTCACACAGTTTATGTTCCAAGCCTACACTGGTGACCGTCCTGCACGTTTCCTGCGCCACATCGACAACTGCATTGATGCTGCTTCCTGCACCCATGCTGAACTCCTTGATTTCATCCACTTTGTCTCCAACTTCCACCCGGCCCTCAAATTCACCTGGTCCATTTCTGACACCACCCTCCCCTTTCCCGAACTCACTGTCTCTATCTCTGGAGACAGCTTATCCACCAATGTCTATTATAAACCAACGGACTCTCACAGCTAACTGGACTATAACTCGTCCCAGCCTGCCACTTGTAAAAACACCATCCCCTTCTCTCAATTCCTCCATCTCCGCCACATCTGCTCTCAGGATGAGGCTTTTCATTCTAGAACGAAGGAGATGTGCTCCTTTTTCAAAGAAAGGGGCTTCCCTTTCTCCACCATCAACGCTGCCCTCAATCACATCTCTTCCATTTCACATGCCTCTGCTCTTAGCCCATCCTCCCGCCACCCTACCAGGTATAGGGTTCCTCGTCCTCACCTACCACCCCACCAGCCTCCATGGCCAGCACATAATTCTCCAACACTTCCACCACCTTCAACTGGATCCCACCACCAAGCACATCTTTCCCTCCCCCACCCACCTTCTGCTTCATGCAGGGATCGCTCCCTAGGTGACTCTCTTGTCCATTCGTCCCTCCTCACTGATCTCCCTCCTGGCATTTAACCTTGCAAGCGGAACAAGTGCTACATCCGCCCCAACACCTCCTCCCTCACTGCCATCCAGGGCCCCAAACAGTCCTTCTGGGTGAAGCGAGACTTCACCTGAGAGTCTGTTGGGGCACATACTGTGTTCGGTGCTCCCCATGTGGCCTCCTGTGCATCGGTGAGACCCGATGTAGATTGGGACACCACTTCACCGAGCATCTATGCTCCATCCGCCAAAACAAGTGGGATCTCCCAGTTGCTCCCCCACCCCTATCAGGATAAGACCACACTTGGGTTGGAGGAACAACACCTTATATTCTGTTTGGGTAGCCTCCAACTTGATAGCACGAACATCGATTTCTGAAATTTTCAGTAATGCCCCCCCCCCCACCATTTCCCATCCCCTTGCCCCTCTCTCATGTTACCTTCTTGTCCACCCATCACCTCCCACTGGTACTCCTCCCGGCTCCTTTTTCCTTTTTTCCATGGCCTTCTGTCTCTTCCACCAATCAACTTCCACTCCCCACCCCCCCAGGTTTCACCTATCGCCTAGCGTTTCTCTCTCCCCTTCCCTCACCTTTTAAATCAACTCCTCAGCTTTTTTTCTCCCGTCCTGCCGAAGGGTTTCGGCCTAAAATGTCAACTAGACTTCTTTCCCCATAGAGGCTGCCTGGCCTGCTGAGTTCCTCCGGCATTTTGTGTGTGTTGCTTGGATTTCCAGCATCTGCAGATTTTCTCTTGTTTACAAATGTATTTATTTATTTTTTTTTATTTAGCGATGCAGTGCCAAAGAACCCACCTATTTAAGCCCAGCCCTGTCACAGGTCAATTTACATGGCCGATTAACCTACCAACCAGTAAGTCTTTGGATTGTGGGAAGAAACGAACACATTCACAGGGAGGACGTACAAACTCCTTACAGAGGACACCGGAACTGAACTCTGATGCCCCAAGCTGTAATAGCGTCACGCAAACCACTAAATCCTCATTTGTGACGTCAATGTAGTACGTTGATTGGGTCCTGTGGCTAGTTTCTGTATCTGCAGTGAAACTCTAAGTGCAGATTCATTTCCACAGTTTCATGTGGCAACAATTAGTAGCCAGGGTTCCCGGAGCATTTCCTGGCCCAGAAACCCCATCAAGGATGGCACTTCTTGATTGAAATTCAGTCCTCTGAACTGCTGATACCTCCTCAGTGTAGGCCAAAAGCCCTGGGCTCCAGGAAGGGTGAGCTGGCAACCAACAGCTTTGTAGCACTTTTGATCAGAGCAGATTTCTTGTTTTGGCAATCTCTGGAGAACCACTACACACTGCTCCTTCACCAGGTGGGGACAGGAAGGACACTGTGCCGGGTGATGGGAGGACACAAGACAGGCACACTGATAGCTACACAGACACAAGCAGACAAACTCTGGATTTGCTTTTACCTTGGAGAAGAGATTGAAGCAGCCTAGACGACTGATGATGCAGTAAACCTCTGGCAGCCTTTTACCTTTCCCGTTCGGCTGGACGGACCACATGGAACAGAGCAGATAAAACAGTCAGCCAGGAGTAGCTGGTGAGGCAGGATGATATCATTCTCAGGAGTTTTAACGTTTAAAGTGGTCATCTACCTCCACCACATAGATCTCACTAAACCATGAGCAATTCACTGCACCCCCCACCGAATTCCCTAATATAGGGTCACCCAGTTTATATGATGGAGGTGGTGTGCTCAGTTATAGATCATAGAGGTCTCAGAGTTTTCACAGTGTGGAAGGTTCGACAACCAGCAAGCCTTTAAAAATCCACTATAGAGCCCCAGTTTACTTTTCCCCACTTTCCATCAATTACTTCCGCACCCCCATCTCCTTCAGATCCTACCACTCACGTGTGACAAGGTTGAAATCTGCTGAATTTAGTTATAAATAATTGTTAAGTTAAAATAATTGATTTCATGTGAATATCATTACATGTTGAGGAAAGGGATATTACTTGAAAAACATGCAAATGTGTTCGGTTGAAAATTCTGAGACTGTGTGCAAGGTATTCTTTTATAGTATTGAGCACTGAACCTGCCATTGATTTGTAAGAGCTTGCATTCGATCTTCAGCACACGTATCTATATTTCACTGCTATATCCCTTTTCCTGGTTGGGAAAGAAATTCAGAAAATAATTGGAATTTTAAGTGAATTGGCACATTCATGTTTTCAGAAGAAAACGCTAAGTATTTTTTTTCCAAAGTTTTGTGTAATTCGTTGAGTTATAGGTTTGTTTGAAACTGTGAAAAAAAAAGGCTGTTTTCAGCCTTGTGGCTTGTATGATCGAAGTGTTAAAGCTGCATAAGTGTCATAAGCATGCAGTGTAACTGTTTGGATGCAGACTATTGCTGATAAAAGAAAATGATGGTTTATTAGAGTAGTTTTATATTTGTGTTATATTTTTGATATTTTAGGATTAAAGCGAAATGTTCCCAACGGAATAACAGAAATAATGGTTAAACCAAAAAATGCCTGAATGTTAAATGGATAAAGAGTATAAAAGGGAAAAGGACTGAACTTGATTTAATGTACATCTCATTGCCTATTGTTATACAGGTAACTGGATGTACTGTAGTTTAGTTTTGTTCCATGAAGTGTTTGATGCATGAACATAGTGTATCTATGCTTTATTTGCCTTACCCCTTTTCAGGGGCACTACACTTGCACACTGGTGGCAATTTACAGTGTCAATTAACCCACCAACCTGCATGCTTTTGGGATGTGGGAGGAAATTGGAGCACTTCCTCGGAGAAACTCACGTGATGATAGGGAGGACATGCAAACTCCACACAGTCAGCATACCAGGTCAGGTCTGAACCCTGGAGCTGTGAGGTAGCACCACCGTGATGCCCCAAGAATAACTGCTGCGCTGACGCTGACCAGGAATCGAACCTGGGTTCCCATGTGGCGAGAATTCTGCCAATGCCTCAGTGCAAAGTTAAACTGAAGCCCCAGATATACTGATGGCCCTTTCCCTGGGAGACACTTGGTGCCCAATGCAAGTCCCACAACTCCCGCTGCACATCTGCGGTCATACTGGTGAGCCAGAGGCTTGTTTCGTGGATCTAAATTCCTGTGCTCTGAAACACCAAATCCCTCTCTCATCAGGATCTGGCGTATGTCGCGAAACTGGCTGACTTTGCGGCAACAGTACAATGCAATACATAACAATAGAAAAAACTGAATTACAATGTTCATGGCTTCAATGTCCATTTAGAAAATACATGACAGAGGGGAAGAAGCTGTCCCTGAATCATTGAGTGTGTACCTTCATGGTTCTGTACCTCCTTCCTGACGGTAGCAATGAGAACAAGGCATGATGAGGGTCCTTAATGACCGACGCCACCTTTTTGAGGCATTGTTCCTTGAAGATGTCTGGAATATTGTGGAGGCTATTGACCATGATGGAGATGACTAAGTTTACAACTCTCTGCAGCTTAGCTTGATCCTGTGCAGCAGCCCCCCACCCCCATACCAGACAGTGATGCAGCCATTTAGAATGCTCTCCACGGTACATCTGTAGATATTTGTGAGTGTTTTTGGTGACAAACCAAATCTCCTCAAACTGCTAATGAAATATTACCACCGTCATGCCTTCTTTGTAGCTGCAACACACATCAAAGTTGCTGGTGAATGCAGCAGGCCAGGCAGCATCTCTAGGAAGAGGTACAGTCGACGTTTCAGGCCGAGACCCTTCGTCAGGACTAACTGAAGGAAGAGTTAGTAAGGGATTTGAAAGTTGGAGGGGGAGGGGGAGATCCAAAATGATAGGAGAAGACAGGAGGGGGAGGGATGGAGCCAAGAGCTGGACAGGTGATTGGCAAAGGGGATATGAGAGGATCATGGGACAGGAGGCCCGGGAAGAAAGAGAAGGCGGGGGGGGACCCAAAGGATGGGCAAGGGGTATAGTCAGAGGGACAGAGGGAGAAAAAGGAGAGTAAGAGAAAGAATGTGTGTATAAAAATAAATAATGGATGGGGTACGAGGGGGAGGTGGGGCATTAGCAGAAGTTAGAGAGGTCGATGTTCATGCCATCAGTTTGGAGGCTACCCAGACGGAATATAAGGTGTTGTTCTGCATTCTATAAGATGTTGTTTGCGTTCTTTGTAGCTGCATCGATATGTTGGGCCCAGGTTAGATCCTCAGAAATATTGGTACCCAGGAACTTGAAATTGTTCTCTCTCTCCACTTCTGATCCCTCTGTGAGGACTGGTGTGTGTTCCCTCATCTTACCCTTCCTGAAATCCACAATCAGTTTTTTAGTCTTGCTGATGTTGAGTGCAAGGTTGTTGCTGCAGCACCACTCAACTAGCTGGTATATCTCACTCCTGTACACCCTCTCATCTCCATCTGAGATTCCACCAATGATGGTTGTATCATCAGCAAATTTATAGATGGCATCCTAGCCACACAGTCATGAATATAGCAATGGGCTAAGCACACACCCCTGAGGTGCGCCAGTGTTCATTGACAGCGAGGTGGAGATGCTATTTCCGATCTGCACAGATTGTAGTCTTCTGGTTAGGAAGTCCATTTGCAGAGGGAGGTACAGAGGACCAGGTTTTGGAGCTTGTTGATTAGAACGGGGGTACGATGGTGTTAAACGCTGCTGACTTTGAATGCAGAAACAGCGTCAAAGTTTACATAAGAAATTGGGAGTAGACTGCTTGACCCAAGATATCTACTCCACTATTCAAAGATTCAAAGTACATTTGTTATCAAAGGATACATAGAAAATGCAACTCCGAGTCTCATCTTCCTGTGGGCAGCCACAAAACAAAGAAACACCTTGGAACACGTTCAAGAAAACATCAAACACCCAACACAAGAGAAGAGAACAAATTATGCAAACGATTAAAAAGTTGGTGAATGACACATGGAATATCAAACCAGGAGCCCAGTAGTAGTCAGTTTAGCTCAGTATCATGCTGCTAGCCCACTGCAGGCCGCAGGCCACTCTTGGCTGAAGCGTCCCAGTCTGCACTGTACTGTTAGGGATAGGTTCAATCTTCTACTGTACCCAGCACTATTGAAATATAGTGAGTGATGGAGACTCTCGCGATCCCGGTTTTTATTCAATCCTCATACCCACTTTGAACTTTCATTGCTGAGCAAGGGTTGAGGTGTGAAGCATTTAAGTAGTTTATTTTTGTCACAAGAACTGAGAAACAGTGAAAAACATTGCTCTGCATGCCAAACAAAGAGATCATTCTAAACGCAAGTGCAAAGGGAAAAGTAGTAACAGAATGCAGAATATAGTGTTACAGTTACAGAGGAAGTGCAGTGCTGCTCATGGAATTGAGACTCAAGACAGCAGAACAATTTTCATAGGTGTAATGAAGAGGTTTTCTGAAAGAACTTGCAGAGTGTCACCACATTCTGGTGCCAGCTTGCACTTTGCTGGCTGATGCTCTGCAACAGACTCAGCCTGCCTCAGGCTCCCGTCCAGCCACGACAATCAGATCACCAATCATGGAGGTCCTTCCTCTTGTCGGAGAATCAGAGGTGCAGAGGGTCGGCAACTTTAAATCTGTTGGTGTTATCATTTCAGAGGACCTGCCCTGGGACCAGCATGCAAAGGCAATCACGAAGAAAGCACAGCAGCACCTCTGCTTCCCTAGGAGTTTGCGAAGGTTTGGCATGACATCTAAAACTTTGACCAACTTCCACAGATGTGTGGTGGAGAGCATATTGACTGGTTGCAACACTGCCTGGTATGGAGATGACCTTGAATGGAAAATCCTGCAAAAAGTAGTGGATCCATCATCAGGGACCCCCACCACCCAGGACATGCTCTCTTCTCGCTGCCACCATCGGGAAGGAGGTAGAGGTGCCTCAGGACTCACACCAGGTTCTCGAAGAGTTATTACCCTTCACCATCAGGCTCTTGAATCAAAGGGGATAATCTTCACTTGCCCCATCAATGAAATGTTCCCACAACTTATGGATTCACTTTCAAGGACTCTTCATCTCATGTTCTCAATATTTATTATTTATTTATTACTATTCTTTCGTTCTTTTTATATTTTCATAGTATGTTGCCTTTTGCATTCTGGTTGAGTAACCAAGCTGGTGTGGTCTTTCATTGATTCTGTTATGGGTATTATTCTATTATGGACTAATTGAGTATCCCTGCTAGTAAATGAATCTGAGGGTTGTATATGGTGACAAACATGCACTTTGGCAATAAATTTACCTCGAATTTGCATAGTGCAATTGCAGATGACAGTGAAGGTTATCTAAAGATGCAATAGGATCAAGGTGAACTAGGAAAGTTAGCAAGGAAATGGCAGAGGAAATTTAACTCAGACGAGTGCAAAGAGTATTAAGGAGGTTGTCTGGGTGAATGTGCCAGGCCTACTGTTTCTGGGTCTAGAACAATTTTATATCAGCCGGTATACTGTATGCTTTGTAAAAATGTGTAACAATTCATACTGATCACAGGCTCGTTAGGGCTGAGTGACCGACTTACCAAGAGCTTCCTGCAGTATCCGAATCTCCTGCCTCCATCCTCGCCAGTCAGAACAAAGGAGAAGGTTTCACTGTTGACATAACGATGATAATCCTGGTTACAGCCAACATCAGAGAACATCCCACAGCATTTTGGTGGGCAGGACCTTCACAAGTGTTGAGACACACCATGATAAAGTGTACTTATTGCTCTACTTTCACCGGCCCAAAAGCTGGTCAATTCAAACAGTGCAGCGAATCACTCCTCAGGTTCCAGGGCCCCTCGAGTACACTATTACAATCAGTGGGTTGATCAAATCATTCAGGGGCTCCCAACCTGGGGTCAATGGACCCCTTACTTAATGATATGGTCCAGGGTATAAAAAAGGTTGGGAACCCTTGATGCAGCTTGATGAACAAGTTAGATAACCACTTGGTTAATCCAACTTTTACTGCCACAATATGCAACCTCCTCTTCCATTCCCTCTAATTGACTTGAAGCAGGCTGTGTGCCTCTCTCCTTTCCAATGGCCCATTCCAAGCCTATTGAAGCATTCACCTGCGTGAGACCGGGCACGTTCAAACGTCAGTGTTTTCCAGGATATCCCTCCGTATTCCTACCACAAACTGCTGCTCAAAATCAGCCCTTGTATCACCTCAGACAGCCACTCTCCACAGGAGGAAACAAAAGCCCTGTCTCACTCTCCGCCTGGGCATTGATTGTAAAAGTGAGAAAGGCAGGTTGCAGCGCGGTCAGGGCACGCTTGGAATATTATGTGTAGTTCTGTTTGGAGCATTGCAAGGAGGATGTAGAGGGTTTGGAGATGGTGCGGAAAAGGTTCACCAGGATGTTGGCTGGATTAGACGGTGTTAGCTGAAAGGAGTGTTTGGACAAACTTGGATACATTTCTCCGGAATGACAAAGGGATGACCTGATGGAATTAAAGTGAATGTACAAGGCCTGATTCGAAAATTTGCAGATGATACTAATTAGGTGGTGGTGTAGAAGGTGTGGAAGGTAATGAAAAAATACCAGGAGATCTTGATCATACAGGTATTTGGCTGATTGGCAAATGGTTTCAATTCAGATAAATATGAGGTATTGCATTTTCGCAGATCAAACAAGGGCAGGGTTTATACAGTGAGTGGCAGGGCCCTGGGCAGTGTTATGGAGTTCACTAAAAGTGGTGTCACAGGTAGAGAGGTGAGGGTAGTGTGTGGTGTGCTGGCTTTCAGTCAGAAGTTGGGAAGTGATGTTGCAGTTATATAAGACTTCAGCAAGGTTGTACGTGGAGTATTGTGTATGGTTTTCATCATCCCGTTACAGGGAAGATGTTATTAAACTAGCAAAAGTGCAGAAAGGATTTATCAAGATGTTGTTTGGGCTGGGGGTCCTGAGTCATGAGAAGAGGGAGTAAAGACCAAAACTTTATTCCCTGGAATGCAGAAGGTCCCTGACTGGTATAGACGCAGCCTTTTTTCCAGAGGGCATGACTAAACAAAAAAGTGAGCACAAGTTTAAGATCAGAGGCAAGCGAGATTTTTCACGCAAAAGGTGGTGCATATTTGGAATGAGCTGCCGGTACTAGTGGCTGAGGTGGCCACATAATCATCATTTGCTAGCCATCTCGGCAAGCACATGGATAGTGATCTGCAGATGCTGGAAATCAAAGCAATACGCACAAAATGCTGGAGGAACTCAGCAGGCCAGGCAGCATCTACCGAAAGGAGTACACAGTCAACGTTTCGGGCCGAGACCCTTCATCAGGACGGCATGGATGAGTTGGGCCGAATGGCCTGTTTCCCTGCTGTACAAGTGTAAATAACATTACAGTAAATATTGATAGGGTACAATTCTGAATCTTTTTTCCAGATCGTAATTGCCAAATACTTAAGGTGAGAGGGGAAAGTTTAAAGATATACGAGTCAAGCTTTCTTCTTTAACGTAAAGTGATAGGTGTTCAGAACCCACTGCCGGGGAGGTGGGGGAAGCAGATACAATAGCAATATCTGAGACGTTTAGACAGACACACGATTAGCCGTGGAACAGAAGGACATTGACCATGTGCAAACAGACAAGCATCACATTCGCCAAGAACAGTAGTCCAAAGGACCCCTTCCTGTGCTGTACTGTGCTATATTCTTTGCCAAATGGACGCCAATAAACTCTTCATCAAATGAAGGGCAGGAGCTCATTCCAGTATCCTGACCAATATTTATTCCTATTTTTCACTTTCACCCAGAACTTGCTATGGGCTGGCCTGACTGTAAATGAGAACAGTACACGGTAGGGCTTCTACCAGACCTACCATTAAGTTGTGGCAACTCGGAGGAAATGTGCTGCTCTGTCAAATTCACCACCGGCTGCTGTTGGAATTTCACTGGGCTGCTTTCATGTGACAGGAAAGAGGCCCCATTTTCAAAAACCACCCAGGGTCCCAGGAGCCCAGGAGCCCAGGAGCCCTACCTGTTCAGGTGGGAAACCGCAGCCCATTCACTGATATCCGGGAAGCAGAATTGTGGGATAGCCTTCAGTCTCTCCTCGGCATCACGAGCTTGCCTTGTTGATTTCTCGAACTGTAACAGACCACGTGAAGAAGCCTCATGAAGCAAACAATGTACACAGCTCAGGATCACCTTGTTCCCCCGCTAAATGCCCCCAAATTCCAGGTGTTGCTTAACTATGATGAATGTTCCTAGTCCATTAGTAGCACAGCTTACCTAAAAAAATAAAGTAGGCCATCCAGCTCCTCAAGCCTGTTCTGTCGTTCATGGTTAATCATCCTAATTCAGTAGCTTGTTCCAGCTTCCCCCTCCCACCATATTCCTTGAACCTCTCTCGCTCCCAAGAACAATATCCAACTCCTTTGCTTCCCAGTGGCTTTTCCTCATACAAGAGCTCCTCTTAGCTTCGCAACTGCAACAGGCATCACAAAGGTTAGAGGTTGTGGAAAGGTGGGTGGGGAAGAGGAGGCATGCTGTGGTGATAGGGGATTCAATAGTTAGGGGAACAGACAGGAGCTTTTGAGGGCAAGAATGAGATTCCTGGATGGTATGTTGCCACCCGGGTGCCAGGGTCCGGGACATCTCAGATTGAATCTTTCACGTTGTTAAGTGGGAGGGTGAACAGCCAGAGGTCGTAGTCCATGTTAGACACAGAAACAGGCTCTTTGGCCCACCTAGTTCATGCTGAATTATTAATCTGCCTAACCCCATCAACCTGCACCTGGACATAGCACTGCATACCTCTCCCATCCACGCACCTATCCAAACTTCTCTGAAATGCTGAAATCCTTAGAACACCTGGAGAATACGTAAGGCTCCTTTTCATTGACTACAGTTCTGCCTTTAATACCGTCATTCCAAACAAACTGATTCCTAAGCTCCGGAACCTGGGCCTTAGCACTCAGATCTGTAGCTGGATCTTCAACTTCCTCACAGACAGAATCCAGGCTGTAAAAATAGGGGACAAGCTCTCATCTACAATCACTCTGAGCACCAGTGCCCCACAAGGCTGTGTACTCAGCCCCCTGCTGTACTCACTGTCCACCCATGATTGTGTAGCCAAGTTTCCATTGCACTCTATATATAAGTTTGCTGATTACACCACAATTTCAGGCCGTATCTTGGGTAATGATGAGTTTGAGTACAGAGAGGAAATCAAGAACCTGGTGGCATCTTCCTTAAGAAAGCTTGTGGGGTGTTAGCTTTCATAGATCGAGGGATAGAGTTTAAGAGTCGCGATGTAATGATGCAGCTCTATAAAACTCTGGTTAGGCCACACTTGGAGTACTGTGTCCAGTTCTGGTCGCCTCACTATAGGAAGGATGTGGAAGCATTGGAAAGGGTACAGAGGAGATTTACCAGGATGCTGCCTGGTTTAGAGAGTATGGATTATGATCAGAGATTAAGGGAGCTAGGGCTTTACTCTTTGGAGAGAAGGAGGATGAGAGGAGACATGATAGAGGTGTACAAGATAATAAGAAGAATAGATAGAGTGGATAGCCAGCGCCTTTTCCCCAGGGCACCACTGCTCAACACAAGAGGACGTGGCTTTAAGGTAAGGGGTGGGAAGTTCAAGGGGGATATGAGAGGAAAGTTTTTTACTCAGAGAGCGGTTGGCACGTGGAATGCACTGCCTGAGTCAGTGGTGGAGGCAGATACACTAGTGAAATTTAAGAGACTACTAGACAGGTATATGGAGGAATTTAAGGTTGGAGTTATATGGGAGGCAGGGTTTGAGGGTCGGAACAACAATGTGGGCCGAAGGGCCTGTACCGTGCTGTACTATTCTATGTTCTATGTTCTATGGTACGAAGACAATAACCTAACCCTCAACGTCAGCAAGACGAAGGAATTGGTTGTTGACTTCAGAAGGAGTAGCGGACCGCACGACCTCACTTACATCGGTGGTGCGCAAGTGGACCAGGTCAAAAGAGTCCACTGCCAAGAAGGCCCACCTGCGCCTTTACTTCTTGGGAAAGCTAAAGAAATTTGGCTTGTCCCCTAAAACCCTCACTAATTTTTATAGATGCACCGTAGAAAGCATTCTTCTAGGGTGCATCACAATCTGGTATGGAAGTTGTCCTGTCCAAGACCGAAAGAAGCTGCAGAAAATCGTGAACACGGCGCAGCACATCACACAAACCAATCTTCCGTCCTTGGACTCACTTTACACTGCACGCTGTCGGAGCAGTGCTGCCAGGATAATCAAGGACACGACCCACTCAGCCAACACACTTTTCGTCCCTCTTCCCTCCGGGCGAAGGTTCAGGAGCTTGAAGACTCGTACGGCCAGATTTGGGAACAGCTTCTTTCCAACTGTGATAAGACTGCTGAACGATCCTGACCCAGATCTGGGCTGTACCCTCCAAATATCCGGACCTGCCTCTCAGTTTTTTTGCACTACCTTACTTTCCCTTTTCTATTTATGATTTATAAATTAAATTTTTAATATTTACTATTGATTTGTACTCCAGGGAGTGCAAAGTGCAGAATCGAATATCGGTGTGATGATTGTACACACTAGTTTCAATTGTTTGGCAACAATAAAGTAAAGTAAAATTGCACCCACCTCCACCACTTCTGCTTTCAGGTCATTCCTCACTCTCACCACTCTGCGTTAAGTTCCCCCACGTGCTTCCCTGAAACATTCCACCTTTCACTGTTAACCCATGACCAACCTCTCGTTCTAATCTCACCCAACCCCAGTGGAAAAAGCCTGCTTGCATTTATCCTATCTATACCCCTCAATTTTGTACATCTCTATCAAATCTCCTCTCAGTCTTCTATGTTCTAGGGAATGAAGTCCTAACCTGCTCAATCCTTCCCTATAATTCAGGTCCTCAAGTCCTGGCAACATCCTTGTACGTCTTCTCTTTACTCTTTCATTCTTTTTGACTTCTTTCCTGTAGGTAGGTGACTAAAAACTGCACAAAATACTTCAAATTAGACATCACCAATGTCTTATACAACTTCAACAAAACATCCCAACTTCTGAACTCAATACTTCGATTTCCGAAGGCCAACGTGTCTAAAGCTTTCTTTACCACCCAGCTACCTGTGACACCACTTTCAAGGAATTATGGATCTGTATTCCCAGATCCCTGTTTTACCTCACTCCTCACTGATCACTGTGTAAGACCTACTCTGATTTGTCTTCCTAAAGTGCAACATTTCACACTTGTCTGCAATGAATTGTCATTTTTCAGACCATTTTTCCAGTGGTCCATATCCCACTGAGGGCTTTGATAGTCTTTCTCATTGTCCACTACACCTCCAATCTTGGCATCATCCGCAAAACTATTGATTCAGTTTATTACATTATTATCCAGATACTTGACATAGATGACAGACAACAACAGACCCAGCACTGATACCTGTGGCACTCAATTGGGCACAGGCCTCCAGTCAGAGAGGCAACATCTACTACCGTTCCCTGGCTTTCCTGCAAAGCCAATATCTAATCCAATTTAGACCATAAGACATAGGACCAGAATTAGGCCATTTGGCCCATTGAATCTGCTCCACCATCTCATCATGGCTGATTCATCTTTCCCCCTCCTCAACACAACTCATCGGCTTTCTCCCCATAACCTTTGATGTCGTATCTAATCAAGAACTTATCAGTCCCTGCCTTAAATACACCCAATGACCTGGTCTCCACAGCTGTCTGTGGTAACATATTCCACAAATTTACCATCTTCTGGCCAAAGAAATTTCTCCACATCTCTGTTTTAAATGGACGCCCCTCTATGCTGAGGCTGTGCCCTCTTGTCCTAGACTCCCCCACCATGGGAAACATCATTTCCACATCTACTCTGTCTAGGCTTTCAACATATGAGTGGTTTCAATGAGATCTCCAACACCTCCCCATCCTTCAGAATTCCAGCGAGTACAGATCCAGAGCCATCAAACATTCCTCAAATGATAACTGTTTCATTCCCAGAATCATCCTTGTGAACCTCCTCTGAACCCTCTCCAATGCCAGCACATTTTTTCTAAGATGAGGAGCTCAAGACTGTTCACAATAGTTAAGGAGAGGCCTCACCAGTGCCTTATAAGGCCTCAGCATCACATCCCTGCTCTTGTATCCCAAATCTGTTGAAATAAGTGCTAACATGGCATTTGCCTTCCTCACCACCAACTCAACCTGCAAGTTAACCTATTCTGCACAAGGACTCCCAAGTCCCTTTGCATCTCAGATTTTTGGATTTTCTCCCCATTTAGAAAATAGTCCACACATTTATTTCTACTACCGAAGTACGAGACCATGCATTTTCCAACATTATATTTCATTTACCATTTTCTTGCCCATTCTCCTAATCCTTCTGCAGTCTTCCTGTTTTGTCAATACCACCTGCCCCTCCACCAGTCTACGTACCATCTGCAAACTTGGTAACAAAGCCCTCTATTTGATCATCTAAATCATTGATAAACAGCATAAAAAGAAGTGGTCCCAACACCGACCCCTGCAGAACACCATTAGTCACTGGCAGCCTACTGGAAAAGGATCCTTTTATTCCCACCCGCTGCCTCCTACCAATCAGCCAATGCTCTAATCAAGACAGTAACTTTCCGGTAATACCATGGGCTCTTAACTTAGTAAGCAGGTGTGGCACCTTGTCAAAAGCTTTCTGAAAGTCCAAATATACAACATCCAATGCATCCCCTTTATCCATCTTACTTATAATCTCCTCAAAGAATTCCAACAGGTTTGGCAGGCAAGATGTCTCCCTAAAGAAACCATGCTGACTTTGTCCTATCTTGTCCTGTGTCACCAAGTACTCACTCCATAACCTCATCCTCAGCAATTGACTCCAACATCTTCCCAACCACTGAGGTCAGGCTAACTGGTCTATAATTTCCTTTCTGCTGTCTTCCTCCTTTCCTAGAGTGGAGTGACATTTACAATTTTTCAGTCCTCTGGCACCATGCTGGAGTGCAATGATTTTTGAAAGATCATTACTTATGTCTCCACAATCTCTACCATTACCTGTTTCAGAACCCTAGGGTGCAGTACATCGGGTCCAGGTGATTTATGTACCCTTAGGTCTTTCAGCTTTTTGAGCACCTTACCCTGTGCACTCACTTCTTTTCCTTCACACACTACAACATTGGGCACACTGCTAGTGTCTTCCACAGTGAAGACTGATGCAAGATACTCATTTAGTTCATCTGCCATCTTCTTGTCCCCTATTTCTTCAGCCTCATTTTCTAGTGGTCCTATATCCACTCATACTTGAAAAAGTTTTTACTATCCATTTGATACTGTTTACTAGCTTGCTTTTCCCTCCAAATGATTCTTTTAGTTACTCTCTGTGGGTTTTTAAAAGCTTCCCAATCCTCTATCTTCCCACTAATTTCTGCTTTGTTGTATGCCCTCTCTTTTGCTTTTACATTAGCTTTGACTTCCCTTATGCTATTTCATCATTTGAGTATTTCTTCATTTTTGGAATACATCTGTGCTGTACCTACCTTATATTTCCCAGAAACTCATGCCATTGCTGATCTGCTGTCATCCCTGACAATATCTCCTTCCAATTTACTTTGGCCAACTCCTCTCTCATACCTCTGTAATTTCCTTTACTTCACTGAAATACTGCTACATCAGACTTTACTTTCTCCCTATCAAGTGGAACTCAATCATATTGTGATCATTGTCTACTAAGGGTTCTTTTACCTTAAGCTCCCAATAATCTCCATTTCAGTACATTACACCCAGTCCAGTATAGCTGATCACCTAGCAGGCTCAATGACAAACTGCTCTAACAAGTCGTCTCGTAGGCATTCAACAAACTCTCTCTCGAGACCGATTGCCAACATAATTTTCCCAATAGACCTGCATGTTAAAATCTCCCATGACTAGCATAACATCACCCTTTTGACTCGCCTTTTCTATTTCCTGTTGTAATCTGTGGTCCACCTTCCAGCCACTATTGGGAGGCCTGTATATAACTGCCATCAACATCCTTTTACCCTTGCAGTTTTCTAACTCAACCCACAAGGATTTAACGTCTTCGGATCCCATGTCATATCTTTCTACTGATTTGATGCTATTCTTTACCAGCCAAGCAATGCCACCCCCTCTGCCGACCTTCCTATACCACCAATCCAATGTGTAACCCTGGACATTCAGCTCCCAACTACAACCATCCTTCAGCCACGATTCAGTGAGGGCCACAATGTCATACCTGACAACCTGTAATAAAGGAACAAGATCATCCACCTTATTTCTTATACTCTGTGCACTAAGATATAACACTGAGTAATGTATTCTGCATCCCTAGTGTACTGATAATCACCCTGCTGGTTGCAGTTTTGTCCTATCATCTGCTTGCCCTTCCTGACAGTCTGACAGCACGCTACCTTTGCTTTTTTACCATCTCCCCTATCCTGCATCCCTTCACTCATGTTCCCATCCTCCTGCCAAATTAGATAAATCCTTCCCAACAGCTCTAACAAACCTGCTCACGAGAATATTGGTCCCTCCCCTCCTTGTTCAGGTGCAACCGGTCACTTTTGTACAGGTCATACCTCCCCCAGAAGAGATCCCAATGATCCAAGAACCTGAAGCCCTGCCCCCTGCACCAGCTTCTCAGCCACACATTTATCTGCATTTATCCTGTTTCTACTCTCACTGGTGCATGGTACAGGCAGCAATCTAGAAATTACTACCCAGGAGGTCCTGCTTCTTAGCTTTCTGCCCAGCTTTCTAAATTCTCTCTTGGGGATCTCTTTGCTTTTCCTTCCTTTGCCATTGATACCAATATGTAGCAGGATATGTGGCTGCTCTTCCTCCAAAATGTTGTGGACACGATCCGAGACATCCCTGACCCTGGCACCTGGGAGGCAACATACCATTCGGGTGTCCTGTTCACGTCCACAGAATCTCCTGTCTGTTCCTCTGACTACTGAGTCCCCTATCACTACCGCTCCCCTCTTCTCCCTCTTTCCCTTCTGCTACATGGACCCATGCTGAGTGCCAGCAGCCTGGTCTCCATGGCATTCCCCTCGGAGGTCATCGCCCACAACAATATCCAAAATGGTAACCCAATTTACTACTTCATCTTGAAATACCTTCTTGACCAACCTCCCGCAGGACCTTATTATAGGCCTTGCTAAAGTCCGTGTAGATATGCCTTCATCAACATCTCTGGTAACTTCCTCAAAAAACTCTAGGTTTGGTTAGACATGACCGACCATGCACAATGGCTTGTGCCTGTCTTTCCAAATACTTCTATTTCCAGTCTCTTAGAACATCTTCCAATAACTTTCCCAGTACTGATGTGACACTCAGTGACCTACAATTTCACGGCTTATTCTTCGAGCCTTTCTTAAACAAGAAAACAACATTAGCTATCCCCCAGTCCTCCGACACCTCACCCGTAGCTAAGGATATTTAAAATCTCTCAGCTAGAGCCCCTGCAGTTTCAGTACTAGCCTCCCACAAGGTCCAAGGGATCATAGTGGCAGGCACTGGGGATTTATCCATCATAATTTGCCCCAAGACAACAAATACCTCCTCCTCTGTAACCTGTATATGGTTCATGACCACACTGCTGCTTTGTCTCATTTCATTCGATTCTGTATCTGCCTCCCGAGTCAATACAGATGCAAAAAATCCATTTACGATCTCCCCCATCCCTTTTGGCTCCATTCATGCACATTTGTCAGAGCCTTTTTGATACCATCAAAGCTGGTCCTTCTCTGATCTAGAATCTTAACCCGAGGACCAGGAATACCCTTCCTCTTTCTGGCCTCACTCGCACATGGCATGGGTAGTAATTCTGAGATCACAACAATTGAGGGCCTGTCCTTCAAATTAGCACCCAACTCTCTTTGTAGAACCTCGTCACCCAGCCTCCCCATATCACTGGTACCATTGCCGACCGCTCCCCTGGCTGCTCTCCTTCCCACTTATGAATGCTGTGGACTCAACCTGACATGTCCCATACCCTGGCATCTGGGAGGCAATGTCCACAGACCCTCCTTTCTGTTCCCCTAACCACTGAATCCCCTATCACTACACCTGGCCTCTTCTCCCCCATTCCCTTCTGAGCCACAGAGACAGATCCAGTGGCAGAGACCTGACCGCTGTGACCTTTAGCTGCTAGATCAATCCCCCTCACTCCCAACGGTATCCAAAGTAATATACCTGTCGCGGGGGGAACGGCCACAGGTTTACTCTGCACTGGCTGCCTATCCCCCCCCCCCCCCCCGACAGCTACCCATGGCCAGTTGCTATTCTGTCAGCTCTAGCCAATAATTGGATTTTCTTTCCTTCTTTGCTATAGGCCATCATCAAGCAATGAACAGTTTCCATTTTCACAGGCACAGGCATTTCTAGTTGAGTTAGTCCGCAAGTTGGAAAATAGAGAACTATCATTCGATTTGGTAAAAACGCCTTCATAGTATTGTAATGAATGGCATCAACAGAGCACGAGACTGATAAAGAACAATTGCTAAAGGCGGAGAAACAGAGAAAACTGGTCCTGCCGTTCACGGGAAGGAAACATGTACCAGTTGCAAGAAAAAGTTTGTGAACCCTTTATAATTATCTGGTTCTCTGCTCATAAAATGCAGTCACATCTTCATCTAAGTCACAATAACAGACAAGCACAATCTGCCTGAACTAATAACATGCAAACATTCGTACTTCTCATCAATACTAAGTACACCATTTAAATAATCACAGTCTAGGTTCGAAAAGAATGTGAACCTCTGGGGTAATGCTTTCTACAAGAGCTATTTGGAGTCAGGTGCTCCAATCATTGAGATGAGATTGGAGGTGTAGGGTGTGGAGGTGCCCTGCCCTATAAAAAGACACACAAGGTCAGGTTACTGATGCAGCCTGCTCTTCTCAAGAAAGATCTGCTTATGTGCACCATGCCTCAACCAAAACTTTCAGAGGACCTTAGAAGAATTGTAGAGATGTGTGTAGCTGGAAAAGGCTACAAAAGCATTTCTAAAGACCTGAGTGTTAATCAGTCCACAGTAAGAGAAATTGTCTACGTATGGAGGAAACTCAGTAATGTTGCTACTCTCCCTAGGAGTGGGCATCCTCCAAAGATCACACCAAGAGCTCAATGTGCAATGCTGAAGGAGGTGAAAAAGAACCCAAAGGTAACAGCAATAGACCTGCAGAAATCTCTAGAACTTGCTAAAGTCTCTGCTCATGTGTCCACTATAAGAAAAACACTGAACAAGAATGGTGTTCATGGAAGGACACCACGGAGGGAACTACTGCTCTCCAAAAATAAAAACACAAAATTGCTGCACGTCTCAAGTTTGCAAAGACCACCTGGATGTTCCACAATGCTTCTGGGACAATGTCCTGTGGACAAATGAGACAAAAGTTGCACTTCTTGGCAAAAATGCTCACTGCTATGTTTGAAGGGAAAAGGGCACTGCACACCAACATCAAAACCTCATCCCAACTGGTGGAAGGAGCATCATGGTTTGGGGCTGCTTTGCCACCTCAGGGCCTGGACAGCTTGCAAATCAGTGAGGGAACAATGAATTCAAAATTGTATCAAGACATTTTACAGGACAATGTCAAGAGTAGCTGACAGGGCAGAATGTCACCTGATGCTTAACAGAAGTTGGGTGATGCAATAAGACAATGATCCGAAACAAAATGGTTTAAAAAGAAGAAAAAGAAGAAAATTTGTGTTTTAGAAAGGCTAAGTCAGAGTCCAGACCTTTACCCAATTGAGATGCTGTGGCACAGTCATGCAAGATATCCTAGAAATACTGATGAACTGAAACAGTTTTGTATGGAGGAATGGTCAAATATTCCTCCTCGCTGTTGTGCAAGTTTTATCATCTGCTGCAGGAAACATTTGGTGGAGGTTATTGATGCTAAAGGAGGTTCGACCAGTTAGTAAATACAAGGGTTTACATAATTTTTCCTGCCGGGACTCTGAATGATTAAACAATGTGTTCAATGAAGACATGAAAAGTACAATTGTTTGTGTGTCATCAGTTTAAACAGATTGTGTTTGTCTATTATTGTGACTTAGAGGAAGATCGCACCACATTTTATGAGTAACAAATGAGAAAACCACGTAATTGTGAAGGGTTCACAAACTTCTTCTTACAACTGTACATCAAATTTTTGAAATTAGCAATATTACGGGAGCTTGTTCGATTGCAGGTGGTTCTGTAGGTCAGGTGTTTTACCTGGAACTGGCCTACATCCCCAAGGTGTTAAATCTGAAGATTAAGGTACACTCTATTTTCAATGTCTGGAGGTGGGCTATTTCTGTGATTTTGATAATGACAGGAGAACAATGGTGGCAAATCTCATCAGTAAACCTTAAGAAGGTGAAATGGAAGACCTGTAACACTGGACAGAACCAAAATGGGAAGTCAGGAGCTAGCAACTGGGTTAGGTCTGTGGTTCAGAAGGCTGCAGACCATAAAGGAGAAGAGATCTTGATACTGAGGACAGCTAAATCATGAACCAAGACAGGGTCCTAACCCTTTAGAGTCAGATACTGTAGTCATTCAAACCAGGTAGAGTGTGTGCTAACAGCACAGGTATAGCAGAAATAGGTGGTGGTTGGTCATATGAGCGGATGGTGAATATTACAAGGCCTGGTTAGGCAACCACTGATGCAAGGCAGACAATCTGTGAAGAATATTGATAATGGCCGGGGTCATTAATGTAAAGAATATGCCTGGCAATGGCAAACCACTTCTGTAGAAATATTTGCCAAGAACAGTCATGGTCATGGAAAGACCATGATCGGCCACATCACAGGACAAGGCACATAATGAATGAACAATGGCAGAAAGAGGCCAGAATAGGCTAAGCTGGTTAAAACAGTACAAACTTTGGGGGGGCGGGGGGGGAGCGGATTCACTGAGTGCCAGATTAAATATGTGAGAATAATTAGTGCTCTACGGTGCCAGTTGGTCTGAGTGAAGGAGAACATGTCCCAGTCCAATAGTTTTCTGACCTCAGTACAAGGGAACGCAGGCCTGATCCTTCACTGGACTGACCTCAGTGCAAGGGAACGCAGTGCCAGTTCAGAATTACACTGACCTCGCATTGAAATACAGGTTTCAGCTGGGGATCTTGGATATATTTCCTGATGATTTGGATGTGGTTACTTGCAGCAAAAACAGGATTGCTTGGAAAGTATACGCAACAATGTGGGTGAGCTTTCATGATGTCGTTCATAAATGTATGCGCACAGCGTGCAAATCCGTCTTACCTTACTTGGGAACTGCTGCGTGACCTGTGGCTCATAGGTGTTGGAGGGAGCTTTCTTCCGAAGAGACACCACCACAAAGTACTCAAAAAGTTGCTGCTCCTGCAACTCGATTAAATCTCGTTCGAGAGTCTGGTAACGTGTGTTCCTTTTCAACGTGGAATGTACATACACCAGGCGCTGGCTGTGTGCTGCGAACATCAAAACCAGAAGGGTTACTTTACTCACACATGGAAAAGCACTGCACTGATATCAAATGAGAGAAACTCGTTGCAGGATGAGTTGAGAGGTTCCAATGGAGAATAATGTATTAAATGGAACAGAGCTACCTTCAGCTGGCACAGTGACAGTGAAATTCAGGGGCTGGGTTAACATGGTGACATACAGTGCCAATAAAAAGTATTCACCCCCCCCTTGAGAGTTTTTCTGTTTTACAGTTTTACAACATTAAATCACTGTGCACCCAACAACTGTTGCCCGGGTGCTTCACCAGCCGCAGCTTTATGGGAGAGTGGCAAAGAGAAAGCCACTGTTGAAAAAAACTCACATGAAATCTTGGCTCAAGTTTGTCAGGAGGCATGTCGGAGATTCTGAAATCAGCTGGAAGAAGGTTCTATGGTCTGATGAAACCAAAATTGAGCTTTTTGGCCATCAGACTAAACGCTATGTTTGCTGTAAGCCAAACAACACACATCAACAAAACAGACTATCTCTACTGTGAGGCATGATGGTGGCTGCATCATGCTATGGGGATGCTTTACTGCAGCAGGCTCTGGAAGGCTTATGACATTAGAGCGTAAAATGAATGCAGCAAAATACAGGAAAATCCTGGAGGAAAACCTGATGCAATCTGCAAGAGAACTGCGACTTGGGAGAAGATTTGTCTTCCAGCAAGACAATGACCCCAAGCACAAAGCCAAAGCTACACAGGAATGGCTTAAAAACAACAAAGTTAATGTCGTGGAGTTGACAAGTCAAGAGTCCAACCTCAATCTAATTGAGAATTTGTGGCTGGACTTGAAGAGGGCTGTTCACTCATGATCCCCATGCAATCTGACAGAGCTTGAGCAGTTTTGTAAAGAATGGGGAAGAAGTTGCAGTGTCCAGATGTGCAAAGCTGATAGAGACCTATCCACACAGACTCAAGGCTGTAATTGCTACCAAAGGTGCATCTACTAAATACTGACTTGAATACTTAAGCAATTATTTTGCATTTTTTTTGTAATTAATTTAGATAATTTAGTAGAGATTGGATTTCTCTTTGACATGCAAGTCTTTTTCTGTTGATCTGTGTCAGAAAAGCCAAATTAGATCCACTGTGATTCAATGCTGTAAAACAATAAAACATGAAAACTTCCAGGGGCAGGGGGTGGTGAATGCTTTTTATGGCACTGTTCGAGTGCAGAATTACATGTCAGCAGGAACAACATACGCGCATTGTAGCATCAGCCGATGGATTCTACACCAGAACAGACCAGATTTAAAACACAGCCATTACTGCTTTATCACCAATGTCAGAAGCCCAACTCAGCTGTGTCAATGACACCCTTTAAAATTGCTGTACCTCACCAAAGGTTCCATCAGAACGTGGGAGGAGGCTGTCCACTCCACTACTATTCAATATTATTATGGGTGACCAGCCAAAAATCAGTACCCTGTGCCTGAATCAGAATCAGGTTTAAAATCACTGGCATTATCGTGAAATTTGTTGTTTCGCAGCAGCAGTAAATTGCAATACTCAATAAGTGAAAAATAAAACACAATAATATATAAATAAAATTAAAGTAGAGCAAAAAGAGAGCAAAAAAAAGTGGACTCGTGCTCATGGGTTCATTATCCATTCAGAAATCTGACGGTGGAGGGGAAGAAGCTGTCCCTGGAACACTCAGTGTGTGTCCTCAGGTTTTCTCCCTGATGATGGCAATGAGAAGAGGGCATGTCCTGGGTGATGGGGGTCCTTAATGATGGATGCAGCTTTATTGTGGCATTGCTTTTTGAAGATGTCCTCGATGCTGGGGAGGCTAATGCCCTTGATGGAGCAGGCTGAGTTTACAATTTTCTGCAAGTTTTTCCCAATCCTGTGCGGTGGTGATGACACTCCATACCAGACGGTGATGCAACCAGTTAAAATGCTCTCCACGGGTACGCCTGTAGAAATTTGAGAGTCTTTGGTGACATACCAAGTCTCCTCAAACGCCTAATGAAATACGACCACTTTTGTGCCTCCTTTGTAACTGTATCAATACGTTAGACCCAGGATAGAGCTTCAGAGATGTTGACACCCAGCAGCTTGAAACTGCTCAGCTTTTCTGCTTCTGATACCTCGAAGAGGACTGGTGTATGTTCTCCTGACTTCCACTTGCTGAAGTCCACAATCATTTCCTTGGTTTTATTGATACTGAGTGCAAAGTTTTTTTTTTGACATCACTCAACTAGCTGATCTATCTCACTCCTGTATGCCTCCTCGTCACCAGCGGAGATTGTGCCAATAGTTGTGCTGTTGGCAAATTTATAGCTGGCATTTGAGTGTGCCTTGCCACACAGTCATGGGTATAGACATAGTAGAGCAGAGGGCTAAGCACACATCATTGAGGTGTACCAGTGTTGATTGTCAGTGAGGAGGAGAAGTTATTACTGATCTGCACAGGTGTGGTCTCCTGGTGAGGAAGTCAAGGGTCCAGTTGTAGAGGGAGGAACAGGGGCCCAGGTTTTGGAGCTTGTTGATTAGTACTGAGGGTATGGTTGTGTTGAATGCAGAGCTGTAGTCAATAAACAGCAAGCAGTAGGTATTCCTATTGTCCAGGTGATGGAATGCTGAGAGGAGTTGTGAGATTGCATTCGTGGTAGATCTATCATGGTGACAGGCTAACTGCAACCGGTCTAGGTCCTTGCTTAAGCAGGTGTTCACTCTGCCCATGACCAAATCGCTCAAAGCACTTCAGCACAGTAAATGTGAGTGCTACAGGGTGATAGTCATTCAGGCAGCTCACCCTGCTGTTCTTGGGCACTGGTACGATTGTCGCCCTTTCTAGAGGACAGAAGATGGCGCCAGTGAACAATGACGACATCCTTCAGACACTTCACAAAACTACTTTAGAATAAAAGTTGGTCCCTAGACATGAAGCCTGGGACAGCCAGGGCAGGCCCACATCCTCAGACTCAGTTCAAAACATAGCAGAGTAAACATCATCGAGCCCCCCAAGATACCAAGCCCACAGCCTCAGCACAGTGAAGAGTGGAGTAAATGTCATGGAGCTGTGAGCAGAACTGGCCCAACCTTCACCTCTGGTCCTGAAACCCTCCCTTTTCAACCCGTCTGGCCTGTTGTTTAAACCTTCCAAACATCGTGTCATTCCTCCAAGACCCAGGCTTTGTTGCATCGATACACTCTGGGCCTAGACCCCCACTGCCCCGATTCAGACTGTACCTGACCTTTCCAAACCAGCCCAGTGCTTAGATCGACCAAACCTCGCTCTTGGTTTAGGTGGATGGGCCTTGAGTCTGCCTCAACCTCACCCCACCTTCTCCTCGAATATACCTCAACCTTGCCCCATGCCCGCACACTTTGACCCTCGAGTCAGCCTTGCCTTTGTTCACCACTTCATTGTTTATGGCAATCGTTTACCACAGTGTTTTTTTACATAAGTGTTATTAATAAAGTATTTAGTTGTATTTCTTTTCGTGTATCTACTCTATCCTTTAAACTTTGGAGTCCAAGATTATCTTAGATTAGGTAGCAGTTCCCCAGTCTCTCCTGAAAACTTATTTCTCCAGTTTCCAGAACAAAGTTGGATGGTCAATCGCCAAAGATCTGAAATAGTTTGGATCTGCTTGGAGATGGCTTAGGATTACTATCACTCCATGAGGTGTTCATGCTAATTTGACTCCTTGCCCTCTGTACATTATAAAATCATCGAGGGTCAGGATAAGAAAATCCTAAAACAGGAAAAATGTTGGAATATGAGAGGTTTGTAAAAATGAAAGGTTCAGCTCTTAGTTGGCCTGCATCAGTGAACTTCAGGAATGTTGTAAATCTGCGCCAGGTCAGAGGGATACTAACCATGTGGAATAATATACTGTCTGCCAACTTGTTTCATTCGAAAGGAAAGTAGGTTATAAGTCGTCTGCCCTCAGTCGCTTATCTCAGACACTGGAAGGATAAGGAAACCAATGCAGACGTCCCCTCCAAAGCTGTCATTAGCAGTGTTCTGGCCCTTATTCTGCTCAGTGACTTACATTGGGCAGGGCATGTAGTTTGCATGCGTGATCCTGGACCACTGGAACATGCACTCGAGTCTGACCTCTGTCATGGTAAGAGATTACTCGGTGGACAGAGTGAAGACTGAAGGATGAGCTCAGTGGCTATATTTTATTAGAGGTATGAGGAAATTTGGCATTTCACAAAAGACCCTAGCATATTTCTACAGATGAACTGTGGAAAGCATTCTGAGTAGCTACATTCTGACCTGGTATGGGAGCTCCAATGCATAGGATCGAAAGTGGGTTGTAGACTCATGCCAGTTTCATCACGGGCACAACCCTCCTCACCACTGAGGACATCTTCAAGAGTTGATGCTTATCCACCATTAAGGATTGTCACCATCCAGGACGTGCCCTCTTCTCATTACCAACATCAGGGAGGTGGCACAGGAGCCTGAGCCTGCACACTGTTTTAGGTACAGATTCCTCCCCTCTGCCATCAGATTGCCAAATGGCCCGCTACCTTGCTGCTCTTCTTTTGAAGGATTTATTTATTTGTTTTATTGTAACTCTTTATATATTGCATTGTACTGCTGCCATAGATCAACACATTTCAGGGATAATAAACCTGATTCTCATTTGTCTTCCCCAACTCTCTGGAATCTCTTATCCACAAACATTCACTGGGAGGGGGAGTATTCGGAATGGCATTGGGAATTCCGATCTATGGATAGTGGGGTGTCTGCCTCAAACTAACCAACAGCCTCCTCCCCAAGGGCACATCTGTTCCTATTGATGAATAGACTGCAGCCCCTCATCAAAGCAACTCCAGAACAGGGCATCGCATCCCCAGTCCCAGAGGACTGTCTAAAAACGAAGACCACTGCCAACATCCCATCCAAATGCACACATCACAAGGTCATTTTCACCTTTCTGTTGCTCTTCCGTATCGCTCTCCGTCTCACTATTCTCATCTGAAAGAGAGAAGAACGTAGAGAGATTAGAAAGGTTAAATGGCTGAACCAGACCCTTAAAGTGCAATGTGATGTTCCCAATCCCTCCAGAGAAGCAAGATTGGGCGATTTGGATTTATGTCAGATACAAAAATATCGTTCCTAAGCTAAAACCCAGATAATCCAGAATCCGACTGCTCGGAAACCCTTGGTCCAGAATGCAAAGCTGGGGAGCTGGAGTGCAAGTGTAGTGTGCAGACAGTGCTGCGGGTCAGGGAAGAAGATGGTACACACTTGCTGGAGTTTAGGAGAGGCAATTTCTGTTAAACATACAGGATTTTGAAAGGAGGTTTGCAGGTTGTGCCTCAGGGTGGAGCTCAGAGCAAGGGGTGGGGAGGAGGTTGGTAGGGCACAGTCTCTGGATTAAGGATCAGGGTCTCTGCCCGAGAGAGACATTTCTTAAAGGGGTATAAATCTTTGGAATGTTCTACCTAAGTATGCAATGGACATTGTGGTTTATATTGAAAGCCAAAAGCAATAGATTCTTGGATCAGGAGAAGTGAGAGAGATGCTGGCTTGAATGAGAGATGGTGAGAAAGAAGTGAAAGGACTGGTGGAATACAGCTAACTCCTACTCCTCATGACCAGAGGGAGGCCAGGAACAGACTCGCGTCTCTCTACACTCAAACTGCAATATCTGATGAATCCATTACTGGTACTTATTTTAAATCACCCTGTCTTAAAAGGAATGGATTTAATAAGGTGCTGAATAAGAAGGCCTGTGATTGTGGAACTCAAAATATGCCGGATATCTGTCAGATGATAAGAAAAAAAAAGATTTATTTTTGTTTTAGACCTCTAGATAGCCTATAATAGCCAAGTACAGTTGTGCCAGAAATGCAGCAACCAGTGAACAGCAAGATGCCGACAAACAGCAAACTAAAAGCACGGTTAGCCGAAGAGTCTGCAGGTCTGGACACCAGTGCAAACTCTCCTGGCTTTCTGTTATGGGAAATGCTTTGGGTCTGACACCACAGTGTTACATTGCAGCACCCTATGTAACCTCGCCCAGTGCTGCACAGGAATATCAGCCCAGAGTTTCTGCTCCGGACTCCGGAATGCAACTTGAACCTTGACCTTGTACTTGGAAGTGAGTGCTCAAACCTGTATCTGAGATGAGGAAATAAAGAGCTCAGAAACGTTGTGGTGCTTTGGCCACTCAAGGGGAAGGAAGTGCGAGTCAAGCCAACCCATGGTGATCAGGAAGCGCTGTACCCTTATACTCTCAGCCAGCCATCCTCTGCTGGTTGTATGGACTGGAACAGTATGGACTGTTTAGAATCCAGAACAATAACAAGTGCTTATGATTCTTGCCCCCATTATTCAGATCAGTTCTTTACAAGAGATGGAGAACAGAAATCCATACATCTAGTATCTCTAAATGAGAAATTCTGCAGATGCTGAAACTCCAAAGGAACGAACACACACACACACACACACACACAAAATGGTGAAGGAGCTCAGCCAGTCAGGCAGCACTTATGGAAATGAATAAATAGTCAACATTTCGGACCAAGATCCTTCTGCAGTCCTGCTGAAGGAGGGTCTCGGCCTGAAACATCAACTGCTTATTGATTTTCATCTCAGGGATCGCCAACCTGAATGTCCACAGACCCCTTGGTTAAGGGTAGGGGGTCTGTGGCATAAAATTGGTTGGGAACCCCTGCATAGATGTTGCCTGACCTTCCAAGTTCCTCCAGTACTTTGTGTGTGTTGTTTTGCATCAAATATCTCTCTTAGCTCTTGAAAGGAGGAGAAGATGGCGGTGCGACGGCAGCGTGCGCGGTCTCTCCGGTGATGAATATCTGTTATCTGTCAAGTAGGGAACCGTGCACAATTCTGATTTGATGGAGACAGACGTGAGAGTGTGGAGGAACATCTGGAAAACTTCTGAAATGCCCTCTTCGTTGCTGCTGCTACTGTGTGGTAACCGGAATCTCTGGAGCAAAAGGCCCCGAAATCCTCGGCTTGCTTGTTTCAGCGGCTGGGGTGAGGTCGAAGGCGCTCGGCAGAGAATGGCGCTCAGGAGGCTGTATCGGAGGGACTGGTCAGAGGCTCAAAGTTTTCAGACGGATGGACTCAGTGTCGGCTGTGGTCGGCTGCTTCCAAGGCATCAGCAGTTGTCGGCGCCTGGAGGTTTATGACTGGGAGTTTCTCCCTTTTGCCACCTGCTATTGGGGACTCGGGAGTCGATCGACTCGGGGACTTCTGAGACTTTTTTTTTACCGTGCCCATGGTTTGTTCTTCATCAAATTATGGTATTGCTTTGCACTGCTGTAACTATATGTTATAATTATGTGGTTCTGTCAGTGTTAGTCTTTGGTTTGTCCTGTTTTCTGTGATATCACTCCGGAGAAACATTGTATCATTTCTTAATGCATGCATGCATTTCTAAATGACAATAAAAGAAGACTGAATGTTCTCATAATCTAAAAAGAACAACATGAATTTTGTACGCAAACTTCAAACATTTATCAAACTCAAGACATTGCACAGCAAAAGAATCACAGGACAATAAAAACAATCAGAGGAAACAAAACGGAGGCTGGAGTTTTGCACAGGTAGAAGATGCAATAACCACAAGCATTTCACAGCTTATGGACTGTATATTGTCCTGGTTACCACATTAGGGCCAAGATGTAATTGTACTAGAGAGGGTGCAGAGGAGAGGTACAAGGATGTTTTTTAGAAATCGAAGCTTCAGCTATAAGGAACAAATGGACAGACTGTATATGCTTCACTGGCCATAGTGAGGTGCCAAAGGACAGCAAATGTGCCACCCTTGTTCAAGGTGACGGCAGGGATTAATAAGGTTATTACGGGTCTGAGAGTCTAACAACACTTATGGGGAAATTACAGGGAAAAGCTCTGAAGGATAGCAATAACCTGCTCTTAAAAACGAGAGAACAACCAAAGATAATCAGCACTGTGTTGTCTGGGGGAGATTCTGCCAGACAGATGAGGGCATTGCATTTGATGTATTCCACGTGGACTTCAACAAGGAAGCTGGTCCAGAAGGTTAGAGCCCATGGAATCCAGGTCAAGTAAGCAAACTGGATCCAAAATTGCCTCGGTTTAGAGGTAGAGGGCAATGAGGGATGGTTGCTTTTGTTGTTATTGGTGCCGGGACCCCCTACTGTTTGTTACATAGATTAGTGATTTGAATATGAATATAGGATGTATGATTAGTAATTTGCAGATGGCATACAAGTTGCTAGTGTGGGTGTTTTTAAGTAGAATTGTCAAAGGCAGCAGGATGAGATGACGAGGTGATGCCCTTTGACGGTGGGACATACATGATGAACAGTAGGCTCCAGTGAGCAGGGAAGGGAAATAAGGGACTTCAGTGTTCATGTTTGAGATACTAACCTTTATTTGCCAAGACTGACAAGACAAAAGTAGGGAGGTTATGGTGCAACTTTATAAAATTTTGGTGAGGCCACAGTCGGAGTAGTGGGGATAACTTTAACCATCACATTATGGAAGAGTTTGATTACACTAGAGAGGGTGAGGAGATTTACCAGGACTTCCTGGGATGGAAAGTCTGGATCTTGAAGCAGAGGAGGCTGGGGAAGTAGATAGAAGTATACAGTATTATAAGGGCATAGATAAGGTAGATAGAAGGAATTTTTTTCCCCCCACACAATAGGGTTGAAGACAAATCTCAGAGGTTTAAGAGTGGATTAGAAAAATAACATTTTCCAGAGTTTTTCCAATTACAAACAAGAGAAAATCTGGAGATGCTGGAAATCCAAGCAACATACACAAAATGCTGGAGGAGTTGGACTGCTGAGTCTTTCCAATTATGCAACTTTTTCCAATACATGTAAGCCTATTAGCCAGGTGGTTGGACTCAGGAACACACAATCTGAATGGGTGGTGGAGCCAGGCGCTCTCATAATGTTTAAGTATCTGGACAAACACTCGAATTGCCAAGGCTGTTTACCAAATGCAGGACAACTGGCTCACACAGGTGGGTGTTTGTGGATTGGCATGAACTTGATGGGCTGAAGGGCCCATTTCCACAAGCTATAAGACCAGATAATTTACCAAATGTTAGCTTTAATTCCCCACTCAGAGCTGTAGAGAGAGCCTGCAGCCTCAGAAGTGGGGAAGGAAAAGGCCAACAATCACAGGGCAAAAACAAAAGGCAGAATAGTCAATCATTGTCAGCAAGGCTCAGCACAAAGTTTGATATAAGTAGGGAATATCAGAACTTTAACAGTGGATAGCAGCAATGAGAACAAAGTTCAAATTAAAATTTATTATCAGAGTACATTCATCACCACAAACAACCCTGAGAATCTTATTTCTACGGGCATACTCAGAAAATCTATAGAATAGTAACTGTAAACAGGATCAATGACAGACCGATAGCATAGAAGACAAGCTGTGCAAATGCAAATATAAATACATAGCAATAAATAATGAGAACATGAAATAACAAGATAAAGCGTCCTTAAAGTGAGACAATTGATTGTAGGAATCTCAATATATTGGTGCAGTTATCCTGTTTTGTTCAAGAGCCTGAAGGTTGAGGCGTAGTAACTGTTTTTTGAACCTGGTGGTGTGTGTCCTGAGGCGCTCGTGCCTTCGACCTGATGGCAGCAGTGAGAAAAGAGCGTGGCCTTGGTGGTGAGGATCTCTGATGATGGATGCTGCTGTCCTACAACAGCATTTCCTGTAGTTGTAGATGTTGCTGCTCTGGGAGCTTCTATCGACTCTGTAGTGTTGTTACATTGTGAACACTTGTAGAACATGCCCACTGAAATCTAGGATGCTTAGTTGCCTAAGACCATAAGGATTTTGAAGGGAAGTATCTCCTTAACAGAGTCACACACTCAATAATTGGGATGTTGTACTTCCATAATACGCTCAGCATTAGAATTTCAAGGAATGCTAGGCCATTTTTGGGTGACCTTTTTCACACTGGTACCTGCTTTTTGAAGGAGGATTCAAACCCATTGCTTCCTTGCCCTTTGTTTTCTAAGCACCCAAGAACTGGACATCATGTAAGAACACAGTTAAGTTGGATCTGTAAGTCACTCAGCCCTACAAGCCTGCTCTGCCATTCAACAGTCATGGCTGATCTATAGTGTCTTCAACTCCTTTACTGATTCAGATTTATTTATCACGTGTACACCAAAACCTACAGTGAAATGCATCATTTGCGTTAACAACCAACACACCCAAGGGTGTGCTGGGAACAGCCCGTAAGTGTTGCTACACTTTCCACTGCACCCATAATGCTAGGCAAAACAACACAGAACACAACAAGCCTCTTTCCTCAGCCTCATCCTGCCTTCTACCCACCCACACACATGAACAGTCCTCCAACTCTAGGACAGACCTCCGGTCTTCAGGCTTCCAATTCTGGGCTACCCAGTGATCTTAGGTATCAGCTCACTGACTAGCCGATGACAGGACTCAAAACTCCAGGCTTGAACACCGGGCACGTTGAGTCACCAAGTCACCTGCCCTCATGCCTCTGCTTGCAGGTGCCTGGTCGCTTCAAGCAGCCTGGACTGCCGATCTTCTTTGTCAGCTATCCCAACTCTAATGCCCGCTAGTCATCGGCAACCAACCAGAAAAGGCCCCCTTTATTCACACTCTTTGCCTGCTGCCAGTCAGCCAATCTTCTATCCACGGTGGTATCTTTCCTATAATACCATGGGCTCTTATCCTGTTAAGCAGCCTCATGTGTGGCAGCTAGTCAAAGGCCTTTTGAAAATCCAGATACATAACATGCACTGACTCTCCTTTGTCTATCCTACCTGTTGTTTCCTCAAGAATTCCAAAAGATTTGTCAGGCAAGATCTGGCAAGAAACCATGTTGATTTTGGCCTATTTTGTCATGCACCTTCAAGTTTCCCAAAACCTCATCCTCAATAATGGCCTCCAACAACTTCCCATACACTGAAGTCAGGCTAACTGGCCTATAATTTCCTTTCTTCTGCCTCCCTCCCTTCTTAAAGAGTACGTGACAGTTACAGTTTTCCAGTCGTAACTCATTTTTACTATACTCTAAGTCCTCTCTTTTGCTTTTATGCTGTCTTTGACTTTCTTTGTCAGCCATGGTTGTATCATCCCCTTTTATAATACTTCTTCATTGTTGGGATGTATTTATCATGCACCTTCTGAATTTCCCCCATAAACACTAGCCATTGCTGTTCTGCTGTCATCCCCACTAGTGTCCCCTTCCAATCAACTTTGGCCAGCTCCTCCCTCATGCCTCTATAATTCCCTTTATTCCACTGTAATATTGACACATCCACTTTTAGCTTCTCCTGCTGAAATTGCAGGGTGAATTCTATCATATTATGATCACTGCCTCCTAAGGGTTTCTTTACTTTAAGCTCCCTAATTAAATCTGGCTCATTACACAACACACAATTCAGAATTATCTTTCCCCACTGGGGTTAACTACAAGTTGCTCTATAAAGCCACCTTGTAGGCATTCTACAAACTCCCTCTCTTGGGACCCAGCTCCAACCTAATTTACCTGCATATTGGAATGTCCCATCACTATTATAACATTGTCCTTTTTACATGCCCTTTCCATCTCCTTTTGTAATTTGTATCTCACATCCTGGCTACTATTTGGAGGCCTGTAAGAATCGAAAATACACTTGGACTAAGATGTTAACTGTCCTGTGCTATCACCAGTGGGATCATCAGTTGATCTGCTACCTGTCTTCGGGAGTTTCGGCCCGCTTATGATCAAGACTCTCTCGAGGTGGTGGGCCAGCAGTGCTAAAGCACCACCTCCCACTGTGAGCTTAAAAACTTGGCATCTGCCTCTGTCAGAGTTGTTGGTCACTTCCATTCAACGGATAGTCTGCTCTTCAGGTGTCTATGCAATTACTGAAGGGTTTGGAAAAAGATGGATACACTGTCTGACTATCTGCCCCTCTAGACGTAGTTGGTCCACACGCATGCTGATCCTTTCTCTGCTGCCTCAGCTACAGCCCTGCTGATTGACTTGATCTCCCTTCTAGTGAAACCAAGGTCACGCAGCCATTTCTGGAAAGTGAACGCAATAAAGCCACGGCAACCTGCTCGAATGGATAGCATGAGACCTTCCACTCTCTGTCTCTGCACTCTGATCTTAATTCTGCATACTTGGTTAACTTGCGCTCATGGGCTTCATCAATGTTGTCTTCCCAGGGGACTGTGTCTTCACCAATAACCACTTCTCTACTGGTGTCAGACCATACGATTATATCTGGACGCAATGTGGTGAAAGCTATTTGCTCCGGGAAACTGCCTTTCCCGTCCAGGTCAGCCTTGACACACCAATCATTGGCTGAAGAAGGTTTGCTTGATCGTGAGCCTGTGCTGTACACCCTTGACTTGGAGCCTTCTTTCACAAGTGATATGCGATGTTCTGTGCAGCATGGGGCATGAGATAAGTTGTGCTGCAGTACTCTCTGCTCAACCGCTTCTGTTACAACTTTGAGAACGTTGTTATGTCTCCGAGTGTACATGCCGCTGGAAAGATTGACTCTGCATGCACTCAAAATATGTTGACGTGTTCCCTTCTCACCACAAGCAGAGAAGTCTGTCTTATCTTCATACCAGGTGCTGAGGTTGGCAAGTGTTGGGAGCAGATCGTACGCTGCTCTGCATAGAAACAAAATGCGGAGCGGTTCCATCTGCCACAGAACATTCCAAGATAGATGTCGTTGTTCAACATTTTCCCACCAGGTCCAAGCCCCTTGTTTGGCCAGGCCAGCTGTTTTAGCTAACCTCTTCTCCTCTTCTACCTCTCGTATTTCTTGTGTTACAAGCTCACAGCGCTCCTTACCTGCAGAAGATGACCACCACTTGTGGGTTGGTGACCTAGATGGGTAGCCCCAACCGTCTCCTTGCACTTCAATCTGGACTCAGCCTCATCAACTGCTACACGGGCTGACCACTTCCTGCCCGATCTCGCATCCGGCTGGGTGTTCTTGACGACAGGGTCTTTTGAATCTCGAAGCATCAAGAATAATCTTACCTTGGCTACCTTGACCTCTTCAACAAGGGATTGCACTGGGATGGTAAGCTTTGTCTGGCTACTGTGGTTTGCAACATTGGTGGGGCTGCTCGGTACTCCAAGCCACTTCTTCACCTACTTGTTGATCTTCCGTTCCATTGCCTCAACATGGGACATTGCCACTTCATAGACAGTTAGTGGCCACATTATCCGTGGCATCAGTCCATACTGCAAGCACAACAACTTCAACTTGCCAGGCAAGCCACACTTGTCAATAGACATCAGACCTCTGCTGAACTGTTCTCCTGAACCCTCTTGGTGTCTCTCAGCTCCTCTGTGTACCATCGCCCGAGGCTCTTAACTGGTTGGTGCTGAATGGATGGAATCTCCTCTCCACAAAGAGTGAAATGAAAGTCAGCCAGCTTTCCTCTCCTAGGAACAAGGCTCCTTGACTTCTTGGTCTTGAACTTCATTCTTCCCCAATCCATTAGCTCCTCGAGTCTAGATAGTACACTTTCCACTGCCTCCGTGCTGGCACCCAAAAGGGTAAGATCGTCCATGAACGCTCGCATTGGTGGTAACTCCTTTCCACCATCAAGTGTGACACCCGGTCCCACTGACTCTGCAGCCCTCACAATGACCTCCATGGCTAACACAAAAAAGATGGGTGAAATTGCACATCCCATTGGGATTCCAGCATCCAAGCTCTGCCACCTAGTTGTAAACTGCTGAGTGGAAAACCTCATCTGGAAATCGTTGTAGTACTGCATAACAAAGTTCCTCACCTTAGCAGGAATCCATAGGAATTCCATCATAAATTCAATCAGGGCATGTGGAACAGAACCATAAATATTTGCCAGATCAAGCCAAACTACAGCCAGATTTCTTCTCAACCTTTTCGACTCCTGGATGGTATGCCATATCACACTAGTATGTTCAAGGCATCCCGGGAAGCCTGATATTCCTGCTTTCTGCACAGATGTATTTACCAATCACAAATGAAGATATTCTTTCTGCTAGAATACCAAACATAATCTTCCCCTCTACATTCAGGAGTGAAATTGGTCGGAACTAATTCAATGTAGTAGAATTCTCTTCCTTTGGGATGTACACTCCTTCAGCCTCACTCCATGACAAATGAACAACACCTTGTCTCCACACCACCTTTAACAATCTCCACAAGTATTTCCTCAGTTCTTCAGACTTCCTGAACACCTTATACGGCACTCCATTAGGTCCTGGCACTGAGCCTGACCTTGCCTTTCTGATGAACCATTCGACTTTGGCCAATTTGGGCTCTGACAGATCGAACTTCACTCCTGGCTTGGTAGGCTTCACAAGCCCTGAAATGTCAAGCAAAGGAGCCTCCCGCTGTTCGTTAGGGTTAGTGCTTGCCAGGTGATCCTCAAGTTCTTGTTGAGAGATGTTAAGCTGCCCGCTCTTACCTTGTTCAAACAATTTCTTTGTGAACTGGTGAGGGTTCTCAAAGAATGACTTTCTTGCCTTCTCTCTCTTCTTTCTCTTTTTATGCTGTGACTCTGCACGATGGAGTGATGCTAACTTTATTCGAAAATGCTCTCGGAGATCAGCAAGCCCTGGCTTGTCACCCTCACTTGCTACCTTCCACCTCTGTCTCAACAATCTGAGCTCTCTCCTCAACCTACTAATCTCCTTCTGGCATCTGCTTGGTGTCTGTGTAGGCTTTGCTTTCTTCATCTCAACCAAACCGAACTGGTACTTTCCAACATCGTAAATCATATCGCCCATCACTTCCAACTTTCTCTTTGATGTTTCCCTGAGGATGTTCTCCAACATCATACTGATATCCTCATCAAACACATGCCAAGCCTTCTCATCTGCCATTGCTGGCCACTTGACCTTCCTCTTCTTCTCGACCTCCTCACCACCGCCATGATGCGAAGCATCTACCTCCCATCAGGGTATTTTAAACCTTGCAGTTTCTTAACTCTACCCACAAGGATTCTACATCTTCCAATCTTTCTAAGGATTTGATTTCATTTTTTTTGAACCAACAGAACCACCCCACTCCCCCTGCCTATCCTTGGATGTTGAGCTCCCAACTATGTTCTTCTTTCAGACACTACTCAGAGATGGCCCACAAAGTTGTACCTGCCAATCTCTAACTGCACTAGGAGATCATTTACCATATTCTGTACACTAGATGCGTTCAAATATATCATATTCAGTCCTGTATTCATCATCCTTTTCAATTTTGCTCCCACGATACATTTCAGTTCATCCCACAGAATGCGATTTTGCCCTGTCATCTGCCTGTCCTTCTTCACAGTCTCACTGCACACTGCATCTACTTGTATACCAACTGCCCTACCCTCAGCCCTGTCATTCCAGTTCTACAACCCCCGTCAATATCATCTGAACTATCTTTGCTCCATCATTTTACCCTTTCCTTCCAACAACTTATATAACTTGCGGTTATCTTTACTAAAGCATTACTACCATTACTATTGATGTTATAGTCTGACGTTAAACTGCACTACTGGCATGCTGGTATTTGAACCCTTTTCTTGGGATTGCTTTGTCTCAGCCACCATTACCAATCCAGTAATCTGACCACTGGGTCACCTCTCGTGAAAACCTGATCCAGCATGCATGGAAGATTTGTGAACGTCCAATACGAGAAGTACTGTTGTGAGGGACTTGGTAATTGAAATTTCTTTTAAAATATTATTTACAGGACCTATAAAAAGTATTTACCCCACCCCCCCGGAAGTTTTCATGTTTTATTGTTTAACAACTTTGAATCACAGTGGAATTAATTTGGCTTTTTTTTGACATTGATCACCAGAAAAGCCTCTTCAGTGCCAAAATGAAAACAAGTTTCTGCAAATTAGTCTAAATTTATTACAATTATTAAACAAATAGTTGATTGCTTAATTAATCACTCCTTTCAAGTCAGTATTTAGTAGATGCACCTTTGGCAGCAATTACAGCCTTGAGTCTCTGTGGATAGATCTCTATCAGCTTTGCACATCTGGGCTCTGCAAAAATTTTCCCCATTCTTCTTTACAAAACTACTCAAGCTCTGTCAGATTGCATGGGGTTTGTGGGTGAACAGACCTTTTTAAGTCCAGCCACAGATTCTCAATTGAATTATAGCCTGGACCCTGACTTGGCCACTCCAGGACATTAACTTTGTTGTTTTTAAGCTATTCCTGTGTAGCTTTGGCTTTATGCTTGGGTCTTTGTCTTGCTGGAAAACAAACCTTGTCCCAAGTCGCAGTTCTCGAGCAGACAGCATCAGGTTTTCCTCCAGGATTTCCCCGTATTTTGCTGCATTCATTTTACCCTCTACCTTCACAAGCCTGCCAGGTCCTGCTACAGTGAAGCATCCCCACAGCATGATGCAGACACCACTGTGCTTCATGGTAGGGATGGTGTGCTTTTGACGTTGTGTGGTGTTTGGCTTATTCAGAACATAGCGTTTAGTCTGATGGCCAAAAAGCTTTATTTCAGTTTCCTCAGACCATAGAACCTTCTTCCAGCTGACTTCATGCCTTCTGGCAAACTCTATTTGATATCTCATGTGAGTATTTTTCAACAGTGGTTTTCTCTTTGTCACTCTCCCATGAAGCTGCAACTGGTGAAGCACCTGGACAACAGTTATTGTATGCGCAGACTCTCCCAGCTCAGCCACTGAAGCTTGTAACTCCTCCAGAGCTGTCACAGGTATCTTGGTGGCCTCCCTCACTAGTCCCCTTCTTGCACGGTCACTCAGTTTTTGAGGACAGCCTGATCTGGGCATATTTACAGCTGTGCCATATTCTTACCATTTCTTGATAATTGACTTAACTCTACCCCAAGGGATATTCAGTGACTTGAAAATTTTCTTGCATTTATCTTCTGACTTGTGCTTTTCAATAACCTTTTCACAGAGTTGCTTCGAGTGTTCTTTCGTCTTCATGGCGTAGTTTTTGCCAGGATACTGACTCACCAGTAGTTAGACCTTCCAGATACAGGTGTATTTTTATCACAATCAATTGAAACACCTCAACAGCACACAGGTGATCTCCAGTTGACTAATTACGTGACTTCTAAAACCAAGTGGGTGCATTATTGATGATTTGGTATGTCATATTAAAGGGGGTGAACACTTATACAATCACTTTGTGTTTTATATATGCAATTATTTTAAATCATGTTCTAGAGATCTGTTTTCATTTTGACACGAGTCTTTTTCTGTTGACCAGTGTCAAAAAAAAGCCAAATTAAATCCACTATGATTCAATGTTGTAAAACAATAAAAACTAGGGACTGTAAATGCTTGAGTGCTTCGAATTATATAATGTGAAAACAGGCTTTGCAGTCCAACTTGCCTGTGCTTACCAAGATGCTGAAATAAGCTAATCTAATTGGTCCGATGTAGCAGTCCGAATATTTGTTAGGTGTGCTCAGGAAGGTTTCCTGACACAATATGTAGATAAGCCTACACGAGGAGAGGTTGTTCTTGATCTGGTATTGAGAAGTGAACCTGGTCAGGTGTCAGGTCTCTCAGTGGGAGAGCATTTTGGAGATAGTGATCACAATTCCATCTCCTTTACCATAGCATTGGTGAGGGATAGGAACAGATAAGTTAGGAAAATGTTTAATTGGAGTAAGGGGAAATATGAGACTATCAGGTAGGAAGTATAAATTGGGAACAGATGTTCTTCAGGGAAATGTATGGCAGAAATGTGGCAAATGTTCAGGGGATATTTGCATGGAGATCTGCATAGATACGTTCAAATGAGACAGGGAAAGGATGGTAGGGTACAGGAACCGTGGTGTACAAAGGTGGTTGAAAATCTATTCAAGAAGAAAGGAAAAGCTTATGAAAGATTCAAAAAACTAGGTAATGATAGAGATCTAGAAGATTATAAGACTAGCGGGAAGGAGCTTAAGAATGAAATTAGGAGAGCCAGAAGGGGTCATGAGAAGGCCTTGGTGGGCAGGATTAAGGAAAACCCCAAGGTATTCTTCAAGTATGTGAAGAGCAAGAGGATAAGAAGTGAGAGAATAGGACCAATCAAGTGTGACAGTGGAAAAGTGTGTATGGAACCAGAGGAGAGAGCAGAGGTACTTAATGAGTACTTGGCTTCAGTATTCAGTATGGAAAAGGATCTTGGCGATTGTAGGGATGACTTACAGCGGGCTGAAAAGCTTGAGCATATAGATATTAAGAAAGAGGATGTGCTGGAGCTTTCGGAAAGCATCAAGTTGGGTATGTCACTAGGCCTAGCTGAGATGTACCCCAGGCTACTCTGGGAAGTGAGGGAGGAGATTGCTGAGCCTCTGGCGATGATCTTTGCATCATCAATGGGGACAGGAGAGGGTCTGGAGGATTGGAGGGTTGAGGATGTTGTTCCCTATTCAAGAAAGGTAGAGATAGCCCAGGAAATTATAGACCAGTGAGTCTTACTTCAGTGGTTGGTAAGTTGATGGAAAAGATCCTGAGTGGCAGGATTTATGAACATTTGGAAACGCATAATATGATTAGGAATAGTCAGAATGGCTTTGTCAAGGGCAGGTCGTGCCTTACGAGCCAGATTGAATTTTCTGAGGATGTGACTAAACACATTGATTGAAGTTAGAGCAGTAGATGTAGCGTATATGGATTTCAGCAAGGAATTTGATAAGGTACCCCATGCAAGACTTATTGAAAAAGTAAGGAGGCATGGGATCCAAAGGGGACCTTGCTTTGTGGATCCAGAATTGGCTTGCCCACAGAAGGCAAAGAGTGGTTGTAGACGGGTCATATTCTGCATGGAGGTCAGTGGCCAGTGGTGTGCCTCAGGGATCTGTTCTGGGACCCCTTCTCTTTGTGATTTTTATAAATGACTTGGATGAGGAAGTGGAGGGATGGGTTAGTAAATTTGCTGATGACACAAAGGTTGGGGGTGCTGTGGAGGGCTGTCAGAATTTACAGCGGGACATTGATGGGATGCAAAACTGGGCTGAGAAGTGGCAGATGGGGTTCAACCCAGATAAGTGTGAGGTGGTTTATTTTGGTAGGTCAAGTATGATGGCAGAATATAGCATTAATGGTAAGACTCTTGGCAGTGTGGAGGATCAGAGGGATCTTGGGGTCCGAGTCCATAGACACTTAAAGCAGCTGTGCAGATTGACTCTGTGGTTAAGAAGGCATATGGTGTATTGGCCTTCAGCAATCGTGAGATTGAGTTTAAGAGCCAAGAGGTAATGTTGCAGCTATATAGGACCCTAGTCAGACCCCACTTGGAGTACTGTGCTCAGTTCTGGTCACCTCACTACCGGAAGGACGTGGAAACCATAGAAAGTGTGCAGAGGAGATTTACAAGAATGTTGTCTGGATTGGGGAGCATGTCTTACGAGAATAGGTTGAGTGAACTCGGCCTTTTCTCCTTGGAACGACGGAGGATGAGAGGTGACCTGATAGAGGTGTATAAGATGATGGGAGGCACTGATCGTGTGGATAGTCAGAGGCTTTTTCCCAGGGCTGAAATGGCTAACACAAGAGGGCACAGTTTTAAGGTGCTTGGAAGGAGGTACAGAGGAGATGTCAGGGGTAAATTTTTTTTCACAGGGAGTGGTGAGTGCGTGGAATGGGCTGCTGGTGACGGTGTTGGAGGCGGATACAATAGGGTCTTTTAAAAGACTCCTGGATATGTACATGGAGCTCAGAAAAATCAAGGGCTATGGGTAGCCCTAGGTAATTTCTAAAGTAAGTACATGTTTGGCACAGCATTGCCGGCCAAAGGGCCTGTATTGTGCTGTAGGTTTTCTATGTTTCTACGTTAAATATTTAAGCGTACACCCGCCTCTAGCACTTCCTCTGGCAGCTTGTTCCACATACCCATCACCTGCCGTATGAAAGATTTGCCTGTTAGATCCCCTTCAAATCCTTCCTCCACCTTAAACCTCTGCCATCCAGTTTCAAGTGCCTCTCTCCTGGCTGAGAGAAAGAATTACCTTTGTGCCCCCAGTTTTATAAGCCTCTAGTAAGGTCAACCCTCAGCTGCCTTCACTGCCTATCCAAACTTTAAAAAAAAACTCCAGCTCTCCAATCCATGTAACATACTTGTGAACTTCTTTTCTGCATGCTCTCTAATTCAATCACATCCTTGTTAAGGCCGTAAGGAACAGGAGCAGCATTAGGCCACCTAGTCTGCTCTGCCATTTCATCATGGCCGATATATTATCCGCCTGAACCCCATTCTCCTGCCTTCGCCCCATAAGCTTTGATCTCTTACTAATCAAGAAACTGTAAACCTCCACTTTGATACAGCAACACTTAATTTTAGAATGTTTAAATCTTTTTTGAACATTTAAAAAGTTTTTATTAAAAATTCATGTTAACAGCTTGAAATATTCTGAATATCAGAACCATCCAAAGATATTTACAATTTAGTAGCTTTGGTAACTGAAATAGCAGTCTTCCCCCATTTTGTAACCCCAGAACAATGGACAAATACCTGCTGGCACGAAGGATTTTGGTGAAGCTTGGGACAGGTTGTTGACTGTGGAAACCACGACGTTGTGTGTTGAATGAGATTGCTTGCAACTGACCATAGTTCCTGGGTCATTATTGTACAAGATTAAAGTTCACACCATCCGACAACACAGGAGTTCCACCGGCATCTCCTGAATCAAACTTGCAGCATTAGCTGCTGCCACGATAGTACTGTTGGTCACACTACCCCATTGACTTGGCTCCCACCTGCAGTTCAAACGTACTATTACACTGTGATCGTTGCCATACACACACAGCAAGAGCCATGGCACTCGCTGCCAGGATAAGTCGCTGCTTTATTGTCAGCGAAGTAGTGGCTACGGCCCAAACCACCCAACCACTGAGCACATCTACATGAAACACTGTCGCTGAAAAGCAGCATCCATCAGCAGGGATCCACACCATCCAGGACATGCTCTCTTCTCATTGTGGCCATTAGGAAGAAGGTACAGAAGCTTCAGGACTCACACCAGGTTTAGGAACAGCTACTATCCCTCAACCATCAGGCTCTTGAACCAAAGGGGATATCTTCACTGAACTTTAATTGCCCCATCATTGAAATGTTCCCACAGCTTATGGACTCACTTTCAAGAACTCTTCATCTCATGTTCTCAATATTTATCGCGTATTTATTGATTCTTTCTTTCTTTTTGTATTTGCACAGTTTGTTGTCTTGTGCACTCTGATTGAATGCCCTGTTTGGGCAGTCTTTCATTCATTCTGTTATAGTTATTATTCTATAGATTTATTGGGTATGCCCACAATGAATCTCAGGATTGTATATGGCGACATATATATACTTTGATAACAAACTTACTTTAGATCGCAAGAATGCCAAGTTCAATGCAGTTGTCGTTGAGAGTTCTGTGATTCTGAACTATTACCACCACTGACCAACTTTCTCAGCCTATTCCTTTTAGACAGTTTCCTGACAACCTACCAAATACAATGCACCACTCTTGGAAGTGGCAATCTGTCATTGTTCTGTCTGATAAACTAGATCCTGCTGAATAAGCAGGAGCACCACAAATTGCCACAGTGAATCGAACTTACTCTGTTGAATAAAAAGGAAACTAGAAATATTTAATATAAAAGTGCCTTCTATATTATCTAAATTTTCCACTTAAGTAGATTGTCATTGAGAAATTGTTTACACGGACTTTTAAAAATTCCAATGTGTGACACAAAGTCTAGAGTTACTGGATTTTGATGATTTAGTCGGAAACTTTTAGTATAAACATGCAAGCACAAACTTTGTACCTTTCTGTGGTGTGGACTCCGGTCCTGTGAACGTCAGAGCTTTCACCTTTTTCTTTCCTCTTTTTGCATCATATGCTGCCTGGATCTTCAGGACCAGCTGGAAGAAAATGACAGCTGTCATTCACCAGAGCATCACTGTCCGTTCTATCTGCTAGAAACCGTGGAACACAGGGGACCAGTAAGGTATGGTGTTGCAAATGCCGAAGACTTTATCCAGTGTGGCAAGTTAGGTACTAAGTTGGAGCAGTAACTATTATGTGATTGCTCCCTATAAAAGTACAAGGTAATTTTCTCCCCAACACCAGAGCAAATATAAAAACTAACCGCTGGATGAACTCAGAGCGTTGAGCTGCACCTGTGGGGAGAGAGAAACTGCTGATATTTAAAATCAAGACCTTGACTCAGATTAATTCCTCTCCTACCCACCGACGGTGCTCGACCCACCGAGTTTCTCCAGCAGTTTATTTGCTGTAGATTCGAGCATCTGCAATCACACTAAACCAGTGAGATTATGGCATTCCACAAATACTGGAGTCTGTTTATTGTGGGGTAAAACACAAACTGCCACACTTCTGAAAATCACAGGTAAGTACCTCTGACCTAGTACCTTGCACAATGCTAGGTGTAATCATCTTAAGCACTGTGCTTAAAATTTAGACATCTTAATTTTCTGATAACACACCAAACACAGTGCACAACCTTCCCATGGCAATTATTTTAAGTGACATTCTGTTGGTGTTCTCCTAAAGTTGAAGATACAACAATCCAGCATACATTGGACTTGGTGATGCTGGACCAGCAGATTTTCCAAATGATCAGTTTTCAGAAAATTGGTCAACTTGAAGGTCAGTGCGGTCATCAGTGCACGAAGCCAAACAATTCACTCGTTTGTTATGAGCCATTTCGTAAGGCATGGGTGATCATGGTCTTTCCATGACCACAACTACTGCAGAAATTACAGGGGGCTTGGAAGAGGAATTAAAAAAATCCTTAACCATAGGCAAGGTGTCAGAGAACTGGAGTATAGCCAATGTTCCATTGTTCAAGAAAGCCCCTAAGAATAAGCTGGGAAATTATAGACCAGAGTCTGACATCAGTTGTGGGTAAATTATTTTAAGGTATGCTAACAGACAGGATATATACAAGTATCTGGTTTTGAACAAAGAACAATACAATACAGGAACAGGCCATTCAACCCACAGTGTTGTGCTGAACCAGCAAAAAGCAAATCAAAGACACCCAAACATGAATCCCTCCGACCTACACCGTGGCCATATCCCTCCAGTTTCCCTACATCCATGTGCTGATCCAAGTATCGCTTACCAGACCAAGCAGCACGCTCCAGGCATCCATGACTCTTGGATTAAAAGCACTTACCCCTCACACCCCCCTTGAAACTAACCCCTCTCACCTCCAATGAATGCCCTCTCGTATTAGTCATTTCTACCCTGGGAAACAGATGCTCTCTGTCCACTCTATCCATGTCTCTCATAATCTCGTAAACCTCTACCAGATCTCCCCACAGCCTCTGACGCTCCAGAGGAAACAAGCCAAGTTTATCCAGCCTCTCATGATAGCACATTCCATCTGAACCAGGCAGCACCCTCTTCTGCGCCCTCTCCAAAGCCTCAACATCCTTCCTACAGTGGGGCGACCTATACTCCAATATGCAATACTCCAGATGTGGCCTAACAGAGTTTTATGAAGTTACAACACAACATCTTGACTTTTCAACTTAATGCCTTGACTAATAAAAGCAAGCATTCGATAAGCTTTCTTAACCACCTTTTCGACCTGTGTAGCCACTTTCATGAAGCTATGAACTTGGATCCCAAGATCTCTCTGTTCAGCAACACTTAATGATCTTGCCCTTAACCATGTACTGTCTCCCTGCATTTGCCCAGCCGAGGTGCAACGCCTCACTTTTATCTGGGTTAAACTCCACCTGTCATTTCTCTGCCCATATCTGCAACTGATCTCTATCACGCTGTATTCTTTGCCAGTCTTCTACACGATCCACAACTCTAGCAAGCTTGGTATCATCTGCAAATTTATAAATACACCCATCTACATTTTCATCCAGGTCATTTATATACATCATGAACACCAGAGGTCCCAGCACAGATCCCTGCGGAACACCTCTAATTACAAACCTCCAGCTCAAATAACTCCCTTCAAACACTACTCTCTGTCTTTGTGCAAAGCCAGTTCTGAATCCAAACAGCTAATTTGCCCCGTGCATTTTAATCTTCTGGATTAGCCTCCCATGATATGCTCCTTTGTGCATGATATGTCATGTCTAACCAATCTTAGAATTTTTCAAGGAGGTTACCAGGGAAGCTGGTAAAGGAAAGGCAGTGGATATTGTGGCCACATGGACTTTAGTGAGGCCTTTGACCAAGTCCCTCATGCATTGGAGGCTGGTCTAGAAGGTTCAGTCACTTAGCATTCAGGGTGAAGTAGTAAACTGGATTAGACATTAACTTAGTGGGAGAAGTCAGAGAGTCGTATTAGATGTTGCCTCTCTGACTGGAGGCCTGTGACTAGTGGAGTGCCACAGATACTGCTGCTGGGTCTGTCGTTGTTTGTCATCTATATCAATACTGTGGATGATAATGTGGTTAACTGGATCTGCAGATTTGTGGATGACACCAACATTTGGGGCTTAATGGATAACCAGGAAGGCCATGAAAACTTGAAATGGGATCTGAACCAGCTGCAAAAAAAGTGGGCTGAAAGATGGCAGATGGAGGCAAGAGTGAGGTGTTGTAATATGGAAGGACAAACCGGGAGAGGACATACATAATGACCAGTGCAGCATTGAGGAGTGCAGTAGAAAAAGGAGGATCTGGGAAAAGAGATCCATAATTCCTAGAAAGTGGTGTCACGGGTAGATAGTGTCGTAAAGAGAGCATTTGGCAAATTGGCCTTCATAAATTGAACTGAGTACAGGAGTACTTTGGATGTTATGTTGAAGTTGAGCAAGTTGGTGAGGCCAAATTGGTCACCTGCCTACGGTGAAGATACCAATTAGATTGAAAGAAAGCAACAGAAAATGTATGCCAAGATGTTGCTGGGAATTGAGGACCTAAGTTATAGGAAAAGTTTGAATAGGTTGGATCATTTTCTCTGGAGTCTAGGAGATTGGATAGAGGTATACAAAATCAAGAGGGGTACAGCAGTCTTTTCCCACTGAGGTTGAGTGAGACTAGAACTAGAGGTCATAGGTGAAGGTTGAAAGGTGAAATATTTAAGGGGAAACTGAGGGAGAAGTGATGGAAATGTGGACTGAGCTGCCAGTGGAAATGGTGGATCTGGATGAACGTCTACATTGAAGAGGTTTGGATGAGTACACTGATGGGAGGGCTATGGTCCAGGTGTGAGTTGATGGGTCTAGGCAGAACAACAGTTCAGTACTGGTTCTGTGCTGCAATGCTTTATGACTCTGTGACCAGATGTTATTCCACATTAATCAGCACGTTAAGATAGTTGAATAGTAACACGTTGCGGTGAATCCAGATCTGGAAGGGTAGATGGCAAATGGTGCCTCAGCAAGAGACCAACCTTACCCGATGAATGAGATTCTAAAACATAGCGGAATAGTGGATTATTGGAGATCTGCTGTATAAACAACCAACCAGATTGCACAATTAACTCACCAAAGGGATCTTCTTTCGTTTTTTCACAAACACGTCTCCACTGACAGAATCCTCAGGGATGCCCGGCACAGACAGGGGACTAGAGCGAAGCAGAGGTACTGTGCAGTCCTTACCAACCTTCCTCTGCTCTCCAGCTTTCAATGTTTTACTTTCCTGAGCTTGTCCCTGAAGACCGGGGGGCTTTGGTGGGAGCTGACGGGAGTGGAATAAATATACAAACATTAGGTTGAGGTTGCCCATTCCTGACCTGAAAGAGCTGGGAAAAAAGCACCATCTAATCAGATAACTTTCCTTTGCACATACTTAAATATCCATCTAAAAACTTTTCCTAGGCTGGCAGTTTGCTTCAGTTTAACACAGTCTTTTCCACATTTTAAAGTCAGTCACGATACTGTGGTCATAAAACAGAATCAGTGCCTCAAAACAAAGTGGTCCAAGTTTCCCCTGCTATCTGAAAGTAGAGCGTTCCTATGAAACCTTTCGTGCCGAAATGGCGTAAAGCGCAGAAGCAATTACCATTAATTTATATGGGAAAATTTTTTGAGCGTTCCCAGACCCAAAAAAATAACCAACCAAATCATACCAAATAACACATAAAACCTAAAATAACACTGGATACCGACTAAAGGAGACCACTTTGCTACTAGCAGAACCAATGGTAACATCGGCAGCTTTCAAAATTCTTTCTTCTGCGTGTAAATAGTACGAACGGTGGACGCAGGCAAGTTCAACGCACGCACAATGTCTTTATTTCGTTCATCACGATCAAAACACTTAATTACGTCCAGTTTCACGCTAAGCATAACACCCTTACGAGCTCTCTTAGGCTTTTCTGATACCTTAGGACTCATCTTGTTAACGGATGCAGAAAATAAATGGAGATAAAGCACAGATGCTCACAGGCACAGTTCAAAGCTATGGCGGCTTGATAGCTGAGGGTAGTTTGTGGGGAAGGGGCTTGGCGGCATCAGTCCCGCTGCTCGGGGTGCGCGTTGCCTCTATAACAGCTCGCTGCAAAACAAACGCTGAAAGCAAAGTGGCGTAAAGCGAACTTTTGAAAAGCGGGGGATACCTGTAGTTATATACTGTCACTAGAACATGGTGTAAAGTGTGTAAGCCACACTGGTGAGAGGCTCATTCCTCTGGCTGTAGCTTGCATACTTCACACCCAGCATTTCCAATGCAGTTACTTCTGCTGGACTGAGGCAGGTATTGCTGCTTACAGTCTGTCCAATGCAGCTCAGGGTAGTTAATTCCAACCCACCAATTACTCAGTAAGATAGCAACTGATCCCACTCTTAATTCTATGTTTCCTGGTTTGCTCTGTAACTATCAGTATCCCTGGCTAACACAAAAGTAGTAATGTTTGCTAACCACAACAGCCTGCTTAAGACCTTCCAATTTCCAAATAACCTTTTCAAATAAATATTAGTTCTATTTGTCACATGCACATTGAAACATACAGTGAAGCGCATTGTTTATGTCAACAACCAACGCAGCCCGAAGATGTGCTGGGGACGTCCTGCAAGTATCGTCATCCACTCCGGTGCCAACGTGCTCCCCGATATTGTAGCTAGTGTGGAAAACATCTTCAATCTTTAGGGGTGGATCCCCTTATTCTCAATTCCCCAAGCAGAGGGTACAATTTGTCTGCGTTTCTTTGATCAATGGTATTCTTGGCAACATCTTACTATCCAGTCAAAGTAATCAAGTTCTATGTCCCACGTTCACAACATCAAGAATCCAGCACCAAAGAACCACAAGTGAGTCAATCACAAGTCAAAGAGATTCAAGAATATTACAGATTTCAACTCCTGAATTTCTCTTCCCCTGATCCTGCCTCTCTCCTAGTCTGGATCCTGCAGCATTTTCAGTTTCTTTTCCACTTTTTCATTTCCTTGAATCATCAGTTCCAACCAGAGGACCTGCTTCCATCCTCATTTTCCCATTTTACTTAATTCTGACTATATTCTAACTCCACTTACCCACCTCGTATACACCCATTTCACTTGCTAGTCTTTAATCCTGATTGTGAACCTAGACACACTGCTCTAGCATCTTACCCGATTTATTTATGATCAACTTCTGTCCTGACACAGACCTTCAGATTTTTCCACTGCACCCTCTCACTCTTGCCTAACCCTCTCTGCTCAGTTATAATTAACCCCATCAGTGTCATCAGACCTATCAATAAAGGCACTACTATTGTTGCTTTGCTAACACACTTGTAAATATGGACCTCAGATCTCAGACACTTCCTCTTTGCTCTGGACCAGAGCTCCACCACTGAACACCAGACCTTTGTTACCAAAACACTTAACTCTGTTTCAAATGTTGAATCTTCCCTCAGCCCTGATCATCAAAACACACATAGCCCAATTCTATTCCCTGCTCAAGATTCACAAGCAAGACCATCTTGGTGAACTCCTTTTCAGTCTGTTCTCGCCCCACAAAGCACTTCTTCCTGATCAGTTCTTTCTCTCCTGCGTACACCTAACTGCATCCGTTCATTCATTATGTGCCGTGTCATATGACATGGGCGATCATGCTCTTTCCATGACAATGATTGTTCTTGGCAAATTATTCTACAGAAGTGGATTGCCATTGCCTTCTTCTGGGCAGTGTCTTTACAAGATGGGTGACCCCAGTCATTTTATCAATACTCTTCAGAGATTGTCCGCCTGGCTTCAGTGGTTGCACAACCAAGGCTTGTGATCTGCACCGGCTACTCATACAACCATCCACCATCTGCTCCCATGACCTGACCCTGATTGGGGGGGCTAAGCAGGTGCTACACCTTGCCCCAGGGTGACCTGCAGGGTAGCAGAGGGATGGAGTATCTTATACGTCCTTTAGTAGAGACGTACCTCACCCCATTACCCCACACCTACCTACAATCATCTCATTTCTGGCGTTGCTTACTATTTTAAAAGATTCTGGTGTCCAGGGCTGATCAAGCTGTTTTACCAAAATCCAATCCATCTATACGTTCATCTCGCCTGCTCTTCATCGTTGAACAGGGACCCAAATCAAGTCTCCTCACCTTTAGTGCAATTTAACAGCTGCCTTTTATCTCTTCCCTTCTCACTGCCCACAGACCCAATTACTGCACTGCAGTTGAAGCGAGACTAATCCCCATCAGACACTACCTCAGTCTTTGCCTGTTTTAGCTGGTACCATCATTTGTGTCACTCAGAATCTACTGGCTTCTATCCCATCACTGAGCTTCTCTTTTACTCTGTCAGCCCCTCTATTTTCTCTCCTTTTATTTTAACCCATCTAATGAAAGGTCATCAACCCAAAATGACAACTTGGTCTTAACAGAAGCTGACTGATGCAGTCAAGAGTAATACCGCAGGGAAACAGGCAATTTGGCCCAACCCATCCATGCTAACCAAGACACCCATCTGAGCTAGTCCTACTCACCCACATCCCTCTAAACCAGGGGCTCCTAACCTTTGTTATGCCATGGAGAAATACCATTAAGCAAGTGTCCATGGACCCCAGGTTGGGAACCCTTGGTCTAAACTTATCCTACCTGCTTACCTGTCCAAATGTCTTTTAATGTTATTATTGTACCTGCCTCAACCACTTCCTCTGGCAGCTAGTTCCTTATGAGTGAAGACGTTGCCCCTTAGGTCTCTTTAAAATCTTTCTCCTTTAACCTCTGCCTTCCTGTTTTTGATTCCCTTGCTCTGGGGAAACAATTGTGTGCCTTCGCCCATTTTCTGCCCCTAATTCACTTCTAAGATTACCCCTCAGAATCTTAAGAATACAATCCCAACCTCTCACCGTAACTAATGCCCCCAAGTCCTGGCAATATTCCTGTAAATCTTTGCACTTCTTCCCAGCATAACTACGTCTTTCCTACAAAAGGGTAATCAAAAATATACATAATACTCCAGGTGCAACCCCACCAATGTTTTGTACAACTACAATATTTTAAATATCCACCCTGGGGTCCATGGACTCCTCGCTCAATGGTATTGGTCCATGGCACAAAAAAAGTTTGGGCACCCCTGCCTTAAATCATATTAATCCATGGTTTCTCTTCTTAGTGCATGGATACACAGCCTCTTGGCTACACTTTGAAACATGAGAGGTTAGCGCAGTCGTGCAGCAGATCGTGCTGCTACCCCAGCTCCTGTGATAGCTTCAACCAGATAGGCAAGTTCTTAACTGACCGAGTGGATTTCAGTTGGGTGCTCTGGTTTCCAACCATATCCCAAAAACGTGCTAGAGGGTTAGTTAGTTACCACAAATTGCCACGGTGCACAGGTTAAAAGTAAAATAAAAAGAGTGGACCATGGAAGGAGAATGAAACTGCTCCCTCGGGAGTCAATATGGACCAGATGAGTTGAATAGCCTCCTCCAATAATGTTGCCAATTTTGTTGGCATATGGCATACTTGCCTTTATTATTCTAGGCATCAGGCTTGTGAGACAAGAAGCCAAGCTTTCGGCTTTATCGAGCTCTGGTAAGGCTGCTCCCAGACTGCTGCATTCAGTTCTGGTTACTCTGTTATAGGAAGACCGTCAAGACTTTGGAGAGCGTGCAGATGTTGTTCACCAGGATGCAACCTGGATTAGAGGGCACGCGCCATAAAGAGAGGATTGACAAACTAGGGTTATTTTCTCTGGAGTAGTGAAGGCCAAGGTGAGACTGATGGAAGTTTATAAATTATGAGAGTCATAGATAGACAGCTGGTAATTTTCTTCCCTGTGGTCAAACGGTCTAACGATAGGGGAATGCATTTAAGGTACAAGGGGCGAGTATGCGGGGCAAGTTTGTTTTTGAAACGGAGTGGTGAGTGCCTGGAATGCACTGGCACTGGTGGTGGTGGAGGCAGGTTTAATAGAGGCACTTAAAATGCTCTTAGATAGTTGGATGGGAAAAGAGGGAATGGAGCGATATGGACCATGTGCAGGCAAGAATGATTATATTTGTTCAGCACGACACTGTGGGCTGAAGGGCTTGTTCCTGTGCTGTATTGTTCTATGTAACAAGTTCTCTCCAGTGGCTTGGCCCAGACATGTTTCTCAACCATCCAACATCACAAGTGTGCTTCTGGTGAGACCTGGCTGAGCCTAAACTAGCAGCTACATTTCCTGTCCCACACAGGGACCACACTTCAAAACTGCCAGCAGTGGATTCAAGACATATTGTGAAAAGTGCTCTCTGTATATATCATACATGCAGACGTGCACATCTCTCTCCAATGTCTAAATGGACCCAGTTTAATAAGTCCACTTTTACTTCCGGGATCCTGAAAAGTAGAGGTGTAAAGGACATGCTGTTTGGAATTCCTACCTCTGGAGGCCTCCTGGGTCGACTCGGTGGTGATGCCCAAACTCGCCTTCCCCGAGATAGAAACGGTGAGAACTTGACGTCTTCGTATGGATTCTCCTTCGAAGGACCTAGAGTCAACGCAGAAGAAGAAGCTGCTGATCAGAATGCCTGATTTCTGAATACTGGGACACTGGGAAATAAGAGTAGCCCATTCCACCCCTCATTCCTGCCCCAACGTTTAATATAGTCATGGCTGATCTATCCCAGGACACATCTCCTTCTCTGTGCCAGATTCCCACAGCCCACTATCCCAAATATCAAGCTTCCAGAATTCTCTCTCTCTATTTTACCTTCTCCTGCTGAGCCAGCTTCCCCAGCTCTGGGCTAGAGAATCAGAGATTCACTACCCTCCACAAGAAGAGATTTCTATGTCACCTGGTTTTATACGATCACCCCCTTTTCTTGAAACTCTAACCCCTGTTCACGAGTTTTCTGTTGGTGAAAACATTAATACACTGTCATGCCTCCTTAGGATGGTATGTTTTTCCAATCAGATCACCCCTTCTGTATAATCACAGACCCATCAACCAATGCAGATGATTGTCAAGGGATAACTACCTCGGCATTTAACAGTGAATGTAAGAGGGACACTGCATTCAACATGGCAGAGTTTGTTCTCTGAAACAGAAGGATCGAAGTTCAAAGTAAATTTATTATCAAAATACACATACATCACCATATAAACCCTGAGATTCATTTCCTTGTGTGCACGCTCAATAAATCTATAGAATAATAACCATAACAGAATCACTGAGAGGCTGCCCAACTTGGGCATTCAACCAGAGTGCAGAAGACAACAAACTGCAAATACAAAAAATAATGGAACAATAATAATAAATAATAATAAAAATAATAAATAAGCAATAAATATAAAGAACATGAGATGAAGGGTCCTTGAAAGTAAGTCCATTGGTTGTGGGAACATTTCAATGATGGGGCGAGTGAGGTTAGGTGAAGTTATCCCCTGTGGTTCAAGAGCCTGATGGTCGAGGGGTGATAACTGTTCCTGAACCTGGTGGTGTGAGTATGATCACTTTCAGCATTGCACTGATAGCTAGTTACTTTCTAACTGGACAACCATCTGCTGCATCACACTGTGCTGCAGTCCCACAGTTCCAGGGACAGGCCCTTCACTGCTCGTACCAAAAATGGGTTTGTCCAGGATGTTCCAGCTTCCTCCCACATGCCAACAAATGTGCAGGTAGGTTAATTAGCTTCTGACCTCTTCTGCTTAATGTCATTAAGCAACAAGAGAATTGTGGGTACAAGAGAACAAGTCCCACACCTCCCAGATGGGCTACAGGGAAACAAAGGGGAGAAACAGCTCTGCTACTAGCCAGCAGGAGCCTGATGGGCAGAAGGTCTTCTTCTGTTTTTATGCATGAAGGAAGAGTGGTCCTTATTGCAATATAAATGCATCTATGGATTCATGGTGGTCTGGCCTTGAGCTGGAATGCACTACCTTTGACACTGGAACCCCAGATGTCATCTTTACAGGGCAACTCCTTATATACAGGAGGCTTCCCAGAGGACATGTCAGACTCTATCCAGGGGTGGGTTTGCTTGGCAGGAAAAAGGCTAGTAGTTATGCTGTCAGTCTGCTCAACGCTACCTTTTGGCTAGCGGTCACTCGGGGAGAGTACACATTCTCCTTGGAGATACTGCATTGAACACTGTAGAGCAGGACTGCCTAGAAATTGGTTCTAGATGTTGCATCTGCTCGGCATCTGTCATTTATAGGAAGGATTTGAGCATGAGGGTTTACAATTGGGATTAGATGAAATAGGTTAAGAATGGAGTCACGCACAGTTTATGTAATGGCTTCGATGTACAGAATGTGGCCATGGGCCATTTCCTGTGCTGTCAGTTATTCAGCAGGAACACCAACTAGACCCTCCACTAATGAAGTGATTGGATGGTGGTGTGGCACTGAAATTCAAAATCATCACCAAACGGATGAGACTACCACTGCGTTTCCTTAAAGAAAAAGATCTTCCATCTGACAATATCTCAGCACCCCGCCCCCCCCTTAAAACAGGCATGACTTAGCCCCGGGTGCCCATCTTCCTGTTTCGGGTGGGGACTGCTGACCAACAAGAGGAGGTGCTGTGGAGACACAGCCCCTCCCAGCACAGACTGTTCATCATCTTACATTCCCCTCCTCAGTCCACTTGTCACCTCAGACTCCCATCTCACCAGTCCCCTTCTCCTTTTCATCTCCTCTCCACCCTGAGTCCCAACGCAGGGCTTCGACCCAAAATGTCAACAATTCCTTTCCTCCCACAGATGCTCCTCGAGCTGCTGAGGGTCAGCACTGGATACAATGCACTGCTCTACCTGTGTCACCCTAACATGTTGAATTCTTTCCAACCCACGTGTTGCTGTAACCAAAGAGGTGGATCAAAGGCATCTAGAAACTGAGGGCCAGAGCTGTTCACAGCTCTGCACAACCCACCCAGCACACAGATACTACTGACAGCGTCGGCTCCACATTCCAGGACTTTGACAGGCAATTTGTAGCAGGGGAGGTTACATTCCAGGGAACTGCTGGACCACTTCCAGCCAGGGAGAAGGAGCTTGCAACAAGTGACTTCAACTGATACTGGAGGTGGCTTTACAAAACTCTGGCCAGGTCACATTTAGAGTCTTGGCTTTAATTTTGTTTGCCACATTACAGGAAGGAAATGGAGGCTTTGTGCAGAGGTGGTTCACCAGGACGTTGCATGGTGTGGAGGACATGTGCTCCTTTCTGAGGAGGGGTTGGACAGGCTGGGGCCGTTTCCCCCCGAGAGCAGCAGAGGGTGAGAGAGATTTGGAAGTTCATAGAAAGACAGTCGGTAGCTTTGCCCAGAAATGAGATGTCTAGTACGTTAAGGCACGTGGGATGGGTGGAAATGGGGCTGGAGTAGGGGGAGCTACTAGGAATGTGCCAATCAAGTTTTTCAAAAATAAAATACACAGAGCAGTGGGGGCCTGGAATACATTGGCAGGGATGGTGGTAGAGGGAGATTAGCATAGGGCGCTTAACAGGCCCTTAGATGGGCACATGAATATGGAGGGGGGGATATGATCAATGCAAAGGGCAGAGGAATTAGGTTAATTGGGAATCATTGGTTTAATTAGCAAGCCACAACACTGTGAGCTGATGGGCTTGTTCTGTGTTGTACAGGACTATGTTCTATTTTACTGAATAGTGGCACTGGCATAGGGGATCTAATTGCTTCCTCCAGCTTTTTTTTGTATTTGTGTATGAACTGATGAAATAACCCAAGGGTTATCTCTTGTAGGGAAATTGGAGCTGGTTTATTATTGTCATGTGTACCAAGATACAAAAAAAAGCTCGTTGTTCATGCAGATCAGATCATTACGCAGTACAGTGAGGTTAAACAAGGGAAAGGAATGTCAACGTGCAGTGCAGGTAAACAATAAGGTCTTGAAGAGGGAGATCAGGAGGTCAAGAGTCCAACTCATCGTACGAGGGGACAAGTTCATCATCTACCAGCGAAGTGGTCAGCACAAGGCTTTAGAGAACAGGCGACCCTGATTCAATCCCCACCGCTGTCTGTGACCACTCGGGTTTCCTCCGGGTGCTCCGGTTTCCTCCCACAGTCCAAACATGTACCAGTTGGTAGGTTGATTTGATCATTGTAAACTGTCCCGTGATTAGGCTCGGGTTAAATCGGTGGTTTGCTGAGTAGTGCAGCTTGAGACACCGGAAGGGCCAACTCCATGCTGTATCTCAATAAGTAAATAAATAAATAAACTTATAACTGTAGGGCAGAATTTGTCCCTCAGCCAGGTGGTACGTGTTTCAGGCTTTTGTATTTTCTGCCTGACGGGAGGAGGAACAAGAGAGAATGTCTCAATTTATGCTGGTTGCCTTACTGAGGCAGTGAGGATTATAAATAGAGCCCATAGAGGGGACCACGAACACAAGAAAACCTGCAGATGCTAACAATCCAAGTAAGACACACACAAAATGCTGGAGGAACTCAGCAGGCCAGGCAGCATCTATGGAAAAGAGTAAACAGTTGATGTATTGTGCCAAGACCCTTCATCAGGACTGGTGAAGAGTCTCAACCTGAGACGTCGACTGTTTATTCTTTTCCTGTAGATGCTGCCTGAGCTGCTGAGTTCCTCCAGCATTTTCTGTGTGTCGTATAGAGGGGAGACAGGCGTTGAGCTGTGTCCACAACCCTGCAGTTCCTTGTAGTTACGTGCAGAGCAGTTATCATACCGAGATGTTATGCAGATGGGATGCATCGAGGAAAGTTGGTGAAGGTCAAAGGAGAAATGCCTCTTTCATTAACTGAAGTGGGCCAGCATACCAGTTAGCAATGTGCTACAACAGCTTGGGGTAGTCCGGAATTTGGAGTTCAATTCTGGAGTTCCTATGTTCTCCCTGTGAATGCATGGGTTTCCTCCGGCTACTCCAATTTCCTCTCACAGTCAAGACGTACCAGTTAGCAGGTTCACTGGTCATTGTAAATTGTCCTCTGATGCTGGGCTCATTGTGCCAGAAGGGCAGGCTCCATGCTGTATCTCTAAACAAGCAAGTTCACCACCCTAACAAAAATAACATTTTAAAAAACAGTTGGATCAGTACATGGAACCATGGCGCTGTGGCCGTTAAGGAGACTCGGCTGTCACAAGGGTGGGATTGGCTGCTGGATACTCTGGGTTTTAGACATTTGGAAAGGGACAGGGAGAGAGGTAAGAGAGATGAGGGAGTGGCATTGTGAATCAGGGATAGTATCAGGGCTGCAGAAAAGAGGACATTCTGACATTGCCCACTGAGTCAGTGTGGATTGAAATTAGAAACAGTAAGGGAGAAATTGCTCCATTGAGAGTATTCCATAGGCTTGTCAATATCTTCAGACACACTGAGGAGCAGATCAGGAGGCAGAGTTTGTAAAGGTGCAAAAATAACAGGGTAGCTGTCACAGGGGACTTCAGCTTCCTTAATATTGATTGGCACCTCCTTAGTGCAAGGTTTAGATGGGCCACAGGACATAGGAGCAGAATTAGGCCATTTGGCCCATCAGGTCTTCTCTGTCATTCCACCGCGGCTGATTTATTATCCCTCTCAACCCCATTCTCCTGCCTTCTCCCCATAACCTTTCATGCCCTGACTAATCAAGAACCCATTCACCTCCGCTTTAAACATACCCAATGACTTGGCCTCCACAGCTGTCCATGGCAATGAATTCCACAGATTCACCACCCTCTGGGCTAAAGAAACTTTTCCTCACCTGTTCTAAATGGAAGTCCTTCTAGTCCAAGGCTGTGCCCTCTGGTCCTAGACTCATCATTATTGGAAACATTTTTCCTACATCCATTCTATCAGACCCTTCAATGAGATCCCCAATCCCCATCATTCCAGAGCCATCAAACACTCCTCATACATTAATCCCACGATCATTTTTGTCAGTCTCCTCTGGACCCTCTCGAATGCCAACATATCCTTTCTTAGATTAGGAGTCCAAAACTGCTCACAATACTCTGACTGTAGTCTGACCAGTGTAGCCTTATTTGCTGTCAGAAGCAGCTGTGGAGGCCAGGTCGTTCGGTATATTTAAAGCGGAGGTTGATGGGTTCTTGACTGGATGTAGCATCAAAGATTACGGGGAGAGGGCTGGGAAGTGGGTTTGAGGAGGAGAAAAAGAAAGGATCAGCCATGATTGAATGGCGGAGCAGACTCGATGAGCCAGATGGCCTAATTCTGCTCCTATATCTTATGGTCTTATGATCTTATAAAGCCTCAGCATTATATCCTTGCTTTTGTACTCTAGTCCTTTTGAAATGAATGATAGCATTGCATTTGCCTTCCTTACCACCGACTCAACCTGCAAGTTAACCTTTACGGAATCCTGCACAAGGACTCCCAAGTTTCTTTGCACTTTAGATTTTTGAATTTCCTCTCCACTTAAAAATAGTCTGCGTCTTTATTCCTTCTTCCAAAGAGCATCACCATACACTTCTCCATGCTACAATCCATCTGCCAGTCTACTGCCCATTCTCCAAATCTGTCCAGGTGCTTCTGCAGATTCCGACATCCAAATCATTCACATATATGAAAAGAAGCCGACCCCAGCAGCACATGACTAGCCACCAGTAGCTAACCAGAAAATGCCCTCTTATTCCAACTCTTTACCTCTTGCCAGTCAGCCAATCTTCTATCCATGCTAGTATCTTTCCTGTAATATCATGGGTTCTTATCTTGTTAAGCACACTCATGTATGGCATCTTGTCAAAGACCTTCTGAAAATCCAAGTAAACAACATCCACTGGCTCTCCTTTGTCTATCCTGCCCATTATTTCCTCAAAGAATTCCAACGGATTTGTCAGGAAAGATTTCCCCTTAAGGAAACCATGCTGACTTTGGCCTACTTTTTTTCATGCATACCTGGGTGCCTCGAAACCCCATCCTTATTAACGCACGTATGCCCAACCACTGCAGTCAGGCTAGTTGGATTAAAATTTACTTTTCATAGTCATAGTCATACTTTATTGATCCCGGGGGAAATTGGTTTTTGTTACAGTTGCACCATAAATAATAAATAGTAATAGAACCATAAATAGTTAAATAGTAATATGTAAGTTATGCCAGTAAATTATGAAGTAAGTGCAGGACCAGCCTATTGGCTCAGGGTGTCTGACCCTCCAAGGGAGGAGTTGTAAAGTTTGATGGCCACAGGCAGGAATGACTTCCTATGACGCTCTGTGCTGCATCTCGGTGGAATGAGTCTCTGGCTGAATGTACTCCTGTGCCCACCCAGTACATTATGTAGTGGATGGGAGACATTGACCAAGATGGCATGCAACTTAGACAGCATCCTCTTTTCAGACACCAACGTGAGAGAGTCCAGTTCCATCCCCACAACATCACTGGCCTTACGAATAAGTTTGTTGATTCTGTTGGTGTCTGCTACCCTCAGCCTGCTGCCCCAGCACACAACAGCAAACATGATAGCACTGGCCACCACAGACTCGTAGAACATTCTCAGCATCGTCCGGCAGATGTTAAAGGACCTCAGTCTCCTCAGGAAATAGAGACGGCTCTGACCCTTCTTGTAGACAGCCTCAGTGTTCTTTGACCAGTCCAGTGTATTGTCAATTCGTATCCCCAGGTATTTGTAATCCTCCACCATGTCCACACTGACCCCCTGGATGGAAACAGGGGTCACCGGTACCTTAGCTCTCCTCAGGTCTACCACCAGCTCCTTTTTCTGCCTCCCTCCCTCCTTAAAGAGTGGAGTGATATTTTCAACTGTCCAGTCCTCCTGAACCATCCCAGAACTTGTGATTTTTGAAAGATCATTGCTTATTGATTAGGTGTGTCCAGTAAGATTTTCGACATAATATGAGGACGGGCTAACTGGAGGAGAAGCCATAGTGGACTTAGTACTGGGCAATTAACCTCATCAGGTGACAGATCTCAGTGAGCAAACTTTCAACAGTGACCATAACTCCCTGACCTTTAGCATAGGAGCAGACGGCATGGGAAAGTATTTAATTGGGGAGGGCTAATTATGATGCTATTAGGCAGGATCTTGGAATGGTAATTGGGAACAGATGTACCCAGGGAAATGTACAATGGAAATTAGGAGATTGTTTTTGGAGTACTTGCAGGGGTTTCTGGATAGGTTTATTCTATAGAAGCAGAGTGAAGGAACCTTGGATAACAAGAAAGCTGGAACATTTAATCAAGAGGAAGAAGGAGGTATATTTAATGTTTTGAAAGCAAAAACAAGACATGACTCTTGTGTGTTACAAGGTGGCCTGGAAGAGCTTAAGAGAGCTAGAAGGGGCGGATGAGAAGGCCTCGTCGAGTAGAGTTAAGGAATCACTTGAAGAATAGGAGGATTGCTAGACTGAGGGTAGGATCTCAATGAAAACTTTGCTTCAGTATTTACCAGTAAGAGTGACCTTGATGAATGGGAGGTCAGCATAAAACAAGCCAACGTGCTGGAACGCAGAGGTTAAGACAGATGACGAGTAGGAACCTTTGAAAAACATGAGGATAGACAAGACCCTAGGGCCAGATGGTATATATCACAGATTAGCACAGGAAGCTGCACTATTAGCAATGATCTTTGCATCCTCACTGGCCACAGGAGTAGTACCGGAATACTGGAGGAGAACAAATGTTATTCCTTTGTTTAAGAAAGGGAATACGGACAATTTTGGGAATTAGGCTAGTGAGCTTTACATCAGTGATGGACAAACTACCGGAGAGGGTTCTCAGAGACAGGATTTACGAGCATTTGGAGAATAGTCTCATTGGGGATAGTCAGGTGGCTTGGTGAGACGCAGTCTGTGCCTCACAAGCCTGACAGACTTTTTCAAGGAAGTGACAAAATAAAGGGGTAGAGCAGTGGTTGCTGTTGATATGCATGCTAATAAGGAATTTGACAAGGCTCCCCATGCTAGTCTCATCCAGAAAGTCAAGAGGCATGGGATCCAGGGAAACTTGGCTGCATGGATAGTGAGTTGGTTTGCCCATAGAAGGCAGAGGGTGGTAGTAGATGGAGAGTTTTCTGCCTAGAGGCTTGTGACCAGTGGTGTTCTGCAAGATCTGTCTGGGATCCCTGCAAGTCATCTTTAATCAATGACTTGGGTGAGGAAGTGGATAGATTGGAAAGTTGTCATAGGTTACAACGAGACTTCGATGGAATGGAGAGCTGGGCTGAGAAGTGGCAGATAGAGTTCAATCTGGAAAAGTGTGAAGTCCTACAGCTTGGTAGATTGAACTTGAAGGCAGAGTACAAGAATAATTAGAAGATTCTTCGAAGTGTGGAGGAACAGAGGGTCTTGTCCCTGGACCCCTCAAAGTTATCACACAAATTGATAGGGTGGTTAAGAAGGCATCTGGTATGTTGGCCTTTGTTATTTGTGGGATTGAATTTGAGCCGTGAGGTCATATTGCAGCTCTGTAAAACCATGACTAGACCACACCTGGAATATTGTGTTCATCTCTGGTCACCTCATTATAGAAAGCAAGCGGAAGCTCTGGAGAGGGTGCAAAGGAGATTTACCAGTATGCGGTCTGGATTAGAAAGCATGTCTAATGATGAAAGGTTGAGCAAGCCAGGGCTTTTCTCTTTGGAGCAAAAGAGGATGAGATGAGACCTGGTTAGAGTGTATAAGATGACAAGAGACAGATTGGAAAGCCAGTGGCATTTCCCAGGGCAACATTGGCTAATGAGAGCTGATTGGAGAAAAGTATGGGGGGGTGCTGTAAAAGGTAGCTTTTTTTTATTAAACACCCAGAGAAAAGTGCACAGAATGCACTGTCAGAGGTGTTGGTAGAGGCAGATACACTTAAGAGACTACATGATAGTCACAAGGATGAAAGGAAAATGGAGGGCCACATGGAAAGGAACAGTTAGATTGACCTTGAAAATTAAAATGTCCGCAGAGTGTGGGCAGGAACTGTTCTATGTTCCGGAGGAGGTAGAGGCATTGATGAGCTCTCCTGGCTGTGATGTCTGCAAGGTTGGATCAGGACAGATAATTAGTGATCCACCTCTTGGTAGTCATCCTTCTCAATCTCAATACTGTTGATATGGACAAGCACACGTACACCACCCTCTTCCTGAAGTCAATGACGAGAGCTTTTGTTATGACGACACAGAGGGAAATGCTGTTGTCTTGACAGCACAGAAATCAATAGGACAGGCAGTTAGAGAATTGGGAAGCTTTTTTTTCCCCAAATAAATGAAAGTCGGAGAGGAAAGTAGGAAAACAAATTTCTAAAGTTTGGGATTGATGATGTTAACTGGTTTACTATTGTCACATGTACTGAGATATAGTGAAAAATTTAGCTTGTCATACCAATCATCCGAAACACAAGAGCTTTGACGTAGTACAAAGTGGAATAAAGTTTCACAGTTACAGAGAGAGTGCAGTGCAGTGCAGGCAAGGGCCACGATGAGGTGGGCCGGGAAGTCAAGAGTTCTTGATGGAAAGGCCTGAAACGTGGGGCTGATGCACACAAGTACATACACATACACACACCATTAATGTAACAGCTAAAGTGATGGGGGCAGAATGGATACACTGGGCTTGTTCTCCCAGGAGCTGAGTAGCCCGAGGCATGATCTGATGCAAGTATATTATATTACGAAATGCATAGTAGGGTAGAAAGTCGGAATCTTTTTACCATGGAAAATGATTTAAAATACACAAGGGCAAAGGTTTAAGTTGAGAAGGGAAACGTTTTAAAGGGGATTTCTGTGCAAAACTCTTAGGGACATACTGTATATAGCTCGGGTGCCCAAGTCTTTTGCACAGTACTGCATTTTGTCAATATGGAGCGGAGAGGGAATTTGTAAATCTGGCAGGAGCAAAGGATGTTGAGAATAGCAAGATTGGGGCACCGCGGGAGGGGTGTGGGTCAGGTGGCAGAGGAGTGCCGGGGCAGGGAGTGGCACGGGTGCAGACACACCCAGCCCTGAGACACCAGGCAAGGTCCTTTGATTCCAAACAACTGGTTTATTGATCATTACAGAATGTCTCTCTGGTGTTTCCTGCTCCCTCCACTAACCGTTCCCCTTTTGTCAACCACAATTCCCCTCTCCCTGCCCCTGTTCCACTCTCAGTCCACTATGGAGACCCATATCAGAATCACATTTATCATCACTCACATATGCCATGATTTTTTAAAATTTGCAGCAGCAGTACCGTGCAACACATAAAATTACTACAGTACTGTGCAAGAGTCGTAAGTTCCCTATCTGTACATAGAATTTCTGCACAATACTGTGTTTTTAAATAGACAGGAAACCGCTGCGATCTGGAACTTGCGGCCAGAGGAGATGGTGCTGAGGTACTTTGAAAAGCAATTAACCAAGAGAAGTGTAGAAGGATACAGCTCTAATGCGTACATGGGGTCAGTGCAGATGAACAAAAGGGCTAGCAGGAACGTAGTGGTCTGAAGGACCCATTTTTGTGCCTGTGGTTTTATTGAAGGAGCCATGTACTGTTCCCCTAACTTCTAGAATGTTCCATTTCTACTGATCGATCAATAAATAATAGAAAAGAAAAGCTACGTACACGAGGAATGCATTGCAAAATGCAGTGTGGTGGAAAGTACCAACAGGCAGAGCAAAAATAATCACAGCAGTATGGCAAAGAATACTTTCATCTCCAAATTCGACTGCTTACTTATGATATCCTCGTAGATGTTCTCTTCGGACAGCGTTTGGGGAAGTTTCTTCTCCATATCCTTAACACCTTGTCCGTGATTCTTCTCGTGACCTACAGGAGTCAGGAGGACCTTGAGACTGTCCACATCCTCAAATTCGAAGGACTTCCTACAAATAGAGAGTGAGTTGCAATGTTTGGAGTCAGGCTTGCAGTTCAGAGCTAAATGGGCTCGGAGAGGGGAGGGGAAAGAAAGAAACTGGATAGGCAGGGAAGAACACCAGGATAGGGGGAGCGAAGAAGGACAAAGAAAAGGAGGAAACAGTGGGAAGCCAAGGAAGGAGAGAAGGCAGGCAGGTACACAGGGGCACAAACGACCACGTCTAGCATCCTGAGTACAGCCCAAAAGTTCTGCTGTAATCCGTTCTCCACACCAATGACGTCAAACAAAATGTCACCAAGACTTCTAATGGGATACACAACCAGACACCCGGACCAAAAAAAAACAGATTTAATCCGAACCTCTTACGTGGCAAAAAAAATGGAAGCATATAGAGTGAGGATCGTAGTGGGACGTCAATTTCAAAGATTAAAGATCATGGCAGGAGCAAGTATGGCTGCTAAGATAGACAACTGGTCAGCTTGACGAAGAAATCTCTGAATACAACACTAAGGTGGTCGTGGAGGGATGGGGATAGGTACGGAGGTGATAATGGGAGGCACGAGACATACTGTATCTGTTGGAGAGGAAAGTTAGCGATGCACGAGAGAGAGAGAGTGATAGAGAGAGAGATAGAGAGATAGAGAGATAGAGAGAGAGAGAGATAGAGAGAGAGAGAGATAGAGAGAGAGAGAGAGATAGAGAGATAGAGAGATAGAGATAGAGATAGAGAGAGATAGAGAGAGATAGAGAGAGATAGAGAGAGATAGAGAGAGATAGAGAGAGAGAGAGAGATAGATAGAGAGAGAGAGATATAGAGAGAGAGAGATAGAGGGGAAAGTTGCATGGGGGAGGGTACAGTGGCAGGAGGGAGACAGAAGGGAAGAGAAACACAGGTGGAAGAGAAGGTCATGAGGAGAGACAGAAACAGAGAAACTGTGTCTATGGCATTCCTTGGAGTCACCCAACAGAGATGACCCTCCTAATCAGAGCAAGATTTCTGAGACATTATTATTATTCCAATGTGGAGATGGGTCTCACTTGGTCTTTTAACACATCGTATTCAAAGGTACATTCTGATAATTTGGGTGGCAAGTTCCAAGGTCTGTTATCATTCCATTGCTAGTTATGCCCCATAGTCATTCATAGATTTACACCTTTCCACCTGCATCTCCTTTACATTCATGTGTGGATTGTTGTTTTAATGTTCAGTGTGTATGATGGGGTCATCAATCAGTTCTCTCATCTGACCTGTTCTATTTCCCCCCTCGTGCAGCCTGACACAACGGTCCGTGTGGGCTGACAGGCCGCTGACTGCACTGGGTCAGCACTCCAGCTTTTAGTCTCCTCCTCTGTTGACACAAACCTGTTACTACTTCAGACGTGATCACTCGCACCCACTTCTGGGTGTGGATGAGGGCAATGATAAAACTGCAGTCTGTCACACAGCTGGGGCAGGATGGGGATTGTGCCTCACAAGGTGGCTGGGTGCTGGGGCAAGATGATCTGCTCCACCTGCCATCTCTGCAGCACTGACTCCTGCTTCTCCCAGACTGAATGTTCCTTCCCCGCCATGGGCCAGGGATTTCTGGAAGCTAGTGGGAATACTGCATTGCTCCCCCAACCACCCCACCCTCCACCAAGGATTTATGAAGATCATCTTTTATTCTTTTCTTCGGTCTACCAAGTGATCTCTTCCTTTGACAGAGCCCTCAACATTTAGCACTATTTATCACAACCAACAGAGGCCTAGTTCAACAGCTCATTAAAGTGGAAAGGTACAGTCAGTAATTTCTGAAATGTCATGGGAAAGGGAAGCACCAGACTGGGATTTCTCCTGCAGTTCTTTAATCCCATTCCCAAAGCAGGCTTCACATTTCCCACACTTCGATTCTGGACTAGCTACACCAGAATGAAATGTTGTTGCAGCAACCTGCAGCCTCCAGAGCAGTGATTTATCTTATCGAAGAGCCTCTGCACTTATTGTCAAATTATTTAATGTGGGTAAAGCTATTGAAAGTACCAGACAGATCAGGATATTGTTGACAGATTTTACCCACGCTTTACCTGGGAGAATCCACAGTTAAGTAGGTCTCTGCAACCCAGTAATTGGGCATTCATTGGTTAGGGAAACAGAAAGGAGGCTTGTGGATAAGAACGAGATTCCTGGATGGTTTGTCCCCAACCCTAACACCTGGGAGGCAACATCTCGGATTCACTCTACAGCATTCTTAAATGGGAGGGTGATCAGCCAGAGCTCATGGTCCACATCAGTACCAATGACATGGGTGGGATGGTGACGAGGCCCTGCAAAGTCAGTTCAGGGAGTTAGGTGCTAAGTTAAAGGACAGGACCTCCAGGGTTGCGATCTCACGACTGTTACCTGTGCCACGTGCTAGTGAGGCCAGATACAGTAAGGTCATAAAGTTTATCATAGACACAAAGTACTGCAGATGCTGGAAATCTAGAACAATACACACAATGTGCTAGAGGAGCCCAGCAGGTCAGGCAGCATCTATAGATGGGAACAAACAGTGGACATTTTGGGCTGAGATCCTTCATCAGCTTAGATCGTACTGTTTAACATGCGGCCAAGAAGCTGGGGCAGGAGGAACCAACTCGTACTGTAAAAGGACTAGATAGGATAGAAATTGTCCAATGTGCTCAGGAAAATTTCCTTAATCAGTACATAGAAGTCACATCTAGAGAGAATGCAGTACTAGATCTCCTATTAAGGAATAAGCCAGGGCAGGTTACAGATGTTTATGCAGGGGGAACACTTTGCATCTAGTGATTGTAATGCCATTAGTTTCAAAGTAATTATGGAAAAGGTCCTTGCGTTGAGATTCTATATTGGATAAACGCCAATTGAGTACAGAACTTGGCTGCTCCCATCAGAATAAAAGGCAAAGACAACCAGTTTAGGGAATGTTGGGTTTTGAGAGATATTGAGGCCCTGTGTAACAAAAAGGAGGTGCATAGCCAGTATAGGCAGGCAGGCAGGAACAAGTAAGATACTTGAGCACAAGAAATACAGGGAAACACTTAAGAAAAAAAATCTGGAGGGCTGAAAGAAGGTATGGAGTTGCTCTCGCAGACAAAGTGAAGAAGAATCCTAACAGCTTCTACAGATATATAAAGAGCAAAAGGATTGCAAGCGACAAAATTAGCCCTCTGTAAGATCACACTGGTAATCTGTGCATAGAGTCAAAAGAGACGTTAAGTGGATTCTTTGCAGTTGTATTCACTCAGGAGTTGGACACAGTAAATAGATGTGAGGAAATGCAGCAGCAAGGTTACAAATGAGGAAGTGTTTGCTGTCTTGGGGCAATTTAGGACAAATCCCGAGGACCTGCCAAAGCGTTCCCTCGGACCCTGTGGGATGCTAGTGCAGAAATTGCAGCAGCCTTAGAGATATTTAAAACATCCTTAGCCATGGGTGTGGTGCGGGAGGATTGCGGGGTAGTAATGCTGCTCCATTGTTTAAGAAAAGATCCAAGAATAAGCCAGGAAATTATAAGCCAGTGGGCCTGACATCAATAGTGGGAAAGTTATTAGAAGGTATTCTAAGAGACTGGATATATAGATATTTGAATAAACAGGGACTGATTGGGGATAGTCAACTTGGCTTCATGCGTGGTAAGTCACTTTTAACCAATCTTATAGAGTTTTTCAAGGAAGTTACCAGGAAAGTTGTAAAAGGCAAGGCAGTGAATGCTGTCTATATGGACTTTAGAAAGGCCTTCGACAAGGTCTCACATGGGAGGTTGGTCAAGAAGGTTCAGTCGCTTGACACTCAAGATGAGGTAGTAAATTGGATTGGACATTGGCTTCATAGAAGAAGCCAAGTGGTTATAGATGATTGCCTTTCTGACTGGAGTCCTCTGACTGGTGGTGTGTCACAGGGACTGGTGCTGGGTCCATTGTTCTGTGTCATTTACGTCAATAACCTGAATGCTAATACTGTTAACTGGATCAAATTTGCGGAGATCACCAAGATTGGTGGTGCAAAGGACAGCGAGGAAGATTATCAAGGCTTGCAGTAGGATCTGAATCAGCTGGAAAAATGTGCGGAAAAAAAGCCTGTTTTAAATTCCATCTGCCAAGTATGAGCTTTTGCACTTTGCAAAGGCCAGCCAGGGTGGGTCTTACACAGTGTAGGACACTGAGATATGAGGTAGAACAGAGGGATCTGGGACTACAGCTCCATAATTAATTGAGGTGGTGTCACAGGTAGATAGGGTCATAAAGAAAGCACATTTGTGACCCTAGCCGTTATCAATAATCATTAGAGATGGTCTGCCTGGTGTCAGTGGTTGCACAGCGAGAGCTTGTGATCTGCACCAGCTTCTCATATGACCATCCACCACCTGCTCCCATGGCTCCACGTGATCCTAATCAGCAGGTGGGGGGAGGGGCAACTAAGCAGGGGCTACACCTTGCCCAACGGTGACCTGCAGGCTAGCAGAGGGATGCAGCACCTTACACCTGCACTGGTAGAGATGCATCTCCACCCCACCCCATAGTCTTTATAAATCAGTGTTGAGTACAGGAGGGGTGTTATGTTGATATTGTAAAAGATGTTGGTGAGGCCTAATTTGGAGTATTGTGTGAAGTTTTGTTCACCTACTTACGGGAAAGATGTAAATAAGATTGAAAGAGTGCAGAGAAAATATACAAGGACGATGCCAGGACTTGAGGACCTGAATTTATTCCATACAACATAGATTGAGGGGAGATTTGATAGACGTATACAAAGTGGCTAGACACCCTGCAGGATGAAAAACAAGACCTGTCAAAGGGCGGATGAACCCTCTCGTAGGGTCAACGACCATCTAGCAAACACGTGCCGTGAAGCACGGAAAGGGCATCCCTTGCATCGACGCTTGCTCTGGTCATTCACTGCAACAGGACTTCCCCCAGCCGTCTTGGACCCCACCATGCTGCTGGATCCAGAAGGGGATGTTGAGAGGGTGGGTCTGGACCTGTGCAACCCCCTACTCACCTAAAATCCACTCACACACACACTGTTCCTTTCTGAGGAGTGGGGTATCCTCAACACACCCAAGTCCTGTAGCGACGGACAAGTGGCGAAGCGGTAGGCTTGACTAGCTAGGAGCTGTAGTCACAAGTCTGCATGCAGGGGGCAGGGGGCAGGGGGAGAGTGGTCTCACATGGATTACAGAGCGGAGATCCGGTGAGGCAGCACCCTCTGCGTCTGAGAAGCCCTGTTTAGGGAAGCACTGCTCACCCTATAATTAGAGAAGGGCCTAGACAAGGTGGCTCAAACAAAGCCCGCTCACACCAACCTGGCCAGTCTGCCGCAGCTGACGGGTCGTCCAGCGTTAGCAGTAAGAATCACAAGCAGAATCTGATTGTCGCCTCATGGAACGTATGAACTCTGTTGGACAATGCTAACTCAGATCGCCCAGAGAGACGCACTGCACTTGTTGCTCATGTGCTCAAGGACTACAGAGTGGACATTGCGGCCTTCCAGGGGTCCTGACTCGCTGGAGAGGGCGCGCATTGTGAAGAGAAAGGAGGGCACACATTCTTCTGGTCTGGCAGGCCCGAAGAAGAATGAAGAGAATCTGGTGTGTGCTTGGCTCGCAGCAAAGCTACCAACCTTGTCTGTTGCTGTAGATGACCGAATCCAGACCTTGCATACAGTTTTGCAAGGAAAACGCCACCTCACCATAGTCAATGTTTACGCCCCAACTCTGACTGATCCCAGTGAAGTCAAGGAGGCATCCTACAGTGAGCTGAAAACCACCATCAGTAGCGTGGCAACTTCCGATTAGCTGCTGTTGCTGGGGGACTTTAATGCTCAGGTTGGCAAGGAGTCCACTGTGTGTGATTGGACGCCAAGGGGTTGGCAACAGTAACAGTAATAGTCTACTGCTCCTCTCGATGTGCACAGAATTCAAACTGTGCATTACTAACAGACTGTTCAGATTGCCAGACAAGCTCAACTGCACATGGATGCATCCACGATCTAAAAGTTGGCATCTCATTGACTATGTCATCACCGGACAACAAGACATCTCTGACGTTCGTATCACCAGAGTTAAGCGTGGAGTTGAGTGCTCAGCTGATCATCAAATGGTGTGGTCGGATCTATGTCTATCGATCAAACCTCCACGCAGACTGGATGCTGCCAAACCACCCAAAAAGCTGAGCACCACCAAACTGAAACATCGTGAGTGTGCTGATGCCCTGAAATCCTCTATGGAAACTGCCCTAAGCAGACTGGTTGAGAATCCACCAGACGATATTACTGAGCACTGGAATGCCTTCAAAGGAACGGTCTACAGTGCTGCCCAGGACACCTTGGGGAAAGTCAAGCACAGGCATCAGGACTGGTTTGATGAGAGAACCAATCTGTGCAAGAGCTTCTAAGAGCTAAGGCAGCTGCACACCAGGCTCTTCTTCGACACCCAAACTCAAGTTCCAAAAAACGTGCTTTTTTGAGTGTAAAATCAACTTTGCAGAGGCAGCTCAGGGCTATGAAAGACCAATGGTGGGCGAACAAGGCCAAGGAGTTACAAGCCTTCGCTGACTGTAATGACTCAAGAAGCTTCTCTGAAGCAATCAAGGTTGTGTATGGTCCATCAAAACAAGGCGCCTCACAACTCCTGAGCAAGGACAGTACATCCATCTTCACTGAGAAGTCAGAGCACATGAAAAGATGGCAAGAACACTTCCACGAGCTGCTGAACAGACCAGGAACCTTCACCGATGAAGCACTGGACAGAGTACACCCTCGACCCATACTGTTCGAGATAGATGCTCCTCCTACTCTTCACAAGGTCATCAAAGCCATCAAGCAGTTAAAACTCAACAAAGCACCAGGACTTGACCGGGTCGCAGCCGAGATCTACCAGTATGATGGTCATACACTGACATCATGCCTGCACCAGCTGTTCACAAAGTTGGGGGGAGCTGCAGAACTACCACAAGACTTCAAGATGCATCAATCGTGACCATCTACAAGAACAAGGGAGACTAGAGAAACTTCAACAATTACCGTGGCATCTCTCATCTGTCAGTTGCAGGAAAATGCCTTGCGAAGATCATCCTTAGACACTTGATGTCCAACATCAGTGACAACATCCTTCCAGAAAGCCAGTGTGGTTTTCAAACAGGCCGTAGTACAGTGGACATGATCTTTTCACTGAGGCAGCTCCAGGAGAAATGTGTTGAGCAGCAGAGAAGTCTCTATGTCACATTTGTTGATCTAACCAAAGCGTTTGACACTGTTGGTAGAGATGGCCTGTGGAAGCTCCTACCAAAATTTGGTTGCCCCACCCCCCCCACACCTAACCAACATCATCTGTCAGTTCCACGAAGGCATGGAAGGCCGCATCAACATGTGTGGTGAGTTGTCAGACCCATGTTCCATCAGCAACGGCGTGAAACAGGGTTGTGTTCTGGCTCCTACTCTGTTTGGACTATTCTTCACTACTGTTCTTCAGGATGCCACATCAGACCTGAAGTTAGGGGTCTTCCTACAAACAAGGGCTGATGGCGGGCTCCTCAACCTTACAAGATTGAGAGCAAAAACAAAAGTCAGGAACATTGTGGTGCATGAGCTACAGTTTGCTGATGACTGTGCACTGGTTACCCATTCTCTCGAACATTTACAGGAGATCACCAGTTGCTTTGCCAGTGCAGCCAAAAGCTTCAGACTGACAATCAGCCTGAAAAAGACGGAAGTTTTGTACCAACCGGCTCCTGGCTCAAGCTACGAAGAACCAACTGTCCTCATTGATAACACTCGTCTCAATGCTGTCAACAAGTTTTGCTGCCTGGGCAGCAGCATAATAGCAGCCTCAGCTTCTCTGCATGTAGATTGAGTCAAGAACCAGAAAAGTCTGCTTTGTCTTTGGTCAGCTGAAAGATTGAGTTTGGTCACAGAACATCAGGTTGGCCCCCAAGTGCAAGGTATACAGGGCCGTTGTCATATCAACCTTGTTATACGGATGTAAGACAAGGTGCCCATATCAGAGACACTTACGCCAGCTTGACCAACTGCAGCAGCGTTACCTACGTTCTCTGATGGAGATCACCTGGCGAGACAAGGTCTCCAATACCGAGGTCCTCTCTCAAGCCGGAATGCCAGCAGTTTCAACCTTGGTGATGTCAGCCCAACTGCGCTGGGCAGGACATGTCGGAATGCCTGGCGGAAGCCTGCCCAAGGACATCTTGTACGGCCGACTGTCCAGTGGTACCCAAAAACGAGGAGGCCAGCGACTATGGTACAAGGATGTTCTGCACAGGAGCCTCAAGAAAGCTGACATTGCCCCAACATGGGAGGATCTGGCTCAAGATCGCTCACAGTGGAGGGACACCATCAGAAAAGTTGTGGACGCTGCTGAGAACAAGCTCAACAAGGCAACAGAGGAAAGGCACAGGAAGTGCCACAACAGAGCTTCTGCCCCTGCTGCCCCTCCAGGCCTCACCTGCCAAGTATGTGGCAAGCAGTCCTGTACAGCCACTCCAGGACGCACATATCAAACCCCACTAACTGATTGAAAGGAACCATCATCATCCTATGGGATGGATAGCTAGAAGAGAAAGAAGACAACGATGACAAAGTTTGATCTACACCGGGGTAAATGCAAGCAGACTTTTTCTGCTGAGGTTGGGCGAGACTACAACTAGATTAAGGGTGAAAGGTGAAATGTTTTAATGGAGCATGAGGGAGAACTTCTTCACTCAGAGGGTGGGGAAGAGTGCGGAACGAGCTGCCAATGCAAGTGGTGGATCTGGGGTCGACTTCAGCATTTAAGAGAAATTTAGATGGGTAGATGGGTGGGAGGGGTACGGGGGGCTATGGTCTGGGCAGATTAATGTTACAGCACAGATTGGATAACCTCAAGGACCTGTTTCTGTATTGTGACTCTCTGCATCTAGTGAATGCACACGAAGGCTATTCAATTATGGAGAGTAAACACAGACAAGTAGGCCACTAATTGACAATTCCAGGAGCTGGCAGAACAGAGATTCATAATTTTGAATCTTCCTGTTTGCTCATCGCTGTCCCAGCCAAGCTTAGCAAAACAGTGACTCACGGAGACATGGTCTGTCTCCTTGGCACGAGGAACCATTAGATCACATAACCAGAAAGGAAGCAGAATACTAGGATTTCACCCATGCTGATCCACTGGAACTGCTAAACAATCTAGGTTTCCGCATACACCAGGACCTTGCAACATGGCATAATGAAAAAATCACCAGCTAGATTCACGTGGGAATCTTAATGCAATGAAGCTTCCTGAGATTCTTAAAAAGGCCAGTTTTCATGCAAAATATAACACCAACCTTTATGCATTTGGTCATTTGCTCGGGACACTGCATGGTCAAGGAGATGAAGAGCCATCTCATTGAAAGGAAAGGTAGAAGGACTTAGGAACAAATGTTCAGGTGGCTGAAGGCAGGAGTCCAAAGGTGAACGAAGATGGGGACCATGCGGAAAAGGCCACGACTAGAATGCAAACACTCTGGGGCTGGACAGTAGTAGAAGCCATGGAGCTGGAGTGATTGGGAGGAGTGAACCTATCTGAAAAAACGTGACAGCTGCAACACAGGACCCCCTAGGGTATCGGAAACAAGAGTTTCTACCAGTGCTGGGAATCTTGAACAACACACGCAAAATGCTGGAAGAACTCAGCAAGTCAGGCAGCAACTATGGAGGGGAACAAAGAGTAGATGTTTTGGGATGAGACCCTTCTACAGGACTGGGAGGGAAAGGGGGCAGAGGTCAGAATAAGAAAGTGGTGGGGTGAGGAAGAAGTACAAGCTGGCAGGAGTTGGGTCAAACCAGTTGGCAGGGATCCGGGTAGATGGGGAGGGGGAATGAATTAAGAAGCTGGGAAGTGTTAGGCCGAGGAGGTAAACCTAATAGGCGAAGATAGGAGAGGATGGTGGCCCATGGAAGAGCATGGAGGTGGGCACCAGAGGAATGTGATGGGCAGGTAAAGGGAACCAGATTGGGGAATGAAAAAAGGGAGAAGGGAGAGGGTAGAAATTACCGGAGGTTCGACAAACTGATGTCCAAGCCATCAGTCTGGAGGTTACCTAGACGGAATATGAGATGTTGCTTTGCCAATCTGGGTGTGGCTCATCGTAGCGGTAGAGGAGGCCATGGACAAACATGTCGGAATGGGAACGGGAAATCAAATTGAAATGGGTAGCCACCAGGAAATCCCGCCTGTTGTAGTGGACGGAGTGGAAGAGTTTGACAAAGCAGTCCCCCGATCTACCTTGGGTCTCACTGATAGAGAGTAGAGGATTTCATGGAGACAGCACCAGGAGCAGCAGATACAGTAGCTACTGGGACATCCTGCCTTTTGCAATGGATGGAGCCACTGGGATATCCGGCACTTTGTGGCAGCCAGATTGTAATGGGGAACAAGGAAGTGGAGAATAAGATAGCTAAAGTGCTTTGTGGAACACTGATCTTTGCTTTAATAGCAACAGAATGAAACAGGGGGTCAGAAATATCTTGACACTCAAAATCTGGTAATCACCATTAAACCATATGCAACATGTAGGTCGAATATGCAATGAGCAACAATCAAATAGAATAAGTGAACAGAACCAACTAAGGTGACACACCGGTGTTGTCAGCTTTCTCATTATCCACCCACGTAATCATCTGGAACTTTAGCAATCACATCACCTTTGCCTGGCATTCACTGATATCTTTCAGCCAATATTGATCTGTAACAATCTACATCTGAAAACAGTAAATTCTACAGAAATAATAGGCTCGGAAATGAGTGGCGATCAGCCTACCTTTTTGCCTTTATTAGTTGTGATTCAGTCCCAGGTGTCCTTGCTGAAGGAGGTGGGTGCGTTGGCAGTGGGGGTGCATTTCCTCTTGGGGACATCCCCTTCACTTGAGAGGCAGAGCCAGAATTTTTATCTACAGCATACTTAAATGTCCGACGAGGTTTGGGAACGGGATTAATCCCACACGACTCCGCTGTTTCTTCAGAATCCGCGCTGTACACATTCTCTGCATTCCTGGTGCCAGTATCGCTGACCTTAAAATTTGACAAATCCAAGTCTTTTTCAGTTGAACTAGAACTTTCTCGCTTCCTTTTCAGCTCTGAGGCAGATACTGCATTTTGATCCTGCGGAATGTCTTGAATCTTCTTCCAAAATTTCTGCGATGTATAAAAATTTCCTGGAGGTAGCAACTTTGCAGAGTCTGGAGTCTTCTTGGCCAAGTTCTCCAGTTTCTTTGTTTGAGAGAGGACAGAGGACAACACTCTTGTATTCGGTTCTCCTCCATTTTTGTCAACAGTACTTTTTACCTTTTGGTCACTTGCATTCCATCCTTCCCTGAAGTCCAGGCCCAGGCTTTTTGCTTTCACTAGGCCCCTCTTATTGTTGTCCACTAGACTCTCAGTTTTTGCATCTGAAGGAAACGAACACTCATGCTCCGAAGGAAAAGCACCATCCGTCTGCTTGTTTGGGCTGCGAACAACATTGGATTTCCCCTCCCATTGCAAAATTTTTTGTTTAATATTCACGCCATGGTGCCGGGAAGTAACACGCTCGCCAAGATTTGGGGCACTATCTGATGAGTGCATTTTCTTTGGTAAATTCTTCACCGCTTGTCCATTTTGAATGGCAACCCCCCTCCCCGATGCTTTGTGTCTGGGCAGCTGCGGGTCATTTGGCCCTGTTCTGCTTGAACCAATGTCCCCTGCGAGCGCTGGCTTTCCCGATAGAGGAGTCTGTGGTTCTAACTTGGGAACCTCAGAGGGTCTAGCCTTCTCCAGATTCTTGGTCAGAGGCCAGTTGTATTTCCAGAGAGTCTTGCTGGTTGTAGTACAAGACCTCTGGCTCAGGGAGTCTTCGATTTTTTTCACTATGTTCTTGACACTGCCAAAACAAAAACATATGACTGTATTAAAACCTGATTAGTCACCCTGTTGACTAAGAGGCGCAATAGCAAGAGGGAAAAATTGGCAGCTCAGTGTCAAAAGGGACTACTACTTGGCAGGGGAATGGGAAAATGAAGCCAAGGAATAAGAATTGATCACATGACAATCAGCAACATCTGAGTTGGCAGATCTGCCGGACAACATTCAGCTCATGTGCAAAGCAGAGAGGGAAAACTACAGAGTTACCGGAACAGAGGTGACCGAGTATTTTAAAAAAATCACAGGAAACTGACAAAATATTGAAACACAAAGTTTTTGAAGTACATGGGGAGACAGGTAGCAGAAAAAAAACATTTACAATCATTTCTGAACTCCATTCAGCTTTCCATTTTGTATTTTTTCTCAAATAGATGAAACTTCCCTCACTAAGTTTCACAGCAAATCTCCTACATTGTTTTCCTCAATGAGGCAGTGAGGCCACAACACTAATGGATAGGTAGCAGGAATTAACATTTAGACCTTGTGAAAGGCATGGCACAGAAGTATTGATACTAGGTGAGGAGGGGTTCAGAAGCTGCCTGCTGGAAGGGAGTAAAGTAACAGTGGAAACCCGTAAATTGTAAATTACTATCGTCACACACACAGTGAACAAACACGGTTTTGCATGCCTTCCCTACAAGATAGTTCCACTACATCAGTGCATGGAGGTAGTACAAGGGAAAAAGCAATAACACGGCATCATTAATAAAGTGCTTCCGTTACAGGGGAAGTGCAAAGGAGGCAGGCAATAAGGTACGAGGCCACAAAGAGGTAGATTGTGAGGTCAAAGGTCCACCTCATCATTCAAGAGGTTCATCCAAGAACCTTATAAATGCAGGATATAAGCCGTCTTTGGGCCTGGTGGGCTGTGTTTTCAGGATTCTGTATACTCAGCCCTTTGGGCGGTGGGGGGGGGGTAGGAGAAGGGGAGAAGGGGAAAGAGGAAAGAATGGTCAGTGTGGGGTCTTTGATTATGTTGCCTGCTTTACCGGGGTACTGAGAAATTCAGACAGAGGTCACTGAGGGCAGGCTGGTTTCCGGGAGATGCTGAACTGTGTCCTTTACTCCGTACTCTCAGGCAGAGCAGTTGCCATACCGAGCCATTGTACATCCAGACAGGATGCTTTCTGTAAAAACTGGTGAGGGACGACAAGGACACCCCACTTTGTGTAGCCACATCGGGAGGAGAGTAAAGGGCTATATCAAGTCAAGCACACAGCGGGCAGTGGGATGTAGACCACCTGTAACTCTCTGCTGCCGCCTCAAATCCGTGCACAAGGCAGCAGTATCAGAGTTGCCATCCCTTCACTGCCTTACCCTCCAGGCAGGCAGGGAACTACAGAATGAGATTTGTTTCCCCTCTTCGTCCCGTCTTGGAAATATTACCTTGTGCTGATATGATTTTCAGGTCACCATAGCCCCCAGGGTGGGGGTGGGGTGTGGGAAGGGGTGAAAAGTGGAGGTGCAGTGATGACACAGGACCCCGTGTTCCACAGCGCAAAGCATTCTCACTTGCTGTCTACTCACTCATCATCCTGAGCAGCTCCTCATGCACCTCTGGGCCTAGAGAATGCATCGCAAGCATTTTTGGTTGACACTGTGATTAACTCCAACAGAAAATCCAAAGCAACAAGAAAAATGTAAATTGGCCCTTCCTCAGCTTTAAGTAATCATTACTGTGGCTTACTCCAGGGAAGAGTGTTAGAACGAGCTCAGTAGGTTTCACAGAGGGTAGCTGCCATTGCTTGAAGGGGGATGGGGTGGGAATGAGGGGATTGTTGAGGGTGGTTTGGAAGGAGGAGATGGGAGGGGCAAGGGACATGTTTACCCTGTGACTGGTGGGTAAAGTTTCAAGAGATCCAAAGACCCAAGTTGAAACTAAACTGCAACAGCTCAGATTATTCCATAATTTGCTTACAATACACTGCCAGAAACCATTCCATCCGTCAGTACATCAGCTCACTTCCTGCAGCCTATTATCTCCCTCACATCCATTAGCATTCCCCAGTTCTCCTATCATCTGCCCACACTAGGGGCACTTTAGAGCAACCAACCACCTTCTGAGCTGCAGGTCTTTGGAACATGTGAGGACACTGGAACGCCCAGCGTCCACCCTCGTAGTCACATGGGGAACACACAAACTCCACACACAGTCAGCACCAAAGTTCACAACTCAACCTAGGCCAAGGAGGCAGCAAAACTACTTGCTACACCAAAAAAAAAACAAACAAATTGCAGGAAAGATTCTGTGGGTCGAGTGGCATCTGTGGAGGAAGGAGGGGTGGTTGGCAGTTTGGGTGGAGACACTGCAACGTGACTACCCACAGCACCACTGCGCTAGCTGAAATTCAGGATGAGTAGGCTGAAATGTACAATCTACCAGCTGCAGCAGCAAAAACACACCACTGACTCCCCACCGGAGGGGAAATCTGTCCCATTACTCCTGCTGACCCACTAAGGTGATCGACATAAGTACCACCCCAGTCCTGGGTGAATGAGGGATAGTCAATAAAACACTGCCCATGTATTGCAACAAATCTGGTTATGAGATTGACAGAAAGCACAATGCCTCAGATGAACTGACCTGCCAGAACCCAGGGGATTGAGGGGCTCCTTAGAAGCTGTCCCAAGCCTGCTCCTACTCATTACTCCATCTCCTGAGAACTCCCACGGTCACCTGGAAGGGAAGGACACAAAGTGCTGTTTAAACAGGAACAATGTCAGCTAAGGATAAAACACCAAGCAGAGGTCGTCTTGGCAGCAGTGGTAACAGGGCAGCCACATTCTTGTAAGGAGGTGTCCCCAACTAAAAGTGGCAACTTGTACCTCTTCAGCAATTGAAAGCCCATGCTAGTGTACAGTCAGATCTGGGCAACATTCACGAATGCAGAACAGAGTGCCGGAGGGATTCAACAGGTCAAACAGCATCAGGGGCCACAGAAAGTGTGATGCTAACAGTTTGAGTTAAGACCCTTCGCCTGCAACAAGTTTGCAACACAAAAAACAAGACAACTTACACCTTACCTACTCCCCCAACCCCCACACTCCCACAGGTGCTGCCTGACCCGCTGAGTTTTGGGTCTAAACTCCAGCGCTGCCTTTTACTTCCATCAACGTTCAAAAAACAGGCTGATAACAGGCAGTGAATTCACAATGCGCTGGAGGAACTCATCAGGTCAGGCAGGGAACTGAAGAGCAAATCCGTATCGAGACAGGTAATCTATGGACCCTGCTCCATGGGGAGGGTAAAATAGCAGAAAGCAAGATGGACTGTGACTATGACCACACCCTCAGCATCCAGTTACACAGGTCCTGCTGAAACGGACACTTCCTTCTACTGATAAAAATCTCAATGAGGAATCAAACCAGGAACATCATAAACTAGTTCACCAACAGGGAGTCACGGGCGAGGCTGGGAGCACAGGCGACCGAGTGAAAGTGCAGGAGAGGAGAGTGAGAACATCATGAACTTACGTTGAACTCCGAGGGTAACAAGTCTTGCTTTCCATGGCACTACGCAAGTTGTGTGAGTGTTGAATTTTGCTAGGGCAGGAATTCGCCTTCTCTGGACTTTGCAGCAATGCCTGAGAGTCTTATAATATCATAAACCATGCAGGTAGACCATTCGGGCCTCTACATCCATGCTGACCAGTGAGCACAGATCCATATTAATCCTATCTTCCAGCACTTGGCCCATTGCCCTCTATGCCTCGGTGATTCAAGTGCTCATCTTGACACTGTCAGTGACTCCTCTTCTACCACTCTTTCTGGCAGTGCATCCTATGTACTCACCTCATCACATCACCCTCTGAGTGAAGTAGTCCCTTTCAGACCCCCTGTAAAACTCTTACCACATCCCCTAAATACATATCCTCTAGTCATCCTCTCCAGCATCGCAGGCCCAGATGTGACGCAGCCAGAGTGACAGGAAGTCGTGCAGTGGTTCATCCTCTCCAAGGGGAAACAGTACAACACCAGGACCCAGAACGACAGCAGCCACAGCCCAGAGACCCAAGCCGGGCCTGCACAACACTGAATGCAGTCAGATTGCGCGAGTTACCCAGGGGACAGAGGCCCACTAATGCTCGCATGGGGACGGGTAAGCCTTCACTCGAAGAACAAGTTTGCGGTTCCAAGCACCCCTGTTCATTCAGAGACTCGGGCTGCACAGCAGTCCAAGTTTTACACAGGCAAAGAGCGGTCTGCTAATCACCTACAATCATTAATTTTAAAATAATCTCCAGAACTCAGTAGTCTCCACCCAAAAACCGACAAGGTAGAATCCAGCTTGGTGGTGCTAGCCCTGACATAACTCCCAGGACACCAACAACCAAACAGTGACTGCACTGTAAGGGAATGTGCCAGCTGGCTGGACACAGATAACTGAGGTACCCCTAAGCTGACCCCTTACACTGACCACAACTTAACATCCAGATTTAATTTGTTGCATGTATTGAGCGTCTGTACCTGCATGCCTGTGATGTGACTGCAAGTACTTCAATTGCACCTGTGCCTCAGCAAGGCCAGGCCTAGTGTGCAGGGTCCCGCCATCGGCAAATCCGGAGTTTGGGTCCTCATTCGTTGCCATCGGCAAGCCCTGGATCGATATTGAAGACCAAAGCTTGAAGGTTGATCAGAAGTCCTGATCGAAGTCTGGAGATTGATCAGAAGTTCAGGGGTCGATGCCCAATGGCCAGAATTCCAGGTCTGCTAGGGAAGTCGAAGGCCTAATGTCTGCAAATCCACCAGTCTGCTGGAGGCCAAGTACAAGAACAGGGATTGTTTTGCTGTTGTTGTTTTGTTGCTTGTTGTGTTCTGTGTTGTTCTGCCGAGCATTGTAGGCATGCTACGTTGGAATGAGAGGCAACAAGGATGTACTTGGCCTGCCCCTAGCACATCCTCGGGTGCAGACAATCGCTGAAGAGTACTGATAATGACGGGGTCACCTGGCGTATAACAACACGACCCAGAAGGCAGCAGCGGCAAACCACTTCTGTAGAAAACAATCATAGTCGTGGAAAGACCATGATCACCCACATTAAATGTCACAGCACGGCACAAAGCGAATGTTGGTTGTTAATGCAAATGATACATTTCACTGTCTATTTTGATATGCATGTATATATCGGAATCTCAACCAAATTAGAATTGGAATGGGTTTATTACTGTCACATGTACCAAGAAACAGAGGAAAGCTTGTGCTGCATGCTGCTTCTACAGACACAGCACACTGAGATAGAACGCAAACAACAGGAATTCTGCAGATGCTGGAAATTCAAGCAACACACATCAAAGTTGCTGGTGAACGCAGCAGGCCAGGCAGCATCTCTAGGAAGAGGTGCAGTCGACATTTCAGGCCGAGACCCTTCATCAGGACTAACTGAAGGAAGAGTGAGTAAGGGATTTGAAAGTGGGAGGGGGAGGGGGAGATCCAAAATGATAGGAGAAGACAGGAGGGGGAGGGATGGAGCCAAGAGCTGGACAGGTGATAGGCAAAAGGGATATGAGAAGATCATGGGACAGGAGGCCCAGGCAGAAAGACAAAGCGGGGGGGGGGGGGGGGGGGAACCTAGAGGATGGGCAAGGGGTATATTCAGAGGGACAGAGGGAGAAAAAGGAGAGTGAGAGAAAGAATATCTGTATAAAAATAAGTAACAAATGGGGTACGAGGGGGAGGTGGGGCATTAGCGGAAGTTAGAGAAGTCGATGTTCATGCCATCAGGTTGGAGGCTACCCAGACAGAATATAAGGTGTTGTTCCTCCAACCTGAGTGTGGCTTCATCTTTACAGTAGAGGAGGCCGTGGATAGACATGTCAGAATGGGAATAGGATGTGGAATTAAAATGTGTGGCCACTGGGAGATCCTGCTTTGTCTGGCGGACAGAGCGTAGGTGTTCAGCAAAGCGGTCTCCCAGTCTGCGTCGGGTCTCGCCAATATATAAGAGGCCACATCGGGAGCACCGGATGCAGTATATCACCCCAGCCGACTCACAGTTGAAGTGTTGCCTCACCTGGAAAGACTGTTTGGGGCCCTGAATGGTGGTAAGGGAGGAAGTGTAAGGGCATGTGTAGCACTTGTTCCGCTTACACGGATAAGTGCCAGGAGGGAGATCAGTGGGGAGGGATGGGGGGGACGAATGGACAAGGGAGTTGCGTAGGGAGCGACCACTAAGCACATCTTTCCCTCCCCCCACCTCTGCTTTCCGCAGGGATCGCTCCCTACGCGACTCCCTTGTCCATTCGTCCTCCCCATCCCTCCCCACTGATCTCCCTCCTGGCACTTATCCTTGTAAGCGGAACAAGTGTTACACATGCCCTTACACTTCCTCCCTTACCACCATTCAGGGCCCCAAACAGTCCTTCCAGGTGAGGCAACACTTCACCTGTGAGTCGGCTGGGGTGATATACTGCATCCGGTGCTCCCGATGTGGCCTTCTATATATTGGCGAGACCCAACGCAGACTGGGAGACCGCTTTGCTGAACACCTATGCTCTGTCTGCCAGAGAAAGCAGGATCTCCCAGTGGCCACACATTTTAATTTCACATCCCATTCCCATTCTGACATGTCTATCCACGGCCTCCTCTACTGTAAAGATGAAGCCACACTCAGGTTGGAGGAACAACACCTTATATTCCGTCTGGGTAGCCTCCAACCTGATGGTATGAACATCGACTTCTCTAACTTCCACTAATGCCCCACCTCCCCCTCGGACCCCATCTGTTACTTATTTTTATACACATATTCTTTCTCTCACTCTCCTTTTTCTCCCTCTGTCCCTCTGAATATACCCCTTGCCCATCCTCCGGGTCCCTCCCCCCCTTGTCTTTCTCCCCGGACCTCCTGTCCCATGATCCTCTTGTATCCCTCTTGCCAATCACCTGTCCAGCTCTTGGCTCCATCCCTCCCCCTCCTGTCTTCTCCTATCATTTTGGATCTCCCCCTCCCCCCCCACTTTCAAATCTCTTACTCATTCTTCCTTCAGTTAGTCCTGACGAAGGGTCTCGGCCTGAAACGTCGACTGTACCTCTTCCTAGAGATGCTGCCTGGCCTGCTGCGTTCACCAGCAACTTTGATGTGTGTTGCACTGAGATAGAACAAGGTAAAACAGTAACACTGCAGAATAAAGTGTAACAGCTACAGAGAAAGTGCAGAGCAGGTGGACAGTGGGGTGCAAGATCATAACAAGATAGATTGTGAGGTCAGGAGTCCATCTTGCTGTATTAAGGAACTATTTGTTTTGTCTTAAAGTGGGTTAAAAGCTGCCCTTGGGTCTGGCGCATACTTTTGAGTTCATTAACTTGAACTTGGCAGCACAAGGTGGGGCTACACCCATGCTGGCGGGATTGGGGGGCAGATGGAAATACAGGGAGGTGGAAAGGAAGATTGGTGCTTACTGCCAACATAAGTCCATCTCAAACTGTGTAACAATCGGAGGGGGGGGGGGCCTTTAAAACACAAGGGTAACAAAACAATATTTTTGTTACCCAGGCTTTAAGTGAGGACTTGAGGAGGTGACTGGATGGGGGTGGGGCAACTGCTTACAATGTTTCTGGGAACAATCCTAGCATTGCCTGTCTTTTCAGAGTTGCTGGTATGGAATGACCCTTCCCACTGACTACAGCACGACAACAGACATTATACCAGTGCCAATTTCACAAGCTGTCTTTTTTTTTGATTAAAAAAAGCATGAAGACTAGCAACGAGCTAAGTACGGTGATTTGCAACCATTTTAATAGAAGTGCAAGTGGTACGTGTGGTGGTGTTGACAGAAATTGGGGAGGATAACATCAGAAAGGCATGTAGCAAGGTTGAAAGAGACTCAAACACGAATTGAATAATCCATTCCTCTCTGGTAAAATTCCATGCGATTCCACATTTTGCCACAAGCGTCTTTGCCAAAATGAGGACAACTATTGCACAAACATTTGATTACTCAAGAACTACTCGAAATGCAAAAATGCCCACTTCCTTTGAAACCAAACCACCTTCTCTGCTGGTTTATTTATGTCAAGTAAAATTCACGGGCTCAGAGTTTGAATGCTCCAATGACTCATGATCGTAGGCCTTAAGGCAAACATGGATAACAGTGCCTGTTCTGTCCTGTCCTTGACCCAACACTGCTCTCTGGTCCTCTAAATAAAAACTAAATGCTGGAAGTATACAGCAGATAAGGCAAGTGTCCAAGAACAGGGTGAGCTGCCTTAACAACTATGGTCCAGTAGCAGTAATGTCTACGGTGATGAAGTGCTTTGAGAAGTAGGTTATGGTTAGAGTCAACTCCTGTCTCAAGGAAGGACCTGGACCCAATTTGCCCATCACCACAATAGTCTACAGCTGATGCGATCTCATTGGTTCTTCACACGGCTTGAATCACCTGGACACAATACTAACACATACGCCAGGCTGCTGTTTATTGACTGCAGCTCAGTGTTCAACACAATCATTCCTACAGATCTGATCAAAAACCTCCAGAACCTGGGCCTCTGTACCTCCCTCTGCAACTGGATCCTCCACTTCCTCATCAGAAGACCGCCGTCTGTGCAGACTGGAAATAACATCTCCACCTTGTAGATAATCAACACTGGTGCACTTTAAGGATGTGTGCTTAGCCCACTGCTCTACTCTCTCTACGCCCATGACTGTGTGGCTAGGCATAGCTCTAATGTTATCTATAAATTTTCTAGTAGCACCAACTATTACTAGCAAATTTCAGATAGTGATGAGAGGGTGTACCAGAGTGAGATAGTTGATATCAGCTAGTTGAGCGGAGTCGTGGCAACAACCTGCACTCAATGTCAGTAAGACCAAATAAATGATGGTGGACTTCAGAAAGGGTAAAGATGATGGAACACACACCAGTCCTTAGAGGGATCAGAAGTGGAGAGAGTGAGTGAGTAATTTCAAGTTCCTAGGTATCAACATCTTTGAGGACCTATCCTGGGCATAACATATTGATGCAGTTACAAAGAAGGCAAGATAGCAACTAGCCTCCCCAGTATCCAGGACATCCAGGTGTGATGCTGGGAAAAGATGGCGTTCACCATTAACGACCCCTAACACCTCGTTGCTACCATCAGTGAGCTAGCACAGGAGTCTGAAGCCACATATTCTTCTTCCCCTCTACCAACAGATTTCTGAATGGACATTGAACCCATGAACTTTTAAAAATTATGTACATATGCACTCTTAATGTATTTTACGGTTTCTATTACTTACACATTGTACCGCTGCCACATATCAACACATTTCATGCCGGTGATCCTGTTTATGGAGGAAGAAATTGTTAGTGCTTTGCATTGATAGCTTTTCATCACAACAATTCAATGCCAAGTAAGTCAGCAGCTAAATCCAATATGTTGGCTACTGCCTGCTGGGGATTAAATGATGACGTTCTGACAAAATGTCTAAATTTACCATCAACATAGAACGAAGAATTGAAAGATCATATCCACCTTTTCAGCATTGCCTTCAATATGATTAAAATCAAGTGGTGACTGGATCCACACCAAAGGTATCCAAGTTATCTGGACAGATCATGCAAGAAAAGTTGTGAGTACTTTTTGTTGAGTAACCAGCAAGGGCAGCACCACCACAGGTAATCAGAATAGAGCCCTTTTTGATTTGGCATTTCCATGGAGACAACTTCAGGAAATCACATGACTGCAATCCAGCAAAACAACTGGAAAAACAGAGCAGGTCTAATCTTCAGGTGTCACCTTTTATGGGGCTGAATGTAGTTAGCGTGCTGACTCACTGGGCCCTACCCTTCTCTCTAAAATCAAGTTACTGAGTTTCCAGACAAACTTTAACAACACACTATTTCAAAAGGAGCACACCTAGTCTATCTGATCAGAGCACAGCTAATCTGCATTTGGTTCTCACTGTATACCATGGTCCTGCCCTTCCTGAAAAAATAACCCCTCAGCTTTAAACTTCCCTAAATCTGTCCAGCTGCAAGAGCAGGGGGGTTGGACAAAGGGCTAGCAACCACATTCTATTAAAAACCAAGAGCTACAGAAACATCAACAGATGCTCCAAAGACCTCTTCTCTGGGAGAGGAAGGATCTTCACTTGGGAGTGAAAGACTGGCCCAGAACAGAGGACTCTGGCATGCTGCTGTCAGTGGCCTATGACCCCGTAGGGATGATAGGCTCAGGTAAATTTACTCTCCAAATCCACTCACTCCTTGCTTCATGAATCGACTGGAGAGATAGTTAAGAGATTTCACTGAACACTGTTGAAAACTTCCTACACAGGCCAACTGTTTCTCAAAAGCTATGTCTCCTTGTTCTAGACTCCTTTAGGAGGTAAATAGTCACTATTTCCCCTTTTAAAATCATTGTAAACATATCAATTAGATGAATCGTTGCTTGAACATCAATAATCGAGGAGCTATCATGCAATCTACCCCCAGTTTGACCCTCTTAGCCCAAAGTAGTATTCAGATTGCTAAGTGACGTCAGAGCCAATATTCCTCATCTCATCCCTGCACCGATGGTTTTCCACAGAAGATTACCATACTGGTACCAGAGTGGGAGCCATGACTGAGGTGGCCCCAATTCCTTTAAGTGCAATTAAACCAAACTCAGAACATTTGTTGATGCCCCAGCAGATTCAGACTGAAGTAACACTGGATCTGCACAAATGAGCATTAAGCCTCAACCCTCACCTTATTTATCATCCAGTTGCTTGTTGAAACCCTTCAAATGTTCCTCGTTCCACTAAGTCTGCTGATGGTTACTTCCACGTGGCCACCAAGATTTCAGTTTATAAAATTAGTGAGTTCTTATTTTTACCCCATGACCTTTTCCAATTTGCAAACCAGTGTTCAAGTTCTTGCAGAAAAGATACAAACTCTGACTAATAACAAACACCTTCATCACACCCGCTTCCTAGAGAATAGCAGTTGATTATTGATTATTTTTCATAATAGTGACAACAGATAGTATTTCTATTTGGTTAATCTGTGACTGCTTGGTGAACAACTGGCAAGTAGATAAATATAGCACAATATTTTAATCACAGAGGTGTTCAAAGACTGAGCCAAAGATTGATGAGAAGTTCTTTTGTTCTAGGCCATTCACAGCAATAATCCAGCAGCAGTTCAAAGCATTGGAATAAGATACAAATACAAAGTATAACTTCCCTTAATGCCCCTCCTCCCCTTCTTACCCCATCCCTTATTTATATTTTTTCCTTTTTTTTCCCTCTCTCTGTCCCTCTCACAATCACTCCTTGCCTGCTCTCCATCTTCCTCTGGTGCTCCCCTCCCCTTTTCTTTCTCCCTAGGCCTCCTGCCCCATGATCCTCTCCCTTCTCCAACCTTGTGTCCCTTTTGCCAATCAACTTTCCTGCTCTTAGCTTTATCCCTTCCCCTCCTGTCTTCTCCTATCATTTCAGATCTCCCCCTCCCACTTTCAAATCTCTTACTATCTCTTCTTTCAGTTAGTCCCGACGAAGGGTCTCAGCCCAAAACATCGACTGTGCTTCTTCCTATAGATGCTGCCTGGCCTGCTGCGTTCCACCAGCATTTTGTGTGTGTTGCTTGAATTTCCAGCACCTGCAGATTTCCTCGTGTTTGTGTTTCTGTATAGACCTGGCAATTTTGTTCATGCTCATTTTCATTCCCGACTGCAACTCAATTGCGTCTGCCTTGTTTCTATTGATACAGTGATTTCAATTGTGTCATTTAGGAGCAGCTTTTGGTTTCTGAACTGGCAATGCTCAATTTCTTCAATTCAGCCACATAAGCTGAAATGGATTCCCCTTCCTTTTGATTCTGCTTATGAAACCTGAAGTGTTCTGTAACCAACAATGATTTTGGTTCTAAATGTTCCTCCATTACTTTCACGATATCAGCTAAAGCTCATTTAGGCTGTTTTGGTTGGAGCAGTCAAACTTCCAAGAAAACTGTATGCTCTTCCATCAACTACACTCAGCAAAAACGGTACTTGTTTCTCTTCAGCTATTTCAGTTGCTTCAAAATACTTCTCAAATTGTTCAGTATGCAACAGCCAGTTATCTTTTGTGCAATGGAACACATCTATCTTTCCACCATACCCAGTGATTTCTCCTTTTATTTATTATTGTGTTTATTATTCTTATCAACCAGTACTCACTGTTCATGCATGAATTTCCTCCATTTTCTGCCTTTATTTAAAAAACTCAAATGTCTTACTCTCCCCCTTTCAAAGAAAAAAAACACATGCTGTGCTTTTTTTAAACTTTAATGTCTCACTGAGCTTCAACAGGTAGGTAGTCGTCCTGGGTTTATTTTAAATCTTGCTCGTTGCCACTGTTAATGTTCTGTAACTCTAAAACAGATCAAGGGAAAAACACAGATCCTAAACAAAGACATAGGGATAATGTGTCTCCATTTAGATTTTACTTTAGCAAAGCATGCACTTAAGACATATGCCATTCACATATTTCTACATATAACCTGTAATGAACTTTGTACCAAATATGTTTACAATATTTGTTAAATATTACTGAAATATTAAATACACAAAACTTCATTTTTATATATTTGTATTAGAATATTACTACTACGTCGACTCAGGCCTAGGGGGCTGGCATCAGGCACGATGACGGACTCTCCACTTCTCCCTCTCCCTCATCAGTGTGTTCAGTTCATCTACATTAGCCGCGCCGCTGTCTTCTAGGAGCGTGTTGACCATAGTCTTGGGAGGGTGCCCAGGGTTCATCCTCCAGTGCTTGGGCTCCCATATGATGACTAGCCTGGCAGGTAGCTCGGGGTGGCGTAGACAGTGCCCCGCTAGTTGCAGTCTTCTCACCTCGATTTTAGTGGAGAGCATCGGTAGGTCGTTATAGAGCTCGACGTTCGTCATGTGCTGTTGCCAACTCACGTCAGGAACCGTCCGGAGCATTTGTGTATAGCAACCATCTAGAGACTTGGTGAGTGTCCACGTCTCACATCCGTATGTGAGAATGGACTCTATGATTGCTATGAAAATCCTCTTTTTAAGCCCTCTGGTCAGGTTCGACTTAGAATATTGGTATGACATTTCTGGTATAGTTTATTTTTAAAAATTATGTAGTGAGTATTGTACCAAAGTTGATAAAATGTGTATTATTACTGAATAGCCACGCATGCATGACCAGAGGACAGCACAATGTAGTGCGAATTCCATACACACATTATTGTGTAGTACTGAATGTGCAATTATATACAATGCACCACTAGAAACCTAGGTCAGATTTGCTGACAATATACTTTACCTCAATTTACACAACGTACATGTTACTATACAATTTGTGCTGCTGAGTGTGGAATACTTTTGTCAAGCTACCATATGTAATAATGTATAGTGCACGTTGCTGCACAGTCTAATATTGAGCAATATGTATGATCATAACATTACATCCTTCACCAAGAGCATTAATCATCACACTATTATGAACAAAATTACCAGCTTAAAGATTCAGCCCTATTGTACAGTTCGTGTCAGTGAAGATTTGGACTACATCCAGCTGGTGCTCAGAGCTACCCGGGTTTCCCCAGACCCTGCGCTCAGACATTACCAATACATTGTTACAGCCCATGCACACGTTTTGATCTCTCACTTCACATTTACCTTGTGGAATCTCCTGCCACAATTGCAACTTTCTCCAGAGACAGAATGGAGGCAGACTCTCAAAGCAAACCACACTGAGCACCAGCAGAAGCCAGGACTGCTGACTTGCACATTAAATTTATCCCACACACATTCATCTGTAGTCCTGTAAAAGGACAGCTTCCCTCTGGAGTTACATTCTGCTCGGCAATCATAGCTCCTCATAGTACTAAATTATGATCACAGCAGAACAAAGGAAGTTCAAGCATCAGCTCTGAACCTTAACCAACATGCTTTGTGACTTGATCAAATGCCTGAATTAATTGCCACTTCATGAATAGGGATGAGAATATCGAGGCATCCTAGTGCAACAACGCAATCCCAGTCAATTCAGCTGGTGCCAACATTCCTAACTCCACATTAGCCGTAGGGCAGCCACCGCCTCACTGCCTGCTGAAACTGGTACCAAATGTTTGGACAGAAAAGCTTTTGTCAACTGCGATACACTACAGACAAGTAGCTGCAATGCATAAATGGCTCATTTTTGCTGACAGCTAAGAATATAGATGCAAGGAGAAACTGGAACCAGCTCAACTCCAGAGTGGATGAGTTTCCCGGATGGGAATTGGCCTTTCCAAATTCCATTTCCTCAGCTGTTCTTCCCTGTCTGACGAGATGGACTCTGGACATCACAATCTACCTTATCGTTTACCTGAACGGCACTTTCTCTGTAGCTGTTGCACTTTATTCTGAATCGTAGTTTGACCTTGCTCCACCTCAATGCATTAGAATGATTCGATCTGTATGAACAGTGTGCAAGACAAGGTTTTTTTCCGCTGGTACACGTGTCAATAATAAACCAATACTTTCTAAGCCACTGGCTGTGGTAGGTCAAATGTTTCTTAACTGCTGCTCTTGCACCTGCTTCTGCAACCAGCTAGCACATTCCTGACCTACCATTCTTTGTGAGAAAAATAAACTTGCCATGGACATCCACTTTAGTTTCCCTCTCTCACTTTAAAGCAAAGCTCTCTTGTATTTGACATTTACACCATCTACTCTATCTAGGCCTCTCTGTTTTATAAACTTCTATCAGGTCGTCCATCAGCCTTGGAAATCCTAGAGCAGGTTTCCCAACCTGCAGCCTATGGACCCCTCAGATAAAGATCCATGTCATTAAAAAGGTTGGGAACACCTGCTGTACAGTAAAGAATACAAGTTTGTACAACTTCTTATAGCTAATACTCTCCAATCCAGGCAACATCCTGGTGAACCTCTTCTGTACCCTCTGAAAAGCCTCTACCTCCTCCCTGTAATGTGGTTACCAGAGCTGCACACAACACTCACAATTCAGCCTAAACAAAGTTTCATACAGCTGAAATATGACTTCCTGACTTTATACTCAAATTTTCTATGAGTCCCATGTCCTACAAGATTTCAAAGTACAAAGTAAATCCATTATCAAAGTATTTATATATCACTAAATACCCTGAGATTAACTTACATGTGACATTTATGGTAGAACAGGAAGAGTGATTGCAAGAAGAAATTATCGTAATTCAGAATAACAAAAAAGCAAAAATGCTTTTCCAAAAGATCAGCTTTTGTGGTATGTGGCTACACTGTCAAACAAAGGTTCCTGGTCTTTGGAGAAGAACCAAACCGCTCTTCATTGCATTTCCACCCTCCAACCTTGTTGTAGCACTGGCTGGTGGCGCAGTGACATCAGCGCCGGACTCCGGAGCGAAGGTTCCTGAGTTCGAATCCAGTCGAGCCACTCCTGGGCACGCTTTCCATCCGTGCCTGGTTGAGTGTCGAGCTCACAACTCAGCCTTGTAAAAAAAAACTGTGCTGTGAGAAGGACATGGGGGACCACTCACAGAATCTTTCCTCCAAGACAACCACTTGAAATAAAGTGCTCACCAAGGCTTTGGCAGAATATAGCATATAAAAAAACCTTGTTGTAAGGGGCTTCAGTGCAGCGAACCACATACTCACAAAAAATAGAAACCCCTTAAACATTGTTACGTGTGGGGACTTGTGGCTTTTGCTGTCTCAACTTGAACCAGATATTTCAACTCTCGCTAAAAACCATCAAACTCTAGGATCACATTGATATCGAAGCTGCTGTACAGTGCGTAGGTACTGTGAAAGCTAGGTTTAAAGACAAGTATGAAAATGCTAAAAAAAAGTTGGAAAACACTGTTTTAGATGACATGCTGGATCTGTGAAAACTTCAAAGAGAGTCAAGGCTCTGCCGTGCCTTCTTTGCAATGGCACTTACACGCTGGTCCCAGGACAAGTTCCCTGAAATGAAAGCACCGAGGAATTTAAACCCGCTGACCCTCTCCACCTCTGATCCCCCGATGGGGACTGGCTCATGGTTTTGCTGATACTGAGTGAGAGGTTGCTGTAGCATCACTCAGTCAGATTTTCAATCTGCTGATTCATTGCGGCCTTTGATTAGGCCAATGGCAGTGGTGTCTTTGGCATTCTTCAGTAAGGCATTGGAGCTGTCACAGCCTCACAGTCACAAGTATAAACTGAGTCGAGCTGCAGGCTAAGCACACTACCTTGTGGAGCAGCTGTGCTGATGGAGATCGTGGAGGAGATGCTGTTGACAATCTAAACTGAATGAGGAAATCAAAAATCTATTTGCATGAGGTACCAAGGCTTAGGTCTTGAAGCTTACTGATTAGGTTCAAAGGGATGAGAGTGTGGAATTCTGAGCGCAATCAATGAAGAGCATCCTGATGTACGAAGGGTGATTGATAAGTTTGTGGCTTAAGGTAGAAGGAGTCAATGTTAGAAAACGTAGCACATTTATTTTTCAACATAGTCCCTTCCTACATTTGCACACTTAGTCCAGCGGTCATGGAGCATTACGGATCCCTTCTTTGTAGAAGTGGTCCACAGCAGGGGTGATTGATAAGTTCATGGCCTAAAGTAGAAGGAGATGAGTTATTAACCTCAAACTTTCTGCATTATCACTCAAAGAGTTGAACTGCACGTGCATGTAACAAGAGTATCTTGGACCTCCAGGTGGTTCACAGCAGGGGTGATTGATAAGTTCATGGCCTAAGGTAGAAGGATATGTGTCCTACTGCTCTCGTTACATGCATGTGCAGTTCAACTCTTTGAGTGAAAATGCAGAAAGTTTGAAGTTTCTCCTCATCTCCTTTAGTTCACGAACTTATCAATCACCCCTGCTGTGGACCACTTTCTGGAGGTCCCAGACCCCAACTTCTACAAAGAGGGGATCCGTATGCTTCACGACCACTGGACTAAGTGTGTAAATGTAGGAAAAATAAATGTGCTAGGTTTTCTAAAATTGACTCCTTCTACCTTAAGCCACAAATGTATCAATCACCCCTCATATGCATCCTCACTGTCTAGATGTACCAGAGCTGAGTGAAGAGCCATCAGCTGCTAACCTGTTGTGGGGGTAGGTAAAATGGAGCAGATCCTCAGGCAGGAGTTGATAGGTTTCATCACCAACCTCTCACGGTGGATGCAAGTGCTACTGAGTGATAGTTACTGAGGCAGGTTACCACAGTCTTCTTGGACACCAAAGGAAAACAAGTCCATTGTAAATTATATTGAGACCATCAGACATAACAGCAGAATTAAGCCACTTGTCCCATTGAACCTGCTCGGCCATTTGGCTGATTTATTTTCCCTCTCAACCCAATCCTCCTGCCTTCTACCATAAACACAAGGCCATAAGATATAGGAGCAGAATTAGGCCACTTGGCCCATGGAGTCTGCTCACCTTTTCATCATGGCTGATCCAATTTTCCTCTCAGCCCCAATCTCCTGGCCTCTCTCCATATCCCTTCACGCCCTGACCAACGGCCTCTGCCTTAAATATGCATAAAGACTTGGCCTCCACAGCTGCCTGTGGCAACGAATTCCACAGATTCACCACCCTCGTGCCTAAAGAAGTTCCTCCTCATCTCCATTCTAAAAGGAGGCCCCTCTATTCTGGGTCTCTCCCACCAAAGGAAACACCCTCTCCACATTCACTCTATCAAGGCATTTCACCATTCAATAGGTTTCGATGATGTCCCCCTCATTCTTCTGAATTCTAGTGAACACAGGCTCAGAATCATCAGACGCTCTTCATATGACAAGCCGTTCAACCTTGGAATCATTTTCGTGAACCGGCTCTAGTTTCAGCATAACATTTGACATCCTTACTAATCAAAACCCCTCAACCTCTGCTTTAAATATACCCAACACAACAGCGTCCACAGCTATCCGTGGCAACGGATTCCAGATTCACCACCCTCTGGCTAAAGATACTCCTCTTTATTCCTGTTCTAAAAGGACGTCCTTCTATTCTAAGGCTGTGCCCTCTGGCCCTAGTGGAAACATCCTCTCTACATCCACTATCTTGGTCTTTCAATATTCAGGAGGTTTCAAAGAAATCTCCTTGTCATTCGTCTAAAATCCAATGAGTACAGGTCTAGAACCATCAAACATTCCTCATACATTAACCATTTCATTCCCAGGATCCTTCTCATAAACTGCCTCTGGACCCTCTCCAAAGCCAGCTGTTCCTTCCTTAGATATGGGGCCTCACAATACTCCAAATATGGTCTGACCAATGCATTACAAAGCTTTAGCATTACATCCTTGCTTTTATATTCTAGTGCTCTCAATATATATGTTAATATTGCATTTGCCTTTCTTACTATTGACTCAACATGCAAGTTAATCTTCAGGGAACCCTACATGAAGACTCCAAAGTCCTTTACACCTCTGATTTCTCAACTTGTTCCCCATTTAGAAAATAACCTGCACCTTTATTCCTTCTACCTAAATGCATGACCATACACTTCACTATGCTGTATTCCATCTGTCACATTTTTGCCCATTCTCCTAATCTGCCCAAGTCCTTCTGCAGACTCCCTGCTACCTCAACTCCACCAGACCATAAGACACAGGAACAGAACTAGACCACTTCGTCCAGAGTTTACTCCACCATTCCATCATGGCTGATATATTACACCTTCCTCACCCCCCCACCCACTACCTCAACCCCTCAAACTTGGCCTCAGAGTCATCAATTCCTTCATCCAGATCATTAGCACGTAGACGATGACAAGTAATTACACTACAAGCAGTTTTTAAGGTACGACACAGCGGCAGGATGCGTTTGAAAGGAATAACAGAGTCACTAGGAGGAAAGGCAGGCAGAATCAGCACAGTAGTATTCTCTCACATCCCACAGATGTGTGGCTAGTCGGCTAACTGACCTCAGTGCATTGCTGTACCACTGGTGAGGGGGGGGGGGAGAAAGGACTTGAAAGGAAAGTGAGAAAGGAAATAAATGGGATTAGTGTTTGATGGTCAGCATATTTCTGTGCTAAACAAGTCTACAACTGAGTGAGGGAATGGAAAAAAAAGACAATATCACCACAGGAGCTGAATGGTTCCTCCTGCAAATCAGCCATGCATTGAAATTACACTCGATCTTCCATACCGCTCCCATTTCCCTGTCCTATTCCTACCCCTCAAGTCCTCGAATATACAATCAGCTCAGCTGAGTCTTGAATGAAATCAATGACTGAGCCTCCACAGTACAGAAGTTCAAAGATTCATCTTTTGGGTGAAGCAACATCTCATCATCTCAGTCCACAGCAGGCTACGCCTTTACTCCAAGATTGTGACTTTCAGTACTAGACACCTCAGTGAGAGAAAGCATTTTCTCTGGATCTGCTCTTACAAGCCCCTTAAGAATCCAGTACCTTTCAAAACAATAAGAGGTAACGTCAATTAACTTAAAGACCAAGGAAAGCTTAGCAGGAATTTATTTTTCCAGGACAATTAACTACCATCCACAGAAAATCTTTCCCTGTTTCAACCAAGTAAATGACAAGATGCCTAATTGAAGTACTAATTAGGAAAATTAGATAAATAATGTAATGATAATCAAGCATTTGACAATGTGCCTCGTGGTTTGTGTATGTACCAAGAAAATTGGTTTTAAAACTATGGAACACCAGGCAGGGTCCATAATGAATCAGATGATCCCACAGCTAGACACAAATGACAAACAGGCAGATTCCAGGCTTCTTTCTCCAAAGTGTCCAATTACAGTGGAAAATACAATGACACACTCAAAACGCTGAGCTGGATCAGAGCCTAGCTGCTCTGGAGCTTTGGCTGTGCACAGCTATTCCAACACAATAGTAAATAACAGCACATTGTCTCCCGTTGTGCATGGAAGGAAGCAACTCAAATATTTCCAACAAAGGCAAAGACAAAGACAGTATCCGGCAAACAGTCAGGCAGACAGACGGGTAGATGGTAAGACGTGCACAAACTAAGCTCCTGTTTCGCTGCCAAGGAATATAGCTGCTCCAATCTGCACAGATATTTCTTCTCAATCCCTGTGCTGAACTCATTCTTAATGAACTGCCAAAGATCAGCAGCACCTGCTTGCTGCCTCCCTCACCCCAGGGACCCAAATGCTGCCTCCAGCAGGAGCAGTAAGTTACATTTCCTGCAAAGCAACAGCACATCAGCTGCTCAGAGAGATCCCAGCTCTGTTACTGGTGGCGGGGGGGGGGGGTCCTGCTCTGCCAAACATTTCTTGCGTCACTCACTCTTTCCTCTTCCTACTCTACCTACAACTTCCCAGCCAAACAAGACTCCAGGGACATTCATCTCCTGGGGAGGCTTTGTCCACTGAGGTTTAGTGAGACTAGAACTAGAGGTCGTGGGTTAAGGGTGAAAGGTGAAGTGTTTAAGGGGAACATCAGGGGAAACTTCTTCACTCTTCACATTCTCCTTATAGATAGAGAAAGGGCTGTAAGTGGGCACATCTTACAGGGGAGTAACTGGGCTGACAGGCTGCTTTCTGTTCCACAAGATGCCCACCTCACGATGTCAACAATCACCAGAGAACATTCTTAATCTGGGTTACAAACCCGTCCCCTGCAGACTGGACAGAATTTTAGGCCTGGATTGTCCGAGCCTTCTCTTCCAAGCCCACACCCAAACCCCACACAACATGGCCGAGACACTGTGCGGCTTGAGAATCGAAGTTTCTTATTTAGAGTCAAGAGACTAGAGCAGAGAAAGAGGGCCTTCGGCCCATTTAGTCCATGCCAAACTATTATTCTGCTGAGTCCCATCGAACTCTACCTGGGTCCCACACCTCCATACCCCTCCCATCCATGTACATATCCCAATTTCTCTTAAATATCGAAATCAAACCCACATCCACCCCTTCTGTTGGCAGCTCTCTCCACACTCTCACCTGCCAAATTGCACTCCTTCCCCTCTTTCCCCACCTTCTTATTCTGGCTTCTGCCCCCTTCCTTTCCAGTCCTGAGGAAGGGTCTTGGTCTGAAACGTTGAATGTTTTATTCCTCTCCTTAGATGCTGCCCTCCAGCATTTTGTAATGCGTTGGAACAAAACAAAAAGGCCAGGCAACAATTATCCAAGCTGGGACCTGGAACCATCTCAGTTGATCACGTGCCTCATCCATGGGAACAAGACTTACCACCAGCATCACGCCACCCCGACTCCCAGCAAATTCAATAATACTCTGGTGTAAGGCCATCAGCCTGAAACCTTAATTCTCTTTCACTGCCCACATATGTTGCCTGGCCTGCTGAGTTCCTCCAGGATTTGGTGCATTTTGCTGAGCGAAGCTCTGCTCACTCGTCAGCAGGGTTAATTATTCAGACAAGCTCTGCCTATGGGTTGATCCAGTTCCCCAGACTGAAATGCTGATATGTTTTAAACAGTTTTCCACTTCTATTGTTGACAATGGAAAGTGCTGTGAAATCAACACCACAGTTAGAGATAACCTAAGCAGGAATATCCTTTCTTTAATTACTACCACTGGATTCATTGCTTTTGGCCCAGATTATTTGCTCAAATCTCTAATAAATAACCTCTCTAATATTGGCTCCACAGTCCTACTGGCAATCAGAGTAGCTCTACCTCAGCGTGGTGATAGGGACCTGGGAGAATTGTAGAACAGAGGCAACTAGGATTACAAGTGTTATCACAGGTAGACAGGGTGATGAAGGCGACATTTGGTACACTGGCCATGATCAGTAGGGGTCCTGAATGAAAGAGTTGGAATGGTATGTTGTAGTTGTGCAAGATCACAGTGGGCATTGTGTATAGTTTTGGTTACCCTGTTACAGGATGGGCATCACTAAACTGGAAAGACTGCATGTGGGAACGTCAACAGGATTTGAGGGCCTAAGATAAAGCGACAGGTTGGGTGGGCTAGGACCTTACTCCTTGGAGACGTATGAAATCATGGTTTCATACATGTAGTGTGAATGCACAGTCTTTCTCCTCCATGGAAAAGGAATTAAAGTTAGAGGGCATAGGTTTAAGGTGAGATTTAGCTCCCCTTCCCACCACCACCCCACCCCCCCGGATCAGGGTCACTTGAAGCCATGAGAGCAGGTGGTGGACGGTCGTATGAGCAGCTGGTGCACATCACAAGTCCTAGTTATGCCACCACTGACACCAGGCAGACAATCTCTGAAGAGTATTGATAATGGCTGGGGTCACCCCTCTTGTGAATACACTGCCCAGAAGGTGGCAATGGCAAATGACTTCTGCAGAAAAATATGTCATACAACATGGTACATAACGAAGTTCCCCATTAAAGAATTTAAACAACATTCCTTAGTCTGACAATGACAGTACATGAGTCTTAATCCAATATGTAGTTTTTCTTCAACAGCCTGATTTACCAAAGAATTGTTAAATGACTTCAATCAAAGTGTAAAGCTGAGTGGTTTAGATCAGGGGTCCCCAACATTTTTTGCACCACAGATCGGTTTAATATTGACAATATTCTTGCGGACCGGCTGACAGGGGTGGGGGTGGGGGGGCGGGGGATGCGTTAATCACGACTGGAATATAGGTGAAACTATAAGTCACTTACAAGGGGTTAATAATACACTTAATTTCATTTCTGAAAGGGTTTATCTAATGAATTTAATATTAAACACACAGCACATATTTTCCTCCCATGAATATAATGATAAATCAATTATAAGTCACTTATAAGTCAATAGCATCGTAACATTTTAAGTAACGTTTGGATATTAAACACAGCGCATATTTTCCTCGTATGAACTTATAAAATCATTGCAACACACCAATATCACTGAATAAGTGCGAGCCCTGGGCTCGTTTCCCTGCAACAAGACGGTCCCATCGAGGGGTGATGGAAGACAGCGATACTCGAAGGAGGTTCCTTATGTCCAATCTATTCCGCAATTTAGTTTTCACTGCATTCATTGCAGAAAGTCCTGCTTCGCAGAGATATGATGTTAGAAATGGAAGCAACATCTTCAGCGCTTTCGTGGCTATCTCAGGATATTCAGCCTTGACATTAATCCAGAATGCCAGCAGAGATGTTATGTCAGACATACTTTTCAGCCCACCGTCATTTGCAAGCTCGAGGAGTTGATCTTCTCCCCATGCTGACATGGATGATTCACCGGGGACATTCACAAATAGGTCATGGACCCATTCCTTTGCACATCTTGGATCATTTGCCGTTGGGAAGTAACGCTCGAATTCTGCCGACAGCGAAGTTAGGTGATCGCGTACCAGCTGTGAGAAAGACGGTGCAGCCTCAGTCTCTCCCAAAATCCCAGTTAATGTTGGGAACATGTCAAATATGCCCCTGTCCACTTGCTGTCCCCACAGTTCCAGTTTGGCTGTGAAAGCAGACACTTTATCTGCCAACTTGAAGACAGTTGTCATTCTCCCCTGAAGTGACAAACTGAGTTCATTCAGCAGGTTGAAGATGTCAGACAGATAGCCATCGGTGACTCTGGCCCGCTTGCTCCCGGTTTTTCCCCTCAAAAAACTCAACGGGTTTGTCTTTAAGTGCAGGGTGCTTGGACTCAGGGTGCCAAAGCAGGTTTGAGGGCTTCATTGCCTCATTGGACAGCTTGTCTCCACATATCACACACAGGGGGCTTGGAGCGTGCGAGTCACCGATCGCAATAAAGCCATATTTTATGTACGACTCGTCGTATTTTCTGTTGAAGGAAGCTTTCTTTTTTTTTGCAGTCTCTGCCTCAGCTGTCTCTGCGTTATCAGCATCGTTAGGCCTTTTATGTTCCCTACCACGTCTTCCAATGAAACTCTCAAGCGACATTTGTCTTTCACTCATACAGACTGATGACCTCGCGTGGGTAATGACCTCACGTACGTTCAAGTTCAACAATGGATGTGACAAGGAATGAGGAAAAGTGCAGCTGACTCAAATCGCTTCATACCGCCAAATAATATCATTTCCTCACGGCCCGGTAGCATATGCTTTGAGGCCCGGTACCGGTCCGTGGCCCGTGGTTGGGGATCACTGGTTTAGATTCAATGCTACTCAGTGTAATGTATCTGAATTTTATGACAGTGTATCAGGTATGGGGCAATTAAGAAATAAAGCAAAAGTGAAGCGCAAATTAAGAACCACCACCATTTGTACAATACTATGAAAGGGTTACACTAAGAACAAAAATATATTTGAAACTGTACATCACTTGGCCTCTTTTGGGCCTGATTCCAAAACACAGCACACAGAGAAGCCATTGCTCTCTTACCCAGCCTCCTTTCAGGTTAAGGCTGCACCAGACCCCAGTTAGCATATTGAAAGGGAGCTTCTTGGCCAAAAAAGTCTGGCTTGTGATTTAAGACTGTACTGAGACGAGGAACAGTTTAGTACTCATTTACTGAGATACAGTGTGGAATAGGCCCTTCCAGAACTGCGAGCCATGCGGCCCAGTAATCCCCTGGCCTAATCACATGACGATTTACAAAGACTAGTTACCCTACTGACCAGCGGGTCCTTAGACTGCGGTGGGAACCCAAGCAGCTGGAGAATACCCACCTTAAGAAAAAAAAAGAAAAAAAATCAAGCTTTTGCAGATTAGGCCAAGCACTGGAGGGACAGATGAAAACTCCTTATCATGAGCTACAGAAAAATCTCAGAAAAATCTGAGCACTTCTCAAACACTCATCTTGAAAAAGTGAAGTTCTGACCGACTTTATAGTTTTGCTTAAAGTGAGCCAAGTCTACACAAATGTAACTGAGAACAGGGCAACTTTCATTCAGTTAGTTTCGGCCAACATTTTCTCACCCATTGAATCATCCAGTGTCCCCAGAGTACACGGATTCTAACGTGGAGCCACGCCAGTCCTGGGGATGATTTGACAACAACGGCCATCTGCAACTTATTTACTGCCTTTAAAACCAAGGCAGGAAGTCGACAGTGACTGAATTGAAAGCAGAGTGGTGGGAACTTGCACTGCTAACAGATCAGACAATGGTACCGGCTACTTGTGACAAATGGAAACAAACTCCAGCTCGTGCATTTCCGTTCAATACGTGCTTTAGCAGAATCCCGACCGAAAAAGAACACACTCAAAATGGTGGAGGAACTCAGCAAGCCAGGCAGCATCTATGGACAGGAATAAACAGTTAATGTTTCCGGTCGAGACCCTTCACCGTTTTGAACAGGTCCTGATGAAAGGGCTCAGCACAAAATGCCAATTGTTTATTCCCCACCAGAGATGATGTCTGACATGCTGAGCTTATCTACCATTTAGAGTGTGTTGTTCGATCTTTCCAGCATCTGCAGAATCTTGTCTCTTTAAAAAAGAAAATCTGCTTTTGTCAAATGAAATTCCAATTTGAATTTTCACTATTATAGACTGCATTGACAACACATAAAATCACCTTGTAGTAGAACTGAACAATTTTTTTAAAAATCTGCAGATGCTGAAATTCTGAAATTAAAGCAGAAATTGCAGAGAGCATCTCCAGCCTGAAACATTATCTTGGTTTCTACTTCCACTGCTGCCCGACCAACTGAGTACTTCCAGTACTTTATTCAACACAAGGCAGCCATTATCATTGTGTACGAATCTGAAGGTCTGAAGATACCTACAGTCAGCCTCTTCAGGAAGAAACATCCTCTCCCATAAAGTCATAATGAATGCAGATTTTGCCTTTTGAATATTATTTATTAAATCACTTTTCCGACATTTTCTTCTATACAAGAACTTCCCCCAGGTAAGATGAAGGAGGACGTAAAAGCAGTGTGGCCTCAAGGAATCAAACACCAGCACCCAAGCTGTGAGCAATTGATCCAGAATACATACACAACCTGTCCAGACCAACCCCTGGCACCCAAGACCAGCTTCCCAGTCCCTCAGTGCCTACGACCATCCTCCCCCCATCGTCCCTAGCTCCTGTGGTCAGCAGCTGTCTGTATATTCCCCCCTCACCCTTTCACATCCCAAACTCAATGAACCCCATCTGTGAGCCACAGTCCTCTCGAGCAGTCCACTGAGAGTATTGATAGTAAGCTGTTGTGTGGGTGGGTGAATACTAACCTCACAGTGTGTCTGGAATCTACCGGTGTGCACAGAATGCAGCTTTCCACACAGATTCTGGGCTCATCGACACTGGGGTCCAGAGGTGTGCAGAATTCAGCTTTTTACACAGTTTGTTCTACATCCAGTTATTGCTTTTCCCTTGCACCATCTCAATGTTCTGTTCCGATGAAATGATCTGTATGAATGGCAAAGTTTTCCCACTGTACCTTGGTACACACGATAATAATAAACCAATTTACCAGTTTCAGACCATTCAGACCCAAGAGATTGCAGATGCTGGAATCTGGAGCAGCACAGAAACTCAGGTGAAAACAGCATCCATGGACAGTCAACATTTTAAGTCGGGGCCTTTTTTTTTTAAAGCTCATTTCCCTCCATAGATGCTGCTTTCCACTTTGCTCTTCAGATATTTCATTCCAACGGCCCTTCAGATTAGATGTGGCCACTTGAGAGAAGAGGTACCACCCATCCAGCCCATGCAGTTATTTTTGCCCTCAGCAGTTCTCCCAGTTTCCTCTAAAATGTCAAATGTGATTTGTGACAAATTGCCCTGTAGTAGATGTGACATTATAACAGCTCTGTTTTAAATAGAAGTTTCACCTGAAATCCTAGGCTGATATATTGGTTTCATTTACAAGGTCTTTTTTAATTTGTGACCTCCAGATTGGCATCTCCCACAATTGGAAACTCATTCATTGTTTTAGCAAATCGTTTCATAATTTAAAAATAAAATGTCCACCAGTTCACCTTTAGCCCTGCCCTATCCTCTCAGTTTTGGCATCTCCAACCATCTTCAGTGCCCTTTCGCTAACACATTAGTATTGAAAGCCCCAATTCTGATCGAGATCTGACGTGATTAAGATCACTATGAGGGTTGGAGATATGAAAACCTGAAATGGATGGCGGAGCTGCTTTGAGAGATTTGGGTACGTACTGTGGATTTCCTCGCTGATTTACTCCCTTCTGACAGTTATTATCCAGGCAGTACGGATTTTCCTACTTACACCAAAGTCCTATCAATAGTCACAATACACAGCTCACTATGTTTAAAGTGGGTTAACCTCACATTAAACTTTCCTGCAGTCCACACAAGTTTTTGACTGGAAAGTTTCCATTTTTGACTGGAAATTTTGCAATAGCACCTTCTGATATGCTAGACTATAAGAAATACAAAAAACTTCACCATGCACATTTCCTTCATTATTAACCGGTCACAGAAGAACCGCTATCACAATTTCACATTACCTTTGATCCACATGCCTGTAGCCGGATTTTGAGCCTGCTGGTTGCTCATCATTCCACTAGGGATACGGAATAAAAATATCCTCATTCTTTATTGCAGCTGTTTCTTTTAAGGAAGAATATAAAGAGGGAGAGGGAGATACAAGCCAAGGTTCCAGTGCAATCATTCAACCTGTGCTGTCGTAACATCCCTGGAGAGTGAATTGAAAAGTTGCTGAAACCCAGTCTTGTCCTTCAGAGGAACTGACTGCATTTCCTGTTGTGCTGCAAGGGATTGTGGCTAGGCCTTGCAATTTTACTCCACGTCCTTGGCTTTGGATTCTCCCACGATGTGCAACAGCTCTAGCCAACCACAGGAAGCAATCAGTCACCCTGCACTATTACCCCCACTGCTCCTCGTCTCCACGCATCACATATCGGTCCACAACATAATCTGTCAAACTGGTGCTTGCACTGCCAGCTGGCATTAATTGGCACCCAAGCTTAGAGATACAAATCTGTTTCTGCTCCAGCAACCCCTCTGGTGTTTTGTGGCTTACCAAAGAACAAGAAGTACCCAAACATAGCTACACAGGACACAAGGGCTGTACTGTGACTCCCAGCCCAGCCTGGGGCAGGCACAATATAGACCCTTGAAAGGGATTAGAGATTCATTCCAGCGACACGGAGCCAGACTGTGATCCGATGCATTGTATGGTCTGCCCTCCTGAAAACCCTATTACGGGAAGGATGGGCAGGCTTTGGAGAGGGTGCAGGAGTTCAGCACTATGCCGCTTGGATTATAGAGTATTAGCTATAAGGAGAGGCTGAGGGGACACCTGATAGAGGTACTGTATAAAGGGTTGCCAACTGTCCCTTATTTGGGAGTGAGAAAGTTGGCAACTCGAACTGTATATCATATTATGAGAGGAAAAATCAAGTAGGTAAGAGTCCTTTTCCAGTGTGGAAATGTCAAATACCCATTAAGATAAGATGGGGAAGTTTAACAGTGGTGTTCAGGCCAGGTTTCTCCACCCTCCCACACACAGACTTAGGGCTCTTGCAGTAATGGTGATGGGAGTAGGTACACTTGGAAGCTTTGTCACAGGAGAGCGGTATCCATCAGCAGGGACCCCCACCACCCAGGTCATGCTCTCTCCTCACTGCTGCCATCAGGAGGAAGGTACAGGAGCCTCAGGACTCACACCACCAGGTTCAGGAACAGTTATACCCCTCAACCATCAGGCTCCTGAACCAAAGCGGATAACTTCACCCAACTTCACTTGCCCCATGATTGAAATGTCCCACAACCTACGGACTCACTTTCACGCGCTCTTCATCTCATGTTCTCGATATTTGTTGCTCATATATTTATTATTATTTTTTCTTACTTTTTGTATTTGCAGTTTGTTGTGTTTTGCATACTGGTGGAACATCCAAGCTGGAGCGGTCTTCCATTGATTCTGTTATGGGTATTATTCTGTCAAGACAATGAACTTCAGGAATGTACATGGTGACATATGTACTTTGATAACAAGTTTACTATGTACATGAACACGGAGGGGATAGAGGGATATGGAGAATGTGCATGCAGATGGATTTATTTAATTTGGCATCATAGTTCATTCAGACATTGTGGGCCAAAGGGCCTGTTCCAGTTTTGTTCCGCTCCACATTCTGTGATAGTCACGGATCAGGAATGGCTTGGGTTATTGATCCTAGGTTAACTCATTTCGATGAGGCCAATGGCTGACATTACACAAAGATCAGAGTGATGTACTTTGCAGTCTGGATAGTGAGGAGTAAGGCAGCTTGGTAAATTGGAGAGAACTAATTCCGGTATAAAACAAATTCATTAGACATAGCATAATGAACAGACCTAATGGTCAAAGAATTGTCCAGGAATCCAGGGCGATTATTACTTTCTCTCTCATCCCCATTGACACCAACATTAACACAGGCTCGCTGTACATCTGTCTGTTCCTGTGGATCCACCTTAGAAGCTCAACAACGATATATGTATGCTCAAGGAGCACAGTGTGCAAGGAACCTTCTAACAACTGGAGATGAGGTTGGACAATCTTCCTTCATGATGGAGATTAGTTTATTAGCATCTAATAAACTGAATGTGGTCACAGGCAGGAAGAGGGCAGAAGACTGGGTTGTTAAAATCTCAGTGAGATTGTTTGTCAGAATTGTTTGCATTTGAAAATAACTAATTTAGAACTCAGTTCAGCAGTTTCATTTTTGTTTGGATTATTGCTTTGAGATTTTCAGCTTTCTGTAACAGAAATCAATACTTGATAGAGTTGGGGGCTTGGAATTCCTCCTCAGTCTCCATCAAAAAAAAAATTAAGAAAGCCATCTTGGTCCAACATTTTGGTGTTAGTATTTACCCCCATGAAATAAGACCCCTCTGCTCTCTCCTTATCAGGAGCATCAGTGAGGCAGAAGCTCTGAAGACATTGTAATGGCTGGCCTACTCCAATGCTGGGCACTTTGGTTTGTACGCAAGCTACACCAACAGGCAAAGATCTCTGCATGGCCCACCACTCCAGCCACACAATCCACTGGGGATCCAGGAGAATGCAAAGCTACCAAATGCTGAGCAATTCCAAATGCGCCCTCCCTATTTTTTTCCCCATATCCAGAATAAACACTTCTAGCAACACACATCAAAGTTGCTGGTGAACGCAGCAGGCCTGGCAGCATCTCTAGGAAGAGGTACAGTCGACGTTTCAGGCCGCGACCCTTCGTCAGGACTAACTGAAGGAAGAGTTAGTAAGAGATTTGAAAGTGGGAGGCTTCTAGAACAGCTTACAAGCCATCACACCCAGATGGTGTACATAGCAGTGTACTGAAAACTTGCGTCAACCAAATGGCTGGAGTGCTCAAGACCATCTTCAGCCTCTCACTGCTGCAGTCAGGAGTTCTCACTTGCTTCCAAAGGACAACAGTTATGCTCAGGAAGAGCAGGGGAGCTGCCCAAATAACCATCAGCAAGTAGCACTCACACCTACTGTGATGAGGTGCTTTGAAAGGCTGATTATGACTATTAACTCCTGCCTCACCAATGACTTGAACCCACTACAATTTGTTTTCTGCTACATTCGGCCTTGGAACAGCTGGACAACAGTAAAACATAGGTCAGACAGCTGTTTACGATAGTGGTCAGTATTCAGCATCATTATCCCCTCAAAAGTAATCAACAATCTTCAAGACCTGGGCCTGTGTAACCTCCTCCTGCAACTGGATCCTCAACTTCCTTATTTGGAGATCACAATGAGTGGAGATTAGAAATAGCATCTCCTCACTAACTGTCGACACTGGTGCACCTCAAGACAACGTAGTTATCCCAATGCTCTACTCTTTCTAGACCCATGGTTCGGCGACTAGGCACAGTTGAAATGCCATCAGTAAACTCACCCATGACACCACTGTCATTGATAGATTCTCAAACGGCAACGAGTTGGAGAGGAGCGAGATAGATCGGGTGGTTGAGTGATGTCACAACAATGACTTTGTATTCGATGGCAGCAAGACCAAGGAGCCAATTGTGGACTTCAGGAAGGGGAAATGAGGAGAACATATACCAGTCTTTGAGGGGTCAAAGGTAGAAAAGGTGAGTAGCTTCAAGTTCCTAGGCGTCAACAGATGATCTGTTACATTGATGAATGCATGACAGTGACTATACTTCATTAGGAGTTTGAGGTGATTTGGTAAGTCACCAAAGACTAGCAAATTTCTAGAGATGTGTGAAAGAGAGCATTCTGATTGGGGGCATCACCACCGAGGATGTATGCTGCAGAGGTTTGTAAATGCAGTCAGCTCCAGTTCCATCATGGGTACAACCCTCCCCACTGTGAAGGAGATTGTCAGGAGATGTGCTTCAGGAATGTGGCATCCATCATTAAAGACCCTCACCACCTGTAGCATAACTCCTCCTCATTGCTACCATTGTGTGTTGGGGGGGGGGCGGCGGTATAGGAGACTGAAGACCCACACTGTGTTCTAGGAACAAATTCTTTGCTCTTGTCATCAATTTCTGAAGGGTCCATGACACTGCCTCTTTTGCATTATTTATTTATTGTAACTTGTGCCACAAAGCAACAAATTTCACAACCTATGCCAAGCAAAAAGTGCTGTAATTACTCGATCTTTCCTGTGTATTTCATTAGGAGTTTGAGGAGATTTGGTATGTCACCAAACACACTTGCAAATTTCTACCCATGTACCACGGACAGCATTCTGACTGGCGGCATCACCGTCTGGTATGGTGGGTGAGGGAGCTACTGCATAGAATCGAAGCAAGCTCCACAGAGCTGTGGCTTAGTCAGCTTCATCGCGGGCACTAGTCTCCATTGTACCCGGGCCATCCTCAGGGAGCAATGCCTCAGGGAAAGGGCCGCGTCCTTCATTAAGGACCCCCAACACCCAGGTCATGGCCCTGTTCTCATCGCTATCAGGAAGGAGGTACAGAAGTGTGAAGGCATAAACTCAACGATTCAGGAACTGCTTCTTCCCCTCTAGCGTTTTCTGAATGGACAGTGAACCCATGAACACCACCTCAATGCACTTTTTATTTCTATTTTGCACGAATTTAATCTAACACACTGATATTCAGTTTTTCCCCCATTATGCATTGCATTGTACTACTGTTTTAAAGACAGCAAATGTCGCTATATATGACAGTGACATTAAATCTGATTCTGATTAACCCTTTCCTTCTCACCAGATGTTACTCGAACTGCTGTTTCCCTGGCATTTTTCTGTATCTGTGCCACAATTCTGGCATCTCTAGCTGAAGTGCTTCTCCAACACTCGCTGTTATTTATCCTTCACACTCTGACTGTCCCTTCAGGAGCACAGCGTCGCGGTGTTACTTGTTTGTCTCACCCTTTGCAACTGAAACTGGTTTATTGTCGTCACATGTACTAAGGTACATTGAAAAGCTTATCTTGCATACGGCATGAAGATCCAATCAGTCCTTCCTGTTGGCATATCACTACAAGAGACTGGCATCACCCTAAGGATGCAACTTACATTTTGAATCCCTTCAAATTGATACACAGTCACTTTAATGATATCCTATTTTTAGCTTCTGTACAATTTAATTAAAAACTTTAAAGTTTAATTCCCTCCCTGCCATGTGGTGTTTTAATTTGCAAGCCCTGGTTAAGGCCTGGAGCAACATGCTAAACCACCACATCTGGGCACAACTCCCTCTGCAGACGAAGAACAATGAGGACAAGGGCTGGTGACTCTCAGGTCAGCAGATCCTGTGACTGGAGCTCCATGTGGACAGGAGGTATGAAGGCCAGCGAGTCAGGTGTTTCAGGCCTGGAGTTCAGAGTCCCATTGTTGCGAGTTGATACCAAAGATCAAAGCCCAAAGTCCAATCAGAAGTCAAGGCCCAAATGGGCAAAGCCATGGGTTTGCGATTCCACTGAGGTCCAACGTCTAGTGGTCTGTGAGTCCACTGGATCGTGGAGGCCCGGAGGCAGCCTGTCCTGCTGTTGAGAGGACTGTCCATGTCTGAGTGGGTGGGGTGGGGTGGGGGGTAGGAAAAGGAGCTTGTTTTGGTTTTTTTTGCTGTTGTTGCTTGCATGGTTCTGCTGAACATTTCTAGAATGCTATACTGGTGCCGGAACGTGTTGTGACACTTGTGGGTAGCCTCCAACGCATCCTTAGGTTGTGTTGGTTGTTAATGTAAATGGTGCATTTCATTGTATGTTTCAATGAACATGTGATGAATAAATGAGTCAGAATGGGAATCTGCCATGGAATAGTCACCTCTATGCCATCTGGAATTTCAGTGCTACACCTTATTCCCAAGCCCAACATGTAGGTACATCATGCTGACTTTGAGAGCCAAAATCTCTGCAGTCAATTACCTGAACATTATCGGTTCCAAGTTTCCCAGGTTCAATTCCACTTCACATCCGTACAGCTGGGTTACAAGCAGAGGAATCTGCCACACCACCAGCCTTGAGCTGGACTTGCACACAGCTCCCAGACAGGCAAACACCTTATACCAGTCACAATTGAAGCTCTATTTTGTTGTCAGAATGTGTTTACAAGCATGTGATCCATCAACCCGGCAAAGAAACAGTTAGTCAATTGAGTGAACTACGCCGTACAAAGATTCTGGGCCAAATTTTTCCATCGGGAATGTTGAAACATGAAACCCGTCACATGGCTCCCTTCCGAAATAACATTCCAACACTTAATGGTTATATCTCAAGCTGAAGCTGTTGATTACTGTAGAGCAGGGACCCCAACCTCTTTTTTTTTTTTTTTTAAATACTTTGGACCCCTACCATTAACCAAGGGGAGGATATCAGAGCCAAATCCTGGGCTTTGCAATCTCCCATACAGCTCAGCAAACCAGGACTTATCATGCAAGTATGCTTAGAATTGCACAACACACAAGAAGTGTATCTACAAACCATGATGCTGGTGTCCTCCGTAAAGGTGTATTCCACTGATGACATTAACTATTGCACTTTCGATTTTAAATTGACCATCCACAGAGAAGTCTCACTTCTCTTTCTTCTTTCAAAGTGACTCCTGATCAAGCTCTTATTCCACTGTCCCAACGTCTCTTTAAGTAGCTTAAAATTTCTTTGGCAATGGCCCCACAAAGCAACTTATTCCCTTTTAACAACACACCTCTGGAGTTGCCACTAGGGCAGGGGCACCAAGAAAAAGTTACACAGATTAAATAGACAACCATCAGACACAGTTTTGTCTAAAATTCATTTCACTAGTCAATCTGCACATTGAACCAACCATGCACAGTCCCCTCCACCAGAACCAGGCCCTGGAGTTCCCCACCACCTCAATACCTACTTCAACCACTTTGGCCTAACACTAGAGCCAGGCCTCAGCTTTCAAGTAGAGGAGTATAACACATACCCAACTGCTACCACCCCCCAAACCCCGCCAATAATTACAAGGAATACTGGCTTCCCCTATCCTGTAAATCATAGCAGTAACCACAGCCCATACAGACTCTCCCACTCTACCATCAACCGAGCAAGAATCCAGGCAGAATTGAGTTACAGGCTCCAGTGTGTACACCAGCTAGGGTTGCCAACTGTCCCGTATTAGCCGGGACATCCTGTATATTGGGCTAAATTGGTTTGTCCCATACGAGACAGCCCTTGTCCCGTATTTCCCCTGCTAAGGTAGAGCACTTCTATGAAACCGTTTGTAAGCTGAAATGGCGTAAAGCGCAGAAGCAATTACCATTAATTTATATGGGAAAAATTTTTGAGCGTTCCCAGACCCCAAAAATAACCTACCAAATCATACCAAATAACACAGAAAACCTAAAATAACACTAACATATAGTAAAAGCAGGAATGCTATGATAAATACACAACCTATATAAAGTAGAAATAATGTATGTACAGTGTATCAGAATCGGGAAGATTAAGACAAAACTGATTTGTCGGGAAAAAAAAAAAATCGGCACGTACACGTATGTACACGTCACGCATGCGCACACAGGTGCCCGTGCAAGGCTTCATGGTCATGGTAGTCTTTCTCGGGGTAAACACGTGTCCCGTATTTGACTGCTACTCTTGTCCCTTATTTGGGCGTGAGAAAGTTGGCAACCCTAACACCAGCACTTAAATGTAGCCAAATGCTTCAAATGAGGAGTAAAGAACTTAAAAAATTGAGAATTGGCAAGTAATGTTTTTTATTCTAAAAAACACATTGCTGCTGCTGATTATGGTCCTGTGGTGGACACATGCTCCAAAGGAGCTTAGAATTTTTCAACTGCATAGTTATAGATTTTAAAAATTGCTTTAGTATTTCCTTGAAGTTTGGATCAATCGGTTAAATGATCTTACCCATTTGTTTCAACTTCCAGGAGATGGATACTTTACTTGTTTGAGCACAGGTAACTGGAAGTAGGTGCAAGTTCACTGGCCTCTTCATGCCTGTCCTGTGCTATCTGTACCTCATATTCCCATTAGTTCATGGGATCTTTGAATCAAAAAATCACCAATAGTCCCAATTGTCAGTCATGACCTCCTTCACTCGCCCAGTCATAACCCATCTAACAATGTGATTCTTCTCAAACCAAGTGTGGCCTTTCACCCAAGTCATGCCTCCACATCTGCCCATCCTGTCGGGAGCCTCACACATCCACAACAGTTCACGCTCCACTAAACCAACAGCAGATCTAGCAGGATGCATCTCCACCACAGCCATACCCAACTCAGTGCCACTCCAGGTCTGGCAGGGGATAACAGCTTGTCACATCAGTAAGTTTCCCCCTCCACCCTCCTGCAAATGACCCTCAGTCCATATTCCCCACAGTTTTAGATGTGGCCCCGTCAATCAACTCTAAACAAGACAGAGCTGAAGTGCACAGAAATAATCATTAGTGGCCATGAAGGAATTAAAATATGGAAGGAAACATCAAACCTGAATGTCAAGGACAGTGAAAGTAGACAAACAAAACGTCTTTGTGCTTGAAGAAATGGAGGCTGCCATTTTGTGAAGCTGTTCTGTAACCTCCATTTTGTGAACTGCTTGAGGAACTGATTCTTGCTCTGAGATACCCTAATCAAAGCAATTAAACATGACTTTTTGCTATTGGTCTGCTAAACCTGAGATAATTCCCAGGTAAGCTATTCATCATGTACGATGGCAGGCTTGCAGAAGTTATCTCGTTATCTCAGCCCAGTGTCTGGGTGACCTGGTTGAACTAGTTTGAATCAGAATTGAATACAACAGACAGAGCTGGCTACATCTGATGGCAATCTGACACAGGTCAGTCAGACAACCTTGAGCCAACAAGATTGGAACACAAAATTTGAACTGATACGGAGAGACTATAAGAATGAAGATCTTCAAATATAAAGTGGTGAGAATTCCAGAGATTAACTGCTGCAAGGAAGAATAACATGCCAGGGGCTGGGAGAATAAAAAGGAACAATCACTTGGCCAATGGACGATCTTCTATTTCAGTGTTATAAATTGGAGAAGTGTTCTGAGTATTGGTACAGTGGGAACAATGGAATTTATGTATTAGGTTATTGGCCTGGGGTCAACATAGTTACATTGATGTTTATGCAGAGACAATATAGTGCAAACTTCAATTAATTAAAAACAGCATAGTGAGTTTCCTAACCAAGATCAGTTGATGAAGTCAACATTCATGATTGTAAAAGAAATCAGAAACAGGCTTTTCTTTTCCACTGACATACACCATGAAATTTGTTGTAATAAATACAAAATACTGGAGGAACTCAGCAGCTCAGCCAGCATCATTTTGGGATAAGACCCTTCATCAGGACTGGAAAGGAAAGGGGAAGAAGCCGAAATCGGAAGATAGAAGGAGGGGAAGGTGTACAACCTGAAGACAAGAAGCTGGGAGGTGATGGGTGGAAAAGTTGAAGGGCCCAGAGAGTGGCCCATAGGTGGAAAGGAAGGAGGGGGGACATCAGGGGGAGGTGATAGGCAGGTGAGGAGAAGAGGTAAGAGTAGAGTCAGAGTGAGGAATGGAAGAAGAACGAAGGAGAATGTTAAAATCACCAAAAATTGATGTTCACGCCATCAGGTTGGAGACTACCTAGACAGAATATGAGGTGTTGCTCCTCCAACTGGAGAGTGGCCTCATCATGGCAGTAGAAGAGATCACGGACACATCAGAATGGGAATGGAGATTGGAATTCAAATAGTTGACCACCAGCTTGCTAGGGATAGAGCAAAGGTGCTTGACAAAGCAGCCCCCAATCCAGGTCAAGTTTCATCAAAGTAGAGGAGGCCACATTAGGAGCACCGGGTACAGTAGACGGCCCCAACAGATTTGCAGGTGAAGTGATGCCTCACCTGGAAGGACTGTTTGAGGCCCTGAATGGAGGTAAGGGAGGAGATGAATGGGAAGGTGCAGCATTTCTTCCACTTGCAGGAATAAGTGCTAGAAGGGAGATCAGTGGGGAGGGATGATGGACAAGGGACTCACAAAGAGAGCAATTACTGCAGAAAGCAGACAGTGTGGGGGTGGGGGGGAAGGTAAAGACGGGTTTGGTGGTCAGATACGCAGAAATTGTGGAGAACGTTGTGCTGGATGCGAAGGCTGATGAGATACTAGGTAAAGAGAAGAGCAACTTTATTCCTGTTGAGGCAGTGGAAAGATGGGGTGAGGGCAGCTGTCCGGGAGATGGAGGAGATGCGAGTCAGGGCAGCATCAAGAGTGGAGGAAGTGAAGCCTCATCCTGGTGACCCGCCAAGTCACTCCAGCATTTTGTGTGTTTTATTCTAGATTTCATGCAACTGCAGAATTTCTTGTGTTCATGAAATTTGTTGTTCTGTGGCAGCAGTGCAGTGCAGGATATAAAAAAAGCTATAAGTTTATAATAAATAAATCGTGCAAAGAGGAATAGTGAGGTAGTATTCATGGACCATTCAGAAACCTAATAGCTGAGGGGAAAGTGCTGTTTCTAAAATATTGAGTGCAGGTCCTCAGACTCCTGTACCTCCTCCCTGATGTCGGTAATGAGAAGGGGGCACGTCCCCACCCGGGTGGTGAGGATCCTCTTGAAGATGCCCTCTGAGGTGGGGGGAGTAACGATGGTGATGAAGTTGGCTGAGTCTGCACATTTCTGCAACTTTTTTTCTTTGACTCTGCACATTCCAGGCAGCGATACAACCGGTCAGAATGCTCCCCACTGTAAATCTGTAAAAACTTATTACCGTCCTTGGTGACATTTAAGATAGTGTGTCTCCTTACTCACAGTGCCACTAGAATAGAACTCTTCAACCATTACCCAGCGGCACCAACCTCATTGCCAATGGGACAGCTTGGTCTCAGCCAGACCAATACCATCACCAGTTGTAATCCTGTGTTACCATTATAACCGCTTACAGTCAAGGCTTACCTGCCGGCTGTGAATTTGTTAAAACTCCGTGCAAGGTTGTCATTACAACAGCACTCAACTAGCTGACCCATCTCACTCCTGTACATCTGCTCATCGCCAGCTGAGACTCTGCCAGGAGCTGTCGTGTCATTGGCGAATTTAGTGATGGCATTTGAACAGTGCCTCGCTACACAGTAATAACTGTAGAGAGAGTACAACAGCCGACTAAACATGCATTATTTTATGATTTAGAGATACAACACAGAACAGGCCATTCTGGCCCTTTGAGCCTCCCCGCCTCACCCCCCTCCCACCGATTTAACCCTAGCCTAATCACGGGACGATTTACTCACGAGCCAGTACATCTTTGAACTGTGGAAGGAAACCGGAGCACCTGGAGGAACTCCACGGGCACACAGAGGATGCTGAAATCCAACTCCGACCCGTGTTGTAATAAGCTCACCGCTACTCTACCAGGGCATTCTCGAGTTCTGTCCGTTCCTTTCCCCTATTTACACTGCACAAGCCAGTGGCGTAATGGGAAACACTTTGCACGTCTGGATGAGAACTGTTGCAACAGTAAAGGAAACATCTGACACCATCCGGGGTATTCATCCACAACCCTAAGTATTCATCTCCTCCACGTCACTACAGTGTTTGTAGTGTGTACCATTTACAAAGTGCCCTGCAGTTACTCCTCAGGCTACTCAGTGCCATTCGCAAAGCCTGCAACCTCCACAAATAAGCTGCGAAGTTTAGGGACAGAGAACCACCAGCACTTGCAGGTTCCCTTCAAGTCACCCTCTATCCTGAATTGAAAATATAATCTCTGGCCTTCCATCATTGTTGGGTTGAAGTCCTGGAACTCCCTCCCCAGCAGTGAGAGTACCCTCGCTGGTAGGCTTGTTCAAGAGGTTGCCTGCCACCTTCTCAGTGTCATTCAGGAATGGCAATAGATGCTGGCCTTCAAAGTTTCCAAGTCTTTACTGTAACCCTCTCAAAGGAAAGCAGAAGAGACACACACACCTTACTTAACGGTAACAAACCTACAGTCAGAGAGAGAGTAAAATGACTTGTACTGATATAGCATCGTCCATCACCTTGAATGTCTCAAGCACCTTCTCAGATCAATGTTTTTTTTTAAAATATTCTCAGGGTAGTGTGCGCGATGTGGAGTACAGCAACAAGAATAACTTTAAAGTATGTACCTGGGAAGGTCACTTCACTCTTAATGCAACGTAATGAATGATCAGAATCTACCTTAGCAGATTCTGCTCGCCCATACTCTTTCAAAAGGTGCTCGAATGATCAAGCTGGCAAGATGGCGAGTGCTGCACTCTCTCAGTCCCAGGAATGTTTGATCCTGGATTCCCACTGTTTGATCCTGACATCCAGTGCTGTCTGTGTGGAGTTTGCATTCTCTCCGAGACCACATGGGTTTACTCCAGCTGCTCTATCTTTCACACACATACCAAACACGTGGAAGTCAGTGGGTTAATTGGCTACCATGTAGGTAGATAGTTGGGGAAAATTCAGGAATGTTTGGGGGGGGGTCATTTATGCAAAAGGAAAAGTAGATTTACTGTAGATGGGTGCTTGATGGTCTGAACAGTGTAGGATGAAGCACCTCTTACCATAAAGTCCAACCATGGATGCCTTAATATCAGAATCCGGTTTCTTAATACTGTTGCATGACATGAAATTTGTTTGCTACAGCAGTACAGTGCAAAGATAAATAATCCTATAAATTACAAAATTAACACATTTATTTTTATTTTTTATGAGATACAGCAGGGAAGGAGACCACAGAACCCGGAGGAAACTTACGCTTCACGAGGAGAACATCCAAACTCCTCATTGACAGCGGCTTAATTGAATCCAGGCCACTGGCATTGTAATGAAGGTGAAGAAGGAGGAAGCCCTTAACTTCAAGTGGAGTCATCAGGACGCCGTCATGATGGCATTTTTTTAGCAGGCTTCCTTATTTTTGCGAGGCTGAGTTGCTAGCTCGACGCTCAACCCAGCATGGACGGAGAGCGTGCTAGGGAGCCGGCTGGATTCGAACTCGGGAGCCTTCATTCCGAAATCCGGCACTGATGCCATTACGCCACCAGCCTCAGCATTGTAATAGTGCTATGCTAATACCAATATAGTGCTAAAAGAGGAATCATGAAATAGCACTCCTATACCTCCTCCCCAACGAGAAGATGACATGTCCTGGATGGGGAGGGTCCTCAATGATGGATGCCACCGTCTTGAGCCACCACCCCTTGAAGATGTTCTTAATGATGGGGAGCGTTGCCCCCGTGATCAGACCGGCCGAGTCACCACTCTCTGCAGCTTCTTGTGATCCTGTGCATTGGAGGTTCTATACCAAGTGGTGTTGCAACTGGCCTGCATAAATCTGTATGCCATCTGCACACCTTTCATAACATATCAAATCTCTTCAAAATTCTAACGTGGTATAGCAGCTGACGTGCTTTCTTTACGATTGCATCAGTGTGTTGGGCCCAGGACAGATCCTCTGAGATGATGACAGCCAGGAACTTGAAGCTGCTATCATAAACACAAGAGATTCTCCAGATGTTGGAAATCCAAAACAACACACACAAAATGCTGAAGGAAGTCAGCACGTCAGGCAGCAGCTACGGAAATGAATAAACAGTCAATGTTTCGGGCCGAGACCCTTCTTCATCCTAGCCACACAGTTGTGAGTGGAGAGAGAGTATGATAGTGGGCTAAGCAAACATCCTTGACGTGTGCTTATGAACCTGAAAGCCCAGGACAATATTCCTTCAGTGCATGCCAAGAACACCAGCCTATATTTTGTGCTCATGCTACTGTTCTTTGCGATGGGACTTCACCCACAACTTTAACAGGTGCAAGAGAACTATTCACTGAGTTAAGCTACTGCAGAAGTTCAGAAATGGTGGGGGGGGGGGGCAGATTTTGCCTTAGTGATGTGACACCCAATATAGAATTTTCCCCCTTTGCAGCTAGTTTCCACCTTCCCTCTGCAACTCAAGAACAACAGCAAATGTGGAAATCACAGGATTTTCCATCATGTCCACTGGGAACACAATTATTTTCCAGTGAAGTTCAGCTCTTGTACAAGAGAAGGATTCTATCTTGCTCACACAGTACATGGCAGATTGCAGTCAAACCACACTGCAGCCTCTGTCATGAGAGGAGGGGGGCATTTGATTCTGCATTGTTTTCCTCTTTATTACCTCGATGCGATTAGTTATGGAATGAAAAGCTTTTCATTCAACTTTGATACATGTGACAATAATAAAGAAAAAATCCTTTAACCAAGTGAAATGGCTTTTTTTTTTACACTTATAGAACAAAAACTCAAATGCAAAAGGGCAGTGGCAGGGGAACACAAATCCAGTCATCTCAAGTTGTGACAGGTTGGGAAAAAAAGGGCAGGACATATTCGACAAGTCTTTCATCACATAGCAAGGTGTGCCCAGGAGATTCACCAATAGTCAGCATTAGCTTGGAGAAGATCTAGCTTTGGCGTTAAGCTACTAAACCATGGCACCAGTAATCCAGGTTTAATCATGAGACTGGGTGCCAAATGTGTGCAGTTTGCACACTCTCTCCATGACCATGACACCGCGATGCCTTCAGCTACTCTGGTTTCCTCCAAGTCTTTGTTAAAATTCTTTTCCTCTAGTTTTATCTCAATGGCTTCCTTTACCAGGTGGTCCCAAAAGACATTATTAGTACGGCACAGAAATTTAACACCATCGAAGTCAATCCTATGGCCATTATGAATACAATGTTCTCTTAGTGCTGATTTCTCCAGGTAACCCAAATGGATACATGTCCTATGCTCCATGATGCGGGTTTCCACCGTGCGTCCCCTCTGGCTGATATACGCTGCTCCGCATTCACAGTGAATCCTGTAAACACCAGCTGTCCCAAGTCCCAGGTCACCTTTGACCTGCATAAATTGTTCTTTGAGCTTTCTTATGGGATTGTGGATTGTATTAATCTGGTACTTCTTAAGGATCCTGGCGTCCTTCCAGAAACCATGGAATAGTGGGAAGACAGGCAGTAGCGGCGGGTTCCTCCTCGTTGTAAGGTCCCCTGGTTTTCTGTCAGCCTTTTTAAGAGCCCAATTAATTTCCTTCACCTTGTAGCCATTCTGTTGGAATGACGTGCAGAATCGTCTCATTTCCTTGTTGAGACTCTCCAGGTCCGAAATAGTTTTTGCACGTTTAACTAAAGTACATTGGGAGGCGTGATGGTGGCTGTTGTTGTTGTTGAAGTACAAAACTATGTGAGGGGGTTTCGGCAGACGCCATGTCTGAGGCCACCGCCCGGTTTCCGTGGCATCAATGTCCAGGAACGGGAGGCAACCATTCTTCTCCATCTCCAACGTAAACTGAGTGTTTGCTGTTCCGATGGTCACTGAACTGCTGGAATGCGTGAAGCTGCACTAGAAAAGTGTCATCGACGTAACTGAAGCAGCATTTGGGGCGCAAGGCCGATGAGCTCTCCTCAAAATCCTCCATGTGGAAATTAGAAATAGCCGGTGACGAGGGCAACCCCATGGCCACTCTGTCCCTTTGTTCATAGTAGGTCTCCTGATAGAGGGAGTTATGTTGATACAAGTGTGTGTTCAAACAAGTCAGTGGTAGCCTCATCAAACCTTGACCGCAAGAGAACCAAGCTGACAGTCTCAATGCACCCAACTGAACAGCTCCCATCATCAGAAAGAAATAAAGCTAATTTTACTCACGGTGTAATTGCAAGCTGTAAGGTTGGAGGGATGTAAGGCTTCAGTTCAGCAAAAACTGCAGTGCTGTGGTCATTCTTCTTAGAGCAGAGCAGGTTAAGGAGGAATATTATCAGTTACTCAAAATTATGCAAAGTGATAATCAGAAACAGGTTTATTGTCACTCACATACTGTATGTCATGAAATGTATTGCTTTGGGGCAGCAATACAGTGTAATATGAACATTACTATAAATTACAAAGAGCATAAGTAAAAAATAAATAATTCAAAAAGAGCAAAATAGTGAAGCGATGTTGATGGACAGTACAAAAATATGATGGCATGGAGGAAGAAGCTGTTACTAAAGCATGGAAAGGTCACCTTTAGGCTCCTCTACCGCTCCTTGATGTAGTGATAAGAAGACATGACATGCCCCGAATGGTGAAGGTCCGACAGGATGGATGCTGCCTTTTGAAATTAACCTCCAAGCTGGTGAGGCTAGTGCCCATGATGGAGCCCACTGTTTTCTCTGCAGCTTTTTCCATTGGCACATCCATATCAGACTGCGATGCAGCCAGTCAAACTGCTTGCCATGGGACATCTGTAGAAACTTACTGAGAGTGATTGGTGACATACCAAGTCTCCTCAATCTCCTAATGAAATATAGCTGCTGGCATGTCCTTTTCATAATTGCATCAACACGCTGGGCCCAGGACAGATCTTCAGAGATGTTGACACCCAAGGAGTTGAAGCTGCTCACCTTTTCCACTGCTGACTCCTCACCAAGAACTGCTGTGTGTTTGCCCAGTTTTCCACTCCTGAGGTCCACACTCAATTCCTTGGTTTCACGGACAGTGAATGCAAGGTTGCTGTTGCAATAGCATTCACTCATCAGACCTCTCTCACTCGTGTACGCTTCCTTGTCACCACCTGAGTTGCCGGCAACTGTTCTGTCACCAGCAAATTTATTTGAGCTGCGCCTGGCCAGGCTCGAGTGTAGAGAGTGGAGTAGTGGTGTGCTTATGCTGATTGTCAGATATTATTTCTGATCTGCATGGACCGTGGTCTCCCGATGAGGAAGCCAAGGATCCAGATGCAGAGGGAGGTCAAAAGCCCCGGCGGTTTTGAAGCTTATTGATTAGTACTGAGGGGACAATGGTGTTGCACGCTGAGCTGTAATCAATAAACAACAGCTTGATGGAGTCATGGTTCTCCAGTACGAAAATTGGAGCAAGTCCAGGTCCTTACTCAGGCAGGAGTTGATTCTCGCCATGATCAACCTCCCAAAGCATTTTACCCCACAGATGTGAGTGCTATCATGTGAAAACTGCTGAGGTAGCTCACCCCAAGTGATATAATTGATGCCCTTTGAAGCTAGTGAGAAGCTGACTGCAGCAGTGAGAGATTGAAGATGGTGTTGATCCATTTTGTTTGGTGTTTTTTGTGTGGGGGGAGGATTTTGGGGTTGATGTATCTGATCCATTTGTTTGCTTTTTGTGTGGGGAGGGAGATTGTTGGGGGGGGGGGTCAATGCCCCTGATCAGTTTTGTCTTTTTTTGTGCAGGGGGGTGGATTTTGGGGTTCATGTGCCTGATCTGTTTTTTGTGTGGGAAGAGGGATTTGGGGTCTCAATGTGCCTGATCCATTTTGTTCATTTCTTTGTACAGGAGGAGGGATTTGGGAGTTAATGCGCCTGTTTCGTTTTCCTTTGTATTTTTTTGGTGAGGATGTAGGACTTTGGGGATCGATGATCGTGCTGCCTTTGTTTTCTTTCTTGATTTCAGGGCCACCCAGAATTGAAGAATTTCAGGATTGCATATTTTGATAATAAATGAACCTTTGAACCCTCCAGCCGGTCGGTTGGCATGGTTTTTCAGTACCCTGCCAGGTGCATGATTGGGGCCTGATGCTGTGCAAGGATTCACCCTCTTGAAAGACGTTCTGATGTTGAGTCACCGATGATACAGTCCAGACCACCGATTCTGAGCAGCCCTCGAAGTACTCCTTCACCTCTCGTGATTGGTGCTGCAGTCCTCAGTCTATCTGCCCGGAGTACGAGTGATCAAACTTGACAGAGCGTAGCACGGGGTGGCACAGCAAGGGCTCTTGATGCTGACGTAACAGTGGTGGCGTGCCTGGTCTCCTCTGATTGCACAGGGAACGTGTTGGTGGTAGTCGGTCAGCAACTTCTTCACGCCGGCCTGGTTGAAGTCCTCGGCAGTGATCGGGAAGGCATCGGGGTACACTGTCACATGATTATTGATTGGGGTGCTCAGCTTCTCCAGTGCCAGCCTGACATTGGTCAATTGTGGAAAGACATCCTAACCCAGCAGTGTCAATAACTAGAGGCACAGGTCAAAGATCTTGGGTGGCAGAAGAGCTTTTACACTTTAAACTTTAATACTCAACCTGAGAAACAGCTCCAAGTTCTTCATCATTTTTAACAGTTACACAATTACAGGAAAAAAAATCTTTCAAGAGTTCAGAAAGAAACAGGGAAGTACCCCCTAACTTAATGCAGTAAAGGGTCATCTCGGCATGATGGCTGTGAGGCTTCTTTGTACCAAATGTACAAGCTTCACAACACATTTTACCCATCACGGGAGATTTCTGTGATCATTTTGGCAGCGGTATGTATTCCATCTCAGGCAGTGGCGTATCTAAGGTATGGTAGGTATGGCGCGTGCCCCGGGAGCCACTGGAAGGGACTATTAAAGTCAGACAAGTCATCCTTGGATAGTGAGAAAAGCATTTTCTTCAGGTGTATTATCTGTCGCTGATTATCATGGGTGAGAAGCACTAGGATGGCCTTATTTCAGAGCATTGTGTAAGAAGACCGTGAAACGTTTCTTCACGAAGGAGGAAAGTGGAGCTGAAAGATGTCAGAGACGAAAGAAACGAATGGCTGATGAGTACTCGAGAGACACTGGGCTAACAGCTAAGGAGGAAATGGAAAGAGCCATGAAGGGAACACTCGACCATCTTCACAGAGAAATGGACTGAAGGTTCGCTTGTTTGCATGACACTGATGCCAAGTTTGGGTTCCTTCTCAATGTTGAGGGACTGTGTTACAGCGCCGACAGTAACGACCTAAAGAAGAAGTGCGAAAATTTGGGCGAATTGTACAGCTGTAATGCTGATGGACAGCAGGCATCTGAAAAAATTTTGGATTGCAGAATATTGCTATCAAGGCCGGTCAACATGAAAATATCAAGACCTGAAGGGCTTCTTGAATTTATTGTTCTGTATGGAGATGAGAGCATCTTCCCCAATCTTCGCATTGCTATTCAGATAATGCTAACCATCGCCAGCTATAAGAGATCATTCAGCAAGTTAAAACTAATACTTTCATATTTGAGAGCCTCCATGGGTCAAGGCGACTCTGTGATCTTGCTCTGCTGAGAGTAGAAACAGAAGAAACAGAAAAAACTGACTTTGATCACATCATAGACCAATTTGCATCAGTGAAAGCAAGGAAGGTGCAGTTATAATTTTCATGTAGTGCCAATATTGTTAATTAAAAGATTAACGAGCTTGACTTGTATTTTCGAGCTCTGATATTATGGTAAAATTATCTAAAAGATGGGTGTCAGATGTTCGGACAGGGGCGCAATTTCAGTGCTTGCCATAGGCACTATTTTCCGTAGATACACCTCTGATCTCAGGCCAGTGTCAAGCAGGTTTGGATTGTCTGAGTAATGGGATCAACATGCATGAAACAGCGCACCCTAACGCCTTCACCATTGTTTTGGGGGATTTTAACCAGGCCAGTCTGAAAAAAAAATCACTAAGCAATTACCATCAACATATCACTTACAATACCAGAGGAAACAACACACTGGACCATTGTTACACCACCATCAAGAATGCCTACCATGCTATTCCACGCCCTCACTTCAGGAAGACTGATCACCTGACTGTATTTCTAATCCCTGAGTATAGGCAGAGACTGAAGACTGCAGCACCAGTAGAAGGGACCAAGAAGGTATGGACAAGGGAAGCACAGGAGTACTTACAGGACTGCTTTGAATCAGTGGACTAGACTGTACTCAGGGATTCATCTTTGAACCTGGATGAGTATGCTGCAATTGTTACTGACTTCATTAAAACCTGTGTGGATGAGTGTCTGCCTACAAAGACTTACTGTATATTCTCAAACCAAAAGCCGAGGATGAACCAGGAGGTACATCGTCTGCTGAAGGTTAGATCTGTGGCATTCAAGTCTGGCAACCCAGATCTGTACCAGAAAGCTAGGTATGACTTGCGGTGGGCTATTTCAAGGGCGAAGAGACAATTTGGAACGAAATTGGAGGTGACATCAGATGAACAACAACTCTGGCAGGGCTTGCAAGACATTACTTCCCACAAAGCAAAACCCAATAGTATGAATGGCAGCAATGCTTCACTACCAGATGAACTCAATGCCTTTTACGTCCACTTTGAAAGGGAGAATTACAGCTGTGAAGATCCCTGCTGTACCCGGTGACCCTGTGATCTCTGTCTCAGAGTCCAATGTCAGACGCTGTCTATAAAGAAGGTGAACCCTCGCAAGGTGGAAGGCCCCAACGGAGTACCTGCTAATGCTCTGAAAACCTGTGCCAACCAACTGGCAGGAGTATTGAAGGGCATTTTCAACTTCTCACTACTACAGGCAGAAGTTCCCACTTGCTTCAAAAAGGCAACAATCATACCAGTGCCTCAGAAGAATAACGTGAGCTGCCTTAATGACTATCTCCCGGTAGCACTCACATCGACAGTGATGAAATGCTTTGAGAGGTTGGTTATGACTAGACTGAACTCTTGTCTCAGCAAGGACCTGGACCCATTGCAATTTGGCTATTTCCACAATAGGTCAACAGCAGATGCAATCTCAATGGCTCTCCACAAGGCTTTAGACCACCCAGACAACACAAACACTTATGTCAGGATGCTGTTCATTGGCTAGAGCTCAGCATTTAATACCATCATTCCCACAGTCCCGATTGTGAAGTTGCGGAACCTGGGCCTCTGTACCTCCCTCTGCAATTGGATCCTCAACTTACTAACTGGAAGACCACAGTCTGTGCGGATTGGTGATAACACATCCTCCTCGCTGACGATCAACACTGGTGCACCTCAGGGGTATATGCTTCACCCACTGCTCTACTCTCTGTATACACAATACTGTGGCTAGGTACAGCTCAAATACCATCTATAAACTTGCTGATGAAACAACCATTGTTGGTAGAATCTCAGATGGAGATGAGAGGGCGTACAGGAGTGAGATATGCCAACTAGTGGAATGGTATGGCAGCAACAACCTTACACTCAACGTCAGTAAGACGAAAGAGCTGATTGTGGACTTCAGAAAGGGTAAGACGAAGGAACATAGAGGGATCAGAAGAGAAGAGAGAGAGCAGCTTCAAGTTCCTGAGTGTCAAGATCTCTGAGGACTTAATTTGGTCCCAACATATCGATGCTATAAAGGCGGCAAGACAGCGCTTATACTTCATTAGGAGTTTATAGAGATTTGGCATGTCAGCAAAATTAATAACACTCAAAAACATCTATAGATGTACTCTGGAGAGAATTCTGACAGGATGTATCACTGTCTGGTACGGGGGCAGAGCGGGGGGATTGCTACTGCACAGGACTGAAAGAAGCTGCAGAGGATTGTAAATCTAGTCAGCTCCATCTTGGGCACTAGCCTACAAAGTACCCAGGACATCTTCAAGAAGCAGTATCTCAGAAAGGCAGCGTCCATCATTAGGACCCCCAGCACCCAGAGTGTGCTCTTTTCTCATGGTTACCATTAGAAGCCTGAAGGCACACACTCAGAGATTCAGGAAAAGCTTCTTCCCCTCTGCCATCCAATTCCTAAATGGACATTGAATCTGTGAACACTACCTCACTTTTTTTTAATATATATTATTTGTTTTGGCACACTTTTTAATCTATTCAATATACTTATACTGTAATTGATTTATTTACTTTTTTTATTCTATTTTATGTATTGCATTGAACTGCTGCCACTAAGTTAACAAATTTCACAACACATGCCGGTGATAATAAACCTAATTCTGATGTGGTAAGCAACAGCATGCACAACAAAACTGAGAAGTGTGGTGGCTATATCCATCTCTAATGACTCTGCAGCTACTGTCTAAAGGTTCTTTTGTGCGAAGCACACTGGGACCAAAATAACTTGGTCTGCAGCTCCACATAACTGAACAAGCTGGGGATATCTCAGACAACTCCAGAAGGAGTGATCAACTTCCGCTGTGTAAAGCTTCAACCCCCCGCAGTGCTTCATTTAAGTGAATTTTACTGCTTGTACTGAAGTTCTGGGAGTGCAGAATAATGCACTAGCCACTCACCTACAGACAACTGGTCCTGTTTGAGGACCTGAATGTCAATCAAGGTACTGGCAGAATTTTTTGCCCTTCACATTGTTATTTGCCTATTTTATTGCTTTTTTTCTGCACATTGGGAGTCTGACGGTCTTTAACGGTGTGTTTTAAATAGGTTTCTTTGTCTTGTAATTTCCGTAAGGAGATGAATCTCAAGGTTGTATGGAGTATAGTTGCTAGAAAAATTTTGTGAACCCTTTGCAATTACCTGGTTTCCTGCATTAATTCCTTAAAAAATGTGGTCTAATCTAGGTCATGATAATAGACAAACACAATCTGCCTAAAGCAATAACACCAACATTTATACTTCTCATCAGTACCAAGTACACCATTTAAATAGTCACAGTCCAGGTTCAAAAAAGAATGTGAACCTCTGGGGTAATGCCTTCTACAAGAGCTATTTGGAGTCAGGTGTTCCCATCAATGAAATGAGATTGGAGGTGTGGGTTGTAGAGGTGCCCTGCTGTATAAAAAGACACAAGGTCAGGTTACTGATGCAGCCTGCTCTTCTCAAGTTAGATCTGCTTATGTGCAACATGTCTCAAGCAAAACAACTTTCAGAGGTCCTTAGAAGAATTGTAGAGATCCATGAAGCTGGAAAAAGCTACAAAAGCATTCCTAAAGACCTGAATGTTCATCAGTCTGCAGTAAGAGAAATTGTCTACAAATGGAGGAAATTCAGTACTGTTGCTACTCTCCCTAGGCGTGGACATCCTGCAAAGATCACAGCAAGAGCACAGTGTGTAATGCTGAAGGAGGTGAAAAAGAAGCCAAGGGAAACAGCAAAAGACCTGCAGAAATCTCTAGAACTTGCTGAAATCTCTGTTCATGCATCCACACTAGAAGAAAAAGACTGAACAAGAATGGTGTTCATGGAAGGACACCACAGAGGAAACTGCTGCTCTCCAAAAAAAAACAACAACAACATTGCTACATGTCTAGAGTTTGCAAAAGACCACCTGGATGTTCCACAACACTTCTGGAACAATGTTCTGTGGACAAATGAGACAAAAATTGAACATTTTGGCAGAAAAGTTCAACTACGTTTGGAGGGAAAAAGGGACACTACTGACCAACACCAAAACCTCATCCCAATTATGAACCATGGTGGAAGGAGCATCATGGTTTGGAGCTGCTTTGCTGCCTCAGGGCCTGAACAGCTTGCAATCATTGAGGGAACAATGAATTCAAAATTGTATCAAGACACTTTACAGGAGAATGTCACGGTAGTGGTCTGTCAACTGAAGCTTGGATGATGCAACAAGACAATGACCTGAAACACAAGAGTAAATCAACAACAGAATGGTTTAAAAAGAAAAAAATTTGTGTTTTGGAATGGCCAAGTCAGAGTCCAGACTTTAACCCAATTGAAATGCTGAGGCAAGGTAACCCAGAAATACTGATGAATGGAACAGTTTTATATGGAGGAATGGTCTATAGTGTAATTCCTCCTCACTGCTGTGCAAGTCTGGTCAGCAGCTACAGGAAACATTTGGTGGAGGTTATTACTGCTAAGGAGGTTCTACCAGTTAGTAAATACAAGGGTTCACATACTTTTTCCAGCCTGGACCATGAGCGATTAAACATTGTGTTCAATAAAGACATGAAAAGTACGATTATTTGTGTGTTACCAGTTTAGGCAGATTGTGTTTGTCTATTATTGTGACCTAGGTGAAGATCAGACCACATTTTATGAGTAATTAATGCAGAAAAACAGGTAATTGCAAAGGGTTCACAAACTTTTTCTTGCAACTGTACATACTTTGATAATAAATGTACCTTGAACTTTGTAAACAGAATGAGAAAGTCTCTGAATGAAGGCCAGGCTGCCTAGGCAACAGACACTTTCAGTCACAGGCCAAGCCTAGTAGAGCAGAGACCAACCTCTTTCTTGAGAACCATGGTCCTTATTTTACAATGCAAGAAGCAGAAGTAACGAGAATCTGGATCAAAACAAACAGACTGTTGGAGGAATTCAGCAGGCCAGGCAGAATCTGTGAGGGGAAAATGGACAGTTGGTGTTAAACTGAGCCAAATGTCCAGCAGTTTTTTAAAAAATGTATATGTCCTATTTCTATCTCTTTAGATTTTCTTGTTTTTATTTGTTATCTTAGGAAGAAAAGTCATCCATCCACTTCCCATAACCGCAGATGGCCAAGAAAACATCCTATCAAATCGCCTTTCCACCACTGACAATACAAAAATTGTCCATTATTTTATATAAAGCTCCACTTTCCATTGCCTGTGCTTTCCTCATTACTTATTTGCAGGAATGTTGTGGATTGATCTGGATTTCCCAAGGCTCCAGGAGAAATTGGGGAGCTGGGATCCTCACAAGGAAGTGAATTCCTGGTGACTGCAGTAACACGGCACGGTTCAGGTTCTGCTCCCGTGATATGCCCGCACACCAACGCCGCCCATTGTAAAGGAAGGGAACATCGCACAGACAGTGAGACATTTAATCAGGGACCCTCCCCTCAGATCAGATTAGATTCCATTGTACAACATGAAGCAGAGCAAAGAATTCTCATTTCAACATTCAGAGCTTCAAACAAGCGAAGCCTTGGAGAAATACTCAGGACATAAAGCTGCAAATTCAATGCTCCATATCTCAGGATCTTTCATTTGAGGTCATTTAGGTTTTGGCTTATTTGCTGTCTCCTCTATCTCTCCCTCACAGCCTTCTCTTGGGGACATTGCTGCTATCAGCAAGCACAGCTCTCCTCAGTCGCAGCTGACACTCACTCTGCTGCTTAGAGATGCAAAATATCCACCATCCTCCTGCGTACAGAACTGAAAGCCACGGTCATCTTTCATTATGCTTAGCAACAAGGGCAAATTTCAAAGTGCAGTGGATTCCCATTAACTGGGACACATTGGGACCAATACTTCATGACTCAATTAAGCGGCTGCCCAGTTCGCCAAAGTTTCATGAAAATAGTTAGAAAGGTGTGTAAAAAAAAGACAACCTACTGTTTAACTAAGTAACAAATTATGTAGTTAAATAAAATATAGAATAAATTAGAACACTACAAAATTACTATGGTACGATAAAACTTATTAGTTCCTAACAGTTATCTGGCTGTACGCTGACATGTCCTTTTGATAAGACTGTAAATGAACAAAAACAATTCAGACACCTAGTGTATATGGTGAACTGCCTTTAAACAGTGCCTTCAATGATTACATCCCCCAAATCTTCATTTTCATTCTAACATTCAAGATGATTGTTGATACTTTCAACTTCTTCATAGTTTGTAACCTGGAGTTGTGAAATTGTTTCATTTTCACCCCCAGCTGTCTCTGGCATCTCCAAGTCTGAATGCCTGGAAGCACAGTGAGCAAAACAGTTCTGAGTTGTATTTACAGTGACTCGCCAACTATCAGCAACAAAAGTCACTGCTTTGTGTACACAAACATGAAAGTGATGCTATTTAAAAAACTGTTCACTCTAGTACGTTGTAGTGTCTAACAGCCACACAACTGACACTAGCTAATGTGTGGCAACTGTCTCCTGCTCCAATTAAGCTGTGTGGTGTCCCAAATAAACGAGGGGAATCCCAGCTATTTTCTTGATGTGTTTTCATTTTTTTTTAAATAAAGGAGTTGTCCCAAGTAAGTGGCCGTCTCGATTATCCAATGACCTAATTAACCGACAGATCCACTGTCTTCCACCTGTATGGTAACACTAAAACACCACTGTAAATCAGAAATTATAAGTTGGCGTAAATTCACAGATCAGGCAATGCTTAAGAAGATGCAGTGTGTTAAAATTTTGAGTTGTAGATTTTTCATTAAAATCAACCTCAAAGCTTAACTCTATTTCTCTGTGAGTGCTGTCTGACCAGCTGAAAGCTTCCAGCATTTCCTGTTTTGACACTATCTTTCTAATTGAGTCATCCCAGTAATAGCAACCTTTACTCCATTTAGTGTTTGCATGGTTCTGCCACTTGAATAATCAAAGAGAAAGACTGAACACTACTTAACATTCGTTCCACTTGTATCTTATTATCTATTGAGGGCCTTCAAGGAGTCAGCTCCATCGAACAAACATGCTTTTTCCATGAGACTCCCAAGGAGCAAAGCTTGTCTGCTAATTCCATCCCCTAGTCTCTCTCCCCTTCTGCTGCCATTCTGTGGCTCAGTGGCTGCAGTCTGCCCTCCAGGAGTTAGTTCGAGCCCCACTGCAGGGATCTGAACCAACAATCCTGTGCTGCTGAGAGCATCGAGTCCAGTAGCATGGAGACCGACCCCCCCCAGGCCACTAATGCCATGCCATCCATCAAACACCCATGTATACTAGTCAGTCTGGATTGGTGACAACATCCCCTTCACCATCTCCATCAGCACAGATGCACAACCAGACTGTGTACTTCACCTCCTGCTCTACTTACTCTGTGGCCAAGCACAGCTTCAATGCCATGTTCAATGACACCACTCTCATGGGCCAGATAAAAGATGCTGATGAATCAGCATATAGGAGGGAGATTGAAAATCTGGCTGAGTGGTGTCATAATAACAACCTCTTACTCAATGTCAGCAAGACCAAGGAGCTGATTTATAGACTTCAGGAGAAGGAAACCAGAGGTCCCTGAGCCAGTCCTCAGAAGGTCAGAGGTGGAGAGGGTCAGCAACTTTAAATTCCTAGGTGTTATTATTCTGGAGGACTTGTCCTGGGCCCAGCACTTAAGGGCAATTAGAAGGTAAGCACAGCAGCACCTCTACTTCCCGAGGAGTTTGCAGAGATTTAGCACGACATCTAAAATTTTGACAAACGGCTCTATACGTGTAGTGGAGAACGTATTGACTGGTTGCACCACAGCCTGGTATGGAAACACTAATGCCCTTAAACGGAAAATCCCACAAAAGGTAGTGGATTTGGCCCAGTCCATCACAGGTAAACCCCTCCCAACCATTGAGCACATCTACATGGAACGCTGTCACAGGAAGGCAGCATTCATCATCATCTACTCCCACCACCCAGGACATGCCCTCTTCTTATCAGGAAACCGGTACAGGAGCCTCAGAACTTACACCACCAGGGTCAGAAAGTTATCACCCCTCAAACATCAGGCTCTTGAATCAAACAGGATAACTTCACTCAGCTTCATTTGCCCCATCATTGAAATGTTCCCACAAACAATGGACTCTTTACCTCATGTTCTTGATGCTTACTGCTTTTGTTTATTTATTATCATTTCTTCTTTTTATATTTTCACAGTGTGTTTCCTTCTACTCGCCAGTTGAATGCCCTGGTTGGGTGGCCTTTCATTGGTTCTGTTATGGTTTTTATTCTGTAGATTTATTGAGGACACCCACAGGAAAATGATTCTCTGGGTTGTGTACGGTGACATACATGTACTTTGATAATAAATTTACTTTGAACTTCAAGCATTCATTAATCACTGTTAATTCTCCCCACATTCCAATCAATGTCCATCTATGAGTGCTTTGGCAGATGTTATAGTTAACAGTTATACTGCATCAAATGGGGCACTTGACCCATCACATTCAGCCTAAAGTGGGCATCCATCTGTATTAACCCCATTTTGCAAAGAATTGCATAGGAACAGGCACTTCAGGCCACAATGTATATACTGACCATGATGCCACTACAAATTAACCCCACCTGCATGCAGAACATCCATATCCTGAATGGCAGGTGTCTGCCTTCTAATCTCACTGTTATCCCTGTTTCCATCTCTCTTTGACCCAGACATCCATTACTCTCTAAAAAACTTGTTTTGCACTCCTCCCTCCACTTTCAAGCTATGTCCCCCAGTATCTGACATTTTCATCATGGCGTGAAAAGGTACCTACCCTATCTATGCCTCTCATAATTGTACTAAGTCTCCCCTTGGCCACCAACACTCCAGAGAAAACAGTTCAAGTTTGTCGGACCTCTCCTTGTAGCTAATACTCTCTAATCCAGGCAGCACCCTGGTGAACCTTTGCTGCACCTTCTCCAAGCTTCCACAACCTTTCTGGAATGCGGTGACCAGACTTGCACACAGCCTACCAGCTGTGGTCTCACCAAAGTTGCATACATGGCAACATGGCTTTGCACATTCACTGTCGCGATGATTGAAGGCAAGCAGGCTACACAGCTTCGTTATCACGTTCTATTCGTGCTGCCGCTTTCAGGGGACTATGTATGCACCCCGAGGCCCCCCTGTGCATCAGTGCCTCTGAGGGTCCAGCAGTTTACTGCACACTTTCCTCTTGAGTGAAACTTCCCAAAGTGCAGCAACTCATACTTGCCCAAATTAAAAATAACATAAAAGACACCACACACTTCTTGGCGAATAGGCTGTCTTGACCATTACTTATTTCTCAAAACAAATTAACATGTGGAGGCCAGGTCATTGGTTATAATTGAGGAGGAGTTGATCAGCTCTTGATTAGTCAGGACGTGAAAGGCTATGGGGAGAAGGCAGGAGAACGGGGTTGAGAGGGATAATAAATCAGCTATGGCAGAATGGTGGAGCAGGCTCAATGGGCCGAATGGCCTAATTCTGCTCCTGTGTCGTAATCAGGGAGAGGCTACTTGTCATTATCACATGACAGTTTATGGAACCTCGCTTTCAGGAATAATATGCCATATCTCCTCTATCAATGGCTACAATTTTATAAAAGTGCTAATCAGCTGAAAACCACCTTGCCACAAGCCAAGGAAGACCTTATTAAAGGTACAAGCCTCCATCTTTCGCAGGTGGGCCAATTTTCCCAGAGGAACTAATCTCTGCTGTACGTGTTTACCCAAAGGACGGTTAACACTGCAACCGGGCTGCCAGCTCTCACTGTCCACCGTCTCCTCCTGCACCAAGGCTCCATCCGCCAGGTACAACAGCATTTCGCAACAATTACAAACCGAAGAGAGAGTTACTTTCTACCACTTCAAAACTTTTCTAATTACCGTACAGTATAACCGAAAGTTTTAGAAGTAACCCGCACTGTCTTGCTTCACGCCGCTTTGAATGTTGGCTGCATCAATTTCCTGGAGATTAAATTTCAGTTTACAGACTAACCTAAAGGATTGGAAACCAGACCACTTCCCTCCACCCCCACCCCACACCCCCACTCCAGCATTTCTCCAGGACCACCAGCCAGAGATCAAAACTCTCCCTCTGGAAAGCGGCATTCAGCTCCAACTGCACACGTCGAGGCTGATCATGACACACTGTGGAAACAAGGCGGCAGAAATCCAGCTATCGGGAGGCCAGACCACGGGGAAGTCTGGGGAAAGAGACGCCTGCCCCAGTTCCAGCCACACCAGTGCCCCTCGACACGGCAACGGGACTCCTCGCTGCAGACATTCAACTGAACTCAGGTTCTTAACGTCGGGGCGAAATAATTGAAGTGTTCCTAAATGTGGCCCCGCCCGCATTAGAAAACAAAACTCGACAATTGTATCTACTTTGTTGATACAATCCCAGCCAGGCAGATGTGTGCTGGGACGTCAGTCACCCAACTCCTTACCTATTCCCAGGCTTTCTGTAGTCAGCTTCCCTCGCCCCACACCGACCGGCAAACCAAGAGCGAGACAAACTCCTCACGAGTGCGGGAGAGAACATCGACCTCATTTGCTTCTGAAAAAAACTAGCCGGTCTTCTCCTCGCATTGTGTCTTAAATCATTACGTACGAGTGACAGGCAACGGAGAAGAAATGGATTCGGAGCCGGTTTAACTAGGAGGGGTTTGGTAAGACTAGACTCTTATTGGAGCCCGGGTAAGTGGCCGCCTTTAACAAACCAAAGGCCAACTGTTTCACACATCGACGGCAAATTCTACTCCGCAGATGAAGGCAGCAGAATGAGTCACTTTAAAAAGTTTCAATAAACTTTGCAAACAAATTCATATGGAAAAGCCTTTTGCTTACCACCCCGTCTCGGCAGCTGTCAATTTCCATTTCATCAGCCGGTTAATTTCAGGCACCTTTCCAGTTTCAGCGAGATTACTCCCGGGCTCGAGAACATGCACAGACCGTAGTGTAGTGGTCGAGGCTACTCCACTCCGGCCGTACGTTCACTGAGATTCTGGCTGGACCGACCTCAGCGGAAGTCGTGTGCCTGCATATCAATGAACCCAGCCACACAGCGCAGGCAGGATAACGCCTGCTCCGACACTCCAGTCGTGCCCAGCGATGTTACTTCCCAATTCCTTGCGTTCGCGTGTATACGGCCCGAGCAGGCGGCGAAACGACATCCCAAATTCACATACGAAAGGGAATTAGATGAAACTGTGTTCACGAAGCTCGGCAGAGTGGGCAGAGAAAGGGTTAATATTTCAGGCAGAGGCTCGAGGTCATGCAGGATGTGTGGAGGGGGTAACAGAGTTAATGGTTCTAATGAACAGGAAGTACGGGAAATATTCAGCAGTTCAGGCAGCGTCTCTGGACCAAGAGATACAGTGCAGACTCTTCAATACTAGAGAAAAAGTCAGAAGTTTGGGTCAGAGAGAATGACATAACTGGTACCAGACCCACTCCCCTTCTATGCCCTTTATGTCTTACCATCTCAACATGGAGGGATCCATTTGAGGAGATCCAGTATGTCACCAAAGACAATTGCAAGTTTCTACATAGGTACCATGGAGAGGATTCTGACTGGCATTATGTCGATGGAGGTTCTCAGTCATCCAGGTCATTGTATGTCAAGCACTAGTAAATCAAGGCAACTGGACTTGCTGTGTTGCCTAGAAGACATTTCGCCTCTCATCTGAGAGGCTTCTTCAGTTCTGATCCGTGCTGGGTAGTTTTCCGGCTTGTAAATTCTATTCACAGATGGATCAGAGCTACCCACCATGGATAAGAACTGAAGAAGACTCTTGGATGGGAGGCGAAATGTCTTCTAGACAACACAGCAAGCTCAGTTGCCTTGATTTACCAGTGCTTGATATTCCGACTGGTTGCATCACCATCTGGTATGGAGAGGCACTTACACGGATCAAAACAAGCTGCAGAAAGTTGTGAACTCAGTCAGCTCCATCATGGGCACCAGCCTCCCCAGCATCCAGGACATCTTCAAGGAGCGATGCATCAAAAAGGCAGCGTCCGTCAATAAGGACCCCCATCACCCAGAATGTTCCCTCTTCTCATTGCTACCGTCAGAGTGGAGGTACAGGTGCCTGAAGGCACACACTCATCAATTCTCCTCTTTTGCCATCAGATTTCTGAATGGACATTAAACCGATGAACACTGTCTCACTACAAATAAACTCTTCTCGGGCTTCCAGCTGGGTACAGGTATCAATTATAACCAACTTTACAATGACAAACTCCTGCATCTTCATCAGGGACAAAGCCTAGGCATGTTTCGTCCAGTGGTATTTATACCCCCCCCCCCCCCCGTAGACCAGCCTTCCTGGTTGGTTAGTCTTCATCCAATCAGGGTTCTGCTCTCCCACCTTATTAACAATCGAATTCCATTTCTTATTAAGAGTGAGACCTTTGCCTTTGTTAAAATTCTTTTTCTCTATTTTTATTTCAATGGCTTCCTTTACTAGGCAGTCCCAAAAACCAATAACTAGAGAAAAAGAATTTTAACAAAGACGAAGGTCTCGCTCTAAGAAAGAACTAAAATTCAATTGTAAACAAGGTGGGAGAGCGGAAACCTGATTGGAAGAGGACTAACCAATCAGGAGGGACGGACTACGGGGTATAAATACCACCAGACTTGACGTGCCCAGGCATTATCCCTGATGAAGATGGCAGCGTTTGTCATCGAGATGTTGGTTATAATTGATACCTGTACCCGGCCGGAAGCCCGAGAAGAGTTTACTCATCATATACGCCAGGAAGGCGCTAGATCCTTTTTCACTACCTCACTACTTTTTCCTCTTTTTGTACTATTTAATTTTTAAATCTATATATTTCTTACTGTAACATACGGTTAATAGAGAGTTTGAAAAAAAGCGACGCAGTAGACTTTTAACACCATAAATCGGCAAGTTGTTTTGTTATGTTTTCCCACTCACTGTGAAACAGAGACACCTTTTTTTCCCCCTTATTAGGGAGACACAGAGCCTGTGGTATGTCAAATTACCGGGTGAATGAATAGTCTTTGGGGTACGGCAAATCTGTGTCTTTATTGGTGCTTTGCTGCACGATTGAGTGCTCAGTGGAGGGTACTGATGCATTTTTGCTGGTGGGGAGTGGGGGGAGTCGTCACTTTGCTGCTGCTTATGGGTGGGAGGGGGGAGTTGAAGGGAGGCTTTGGGGTTTTGGGTTTGGGTTCTAACATTTAACTGCCATTCATTCTTTGGGGCACTCCTCTGTTTTCGTGGATGTTTGTGAAGAAAAAGCATTTCAGGATGTCTATTGGATATATTTCTCTGACATTAAATGTACCTTTTGAAACCTATTGAAACCATTGTACTGCTGCCGCATAACAACAATTTTCGTAACATATGCTAGTGATATTAAACACTTCCGACACACTTCTACCTCTTTTCAATTCAATGTACTAATTCAGTGCCCATGATGTGGTCTCCTCTAAAATAGGGAAAGCAAGCACTGTCTGAGTGATGACCCTGCTCATTCCACAGGGATGATCGTGTCAGTTCGTTCTCCTTTCTGATCCCATGACCCCTTGCACTGTTCTGTCATTCAACAATTTCAGATAACAGCCCTTTCCTGTTCATTTCACGACCAAACCGTTCTAATGAACCCATAGTGTTAAGTCAATTTTACTCCCTTCAGACTGATCTGACCTGCTCTGTTGGCTATTTCCAGCTTTCTCTTTAATTCCAGATTTCCAACAGCAGCTATGTTATATAACCCACTGTTCTACGACTTTTTTTTCCCTTCCCATATTCTTATTTATCTCTCACTCTTTACACCAGCTTCAGACAGCTCAGCTACAATTAACAACTAACAATATGCAAATAAGGATGAGCCAAGGTATGTGAAGGAGATGGAGAGCTTAATGACATGCTGTCATAAGAAAACATTCTTCCGTCAAAGTCAATGAAACAAAAGAGCTGGTCAATGACTTCAGAAAGTGGGGGGGTTGGGGGGGGATGTTGCACATGCTCATATTTACATCAGTGGTGTTGGTGCTGGAGGGTTTAGAGCTTTAGGTTCTTGGGTGTGAGCATCCCCAGTCACCAGGCCTGTGCTGTTCCAACCATGTAGACACCATGGCCAAGAAAGCTCCGGTTCTTCAGGAGGCTAATGAAACTGGGCATGTCCCGATCGACCCTTACTGACGCACCATAGAAAGTACCCTGTCGGAATGCGTAACAGTTTGGCATGGCAGCTGCCCTGCACAGGACTGCAAGGACTTGCAGAGTTGTGAACACAGCTGTGTTCACCTCTGCAGGTCTCAGGCATGTATATAGAGCTAAGACTTTTGCACAGTACTGTACTTGCGAACATGGAGCGGATAGCGTGTTTGTAAGTCTGGTGGGAGCAAAGGATGTTGGGAATGGTGAGGGTGGAGCAGGTGGCAGAGGAGTGCTGGGTAGGAGGGGGGTGAGTTGTGCACTAAGCCCCCAGCCCTGAGACACCAGACAAGGTCATTTAATTCCAAACAATTGGTTTATTGATCATTACAGAATGTCTCTGTGGTTCTTCCCACTCCCTCCCCTCGCATTTCCCCTTTTCCCAGCCACAATTCCCCTCTCCCTGCCCCCCCTCCCACTCTCAGTCCACAATGGAGACCCATGTCAGAATCAGATTTATCATCACTCACATATTTTTTTTCAGCAGGAGCAGCATAAAATTACTACAATACTGTGCAAAAGTCTTAGGTACGTACCCTGGATAGATACCAGTATTGTGGTACATCACAGAAAACAGCCCCGTCCTCTCCATGGACTCTGTATCTACTTTGATGGGGGTGAGGTTTGCAATGGACACACATAAACAGTGATAGAGTTTAAAGTTCAACAGTTCAAAGTTCAAGGTAAATTTATTATCAAAGCACATATATGCCACCTTGTACAACCCTGAGATTCATTTTCTTGTGGGCATGCACAGTAAATACAAGAAACACTATAGAATCAATGAAAGATCGCCCCCAATAGGACGGACAGCTAACCAATGTGCAAAAGACAATAAACTGTGCAAATAGAAAAAGAAATAATGTTAATAATAACAACAAAAGCAATAAACACTTTCACTATACCCATATTAACATATTCTTTTAGCATAATATCTTGGTCTGAGGACTGGGAGAAATTCAGAGTTCAGCAGAGGAGGACAAAGGGCTTAATTAGGAAGGGGAAAAAAGATTATGAGAGAAAACTGGCAGGCAACATAAAAACGGACTGTAAAAGCTTTTATAGATATGTAAAAAGGAAAAGACTGGTAAAGACAAATGTAGGTCCCCTGCAGGCAGAAACAGGTGAATTGATTATGGGGAGCAAGGACATGGCAGACCAACTGAATAATTACTTTGGTTCTGTCTTCACGAAGGAGGACATAAATAATCTTCCAGAAATAGTAGGGGACAGAGGGTCCAGTGAGATGGAGGAACTGAGCGAAATACATGTTAGTAGGGAAGTGGTGTTAGGTAAATTGAAGGGATTGAAGGCAGATAAATCACCAGGGCCAGATGGTCTGCATCCCAGGGTGCTTAAGGAAGTAGCCCAAGAAATAGTGGATGCATTAGTGATTTTTCAAAACTCGTTAGATTCTGGACTAGTTCCTGAGGATTGGAGGGTGGCTAATGTAACTCCACTTTTTAAAAAAGGAGGGAGAGAGAAACTGGGGAATTATAGACCGGTTAGCCTAACGTCAGTGGTGGGGAAACTGCTGGAGTCAGTTATCAAGGATGTGATAACAGCACATTTGGAAAGTGGTGAAATGATCGGACAAAGTCAGCATGGATTTGTGAAAGGAAAATCATGTCTGACGAATCTCATAGAATTTTTTGAGGATGTAACTAGTAGAGTGGATAGGGGAGAACCAGTGGATGTGGTATATTTGGATTTTCAGAAGGCTTTTGACAAGGTCCCACACAGGAGATTAGTGTGCAAACTTAAAGCACATGGTATTGGGGGTAAGGTATTGGTGTGGGTGGAGAGTTGGTTAGCAGACAGGAAGCAAAGAGTGGGAATAAACGGGACCTTTTCAGAATGGCAGGCGGTGACTAGTGGGGTACCGCAAGGCTCAGTGCTGGGACCCCAGTTGTTTACAATATATATTAATGACTTGGATGAGGGAATTAAATGCAGCATCTCCAAGTTTGCGGATGACACGAAGCTGGGTGGCAGTGTTAGCTGTGAGGAGGATGCTAAAAGGATGCAGGGTGACTTGGATAGGTTGGGTGAGTGGGCAAATTCATGGCAGATGCAATTTAATGTGGATAAATGTGAAGTTATCCACTTTGGTGGCAAAAATAGGAAAACAGGTTATTATCTGAATGGCGGCCGATTAGGAAAGGAGGAGGTGCAACGTGACCTGGGTGTCATTATACACCAGTCATTGAAAGTGGGCATGCAGGTACAGCAGGCGGTGAAAAAGGCGACTGGTATGCTGGCATTTATAGCGAGAGGATTAGAGTACAGGAGCAGGGAGGTACTACTGCAGTTGCACAAGGCCTTGGTGAGACCGCACCTGGAGTATTGTGTGCAGTTTTGGTCCCCTAATCTGAGGAAACACATCCTTGCCATAGAGGGAGTACAGAGAAGGTTCACCAGATTGATTCCTGGGATGGCAGGACTTTCATATGAAGAAAGAATGGATGAACTGGGCTTGTACTCGTTGGAATTTAGAAGATTGAGGGGGGATCTGATTGAAACGTATAAGATCCTAAAGGGATTGGACAGGCTAGATGCAGGAAGATTGTTCCCGATGTTGGGGAAGTCCAGAACGAGGGGTCACAGTTTGAGGGTAGAGGGGAAGCCTTTTAGGACTGAGATTAGGAAAAACTTCTTCACACAGAGAGTGGTGAATCTGTGGAATTCTCTGCCACAGGAAACAGTTGAGGCCAGTTCATTGGCTATATTTAAGAGGGAGTTAGATATGGCCCTTGTGGCTACGGGGATGAGGGGGTATGGAGGGAAGGCTGGGGCGGTGTTCTGAGTTGGATGATCAGCCATGATCATAATAAATGGCGGTGCAGGCTCGAAGGGCCAAATGGCCTACTCCTGCACCTACTTTCTATGTTTCTATGAAACCAAACTGGAAAATTTACCATGAATAATCAAGAAGCAAGTTCAATTAGGGAGGAAAAAGAACACATTCACAGTTGAAGACAAGCAAACACCTGAAGTTACAATGGTTTTGCTAAAGGCAGTTATAAAAAACACCCACAACTGGAAAAGTACAGGAATGATAATATCCATAATTATTGGTATAAAAATTTTACTTGCCCTTATCCGTACCTATTAATACATATCAACAATTTTCTTCAAAATCTTGAAAAAGTGCCCGAATTTTTGAGAGAAGGCAAAACATATCCCTTACCTAAAGGAGAAATCTAAAATGACACATCAAAATATTAGATTCTGTAATTCCAAATCAAGCCTGGTGGAAAAGCAGAAATCTTTCAGTTTATTACATTGTCTACCAAGAAGCACTGATTCTGCCCCACACTCATGGTTAATAGCAGCTCTCAATATACATAAACTAGACCCACTACTTATGAAATTCCTCCAACATCTGGTGAAGTATTGGCATACTGTAATCACTCTACCAACAACCAAAAAAGAACCACCATTTTAATCAAAATAAGCCAAGGCATTTTCCAACATGACTCTCTGAGTCTACTATGGTTTTGTCCAGCTTTAAACCCCTCTCTAATTTACTGAATTGGACGAAAATAGGGTATCAAATCAGAAACAACCAAATTATACCTTGACACACCATCTACACATGGATGATTTGAAATTATACACTCCTTCATCAGTAAAGCTAAAGCAATTAATTCAAATAGTGGAACTATTTTTGAGAGATCTAAACATGGGCTTTGGACTAGACAAGTGCCGAACATTAAACACAGAGAAAGGTGCAACAGAGCCTATAGAATATATAACAGAGCAGCAGGATACAATACACAGATGGATCAATATGAAACATACAAGTATCTGGGATATCTACAACTAAAGAAAATGATCATAGTGCGACAAAAGGAAAATTTTCAACAAAATTTACTTCAAGGCTTAAGAAAATCTGCCAAAGAGAGCTCAATAGTAAAAATATAACAACGGCAATAAACACATATTAGCATAATCTTTTGGCATAATATGTTGGTCTGAAAATGATCTGGAAAACTTACAAAGAAAAATAAGTACTGAAATGACAAATTTTAGAAAACACTTGAATGAGCTTGGATTAACACTACCTAGACAGGAGGAGGAAGAGGATAACAGACATAAAAAAATTACACAATAGTCAGATAAAACTTCTAAGGATGTATTTTCATCAACAAAAACAGGATTAAGCACTCCATGTGTGCATAGGCAATTCTGATAAGAAATACACACCACTAAACTTAAATGAAAGCACAACCAAGACAAATGAAGAAATTACTATTATAGAAGAAAAAGTTAACCAATGGAAGATCATGACCCTCCTTGGAAGACATCTTCACGATCTGAGCAGATTAGGTGTTGACAAGGAAACGTTGAACACCTGGCTCAGAGTTGAAGACCTCTTCCCAGAAACAGAAGGTTTCCTTGTGACAATGCAGGACCAGTTGGTTAAAACAATAAAATATCAAAAATACGTAATAAAATACCAACAAATTCCAGATGATAATTGCAAAAAATGCCAAGAGAAACCGGAAACAATTGAACTCATTACAATATCCTGCAGCAGTTTAACTCAATCTGATTACTTACACAGGCACAATCAAGTGGCAAACATCATTCACCAAAATCTTGCTTTAAAATTCAAACTTATAAAAGACAGCATAGCTTTCTATAAATACAAGCCTGATCCAGTTTTAGAGTCAACATCTCACAAATTACAATATGACTGATTGGTTATTACAGATAGGACAATCCATAATAACCATCCAGATATGATATTACAGGATAAACAAGTAAGAACAACTGATAGCCATTCCAAACACACATACAGAAATCAAGAAGTGAAAAACACCAGAAATATGCTGCATTAAAAGAGGAAACTGAAAGACTATGGAACATGAACAGAGTATACATTGTCCCATTAGTAATATCTACAACTGGTATCATCCCAAAGTCAGTGCAAAATAGCACTAAACAATTAGGCCTACACAGCAATATTGATATAAATCTCCAGAAAGCCACAGTACTAAACACCGCTAGAGTAGTCTGAAAGTCCAAAAGCAATTGACAAATGAAGGTACTTGGTTATGCCCGTACCTCAGACTTTACCAGCTCGAGCTGAGGATAGATAGATAGATACATACATAAATAAATAAACAAACAAATAACAAGATAAACAGATACTGTAAATAAATCAGCAAATAAATAAACAAACATGATATTTATTCATTTCAGAACAGATGCAAAGTACCACTGTGGAATTCTGATATTTTAGCATTAATTGGGAGTTAGCTGGCTCAGACCAGGCTGGGCAAGTTTGGTGCTAAATGTTCCCAGATGCAAGGTGAATCAGAATAACCGCTCCCAAAACTAATGGCAAGGGGGAAGAAACTGTTCCTAATGTGGGTCTTCAAGCTCCAGTATCTCCTCTTTTGTGGTAGAAATGGGAAGGGGGTATATGTCCCAGATGGTGGGGGTGCTTAATGATAGATGCTGCCTTCTTCAGACGTTGCCTCTTGAAGATGTCCCCAGTGGTGGGGATGATAGAGCTGGCTAATCTACAGTCCTCCATACCAGGCGGTGATGCACTCCACCACACTTCTGTAGAAATTTGCTGGACATACCCAGACCAAACCATAGGATGCAGACTAGCCAAAGAGAAGGGTAAGGAACAATGTGGAGCAAAAGTGATTAACTGAAGAGAAAGGCCAGAGTTAGAGGGTTGAGAATGGACCTGGCCATGGTCAATCAGAATCAAAGAAGGGGAGACAAAACAGAACTTGACAGTGTGTGTTTCTTAAAGCAGAAATGGAGTGAGCACAACATAAGCACGTTGGGATAATAACAACAACATTTTTGGGTCTTTAGCGGTTCTAAGTTCAAAGTACATGGATCAAAGTGTGTATACAGTATACAAGCTTTTCACAGGCAGCCACAAAACAAAGAAACACCTTCGAACCCATTTAAAGAAACCTCGCATGCAATAAGATCATCAAAACTGCACCAACAAAGAACAAATCGCGCAAACAACGAAAATCAAGCAAGTAACACACAGAACATTAAACGTCCAAGCACAGAATCCCCAAAAGAGCCGTCGATTTGAGTGAAGCCGGTCCAGAAGTTGATAGCCGCAACCACTGCTACGGAGTTACTCAGTTCAGTGCTGGGTCATTGGCTGCAAGCCACAGTTCCAGTTCCACGCGGAAGTGCCTCCAATAAATTGCACAAATAGTAAAGCGCGTTCAGCACGGGGGAACTTAAACATCGAACCGCAACTGAAAGAAAGCCCACATCCACAAGCCCTGGAGGCGATCAGACCTTGAAGCGTGGGACCCAAGACTCATGAACCTTCCTCCAGTCAAATACAGGCAGGTGGCAGTGAACACCCATTAGCTTTTCGCTCTCATCCCTGCCAGTTTTAATCTTGGTCGACACATTAATTGACACGGAGTAATGGAGCAAACCATGGGTTCACTTTCTGCCGTTAGCGATCGACGCAGCCACACCCGGGGTCGACCACGGTTCCACTTCATGCTGAATCCCCTGGGAGATTTCAGAAGCATCAATTCATTCAGTAGTCCAAAAAATAAATTCTTAAAAGGGAAATTACAGGCTGCAATTGATTGCAGTTCAGAAGAAAAAGTCTAGGAGATGGAGAGTATCCCGTAGTTTTGTAAGCTATCTGTAAGATGTCACCATAGGTCATTGGCACCATCATGGTAAGCTCATTGATTTTGTAAACTTTTGGATGTCACTTCGATTAGTATCCAAACGCACTTTGATTTGACTTTTTTCCATGTTGCACAGTGAGTAAGTTGTCCATTAAACCCGGTGATTTGAAAGGGAGAGGGGAACAGAGGGGTTTGCAGGTTTCAGATTAACCCAACCCAAACCAGGCTCTGACCCCACAACCTGCACACAGTTAGCATCCCAGGCCCCGACTCTGGATTGATGAGTGAATGACCCTCCACCCCCCCAACCACCATCAACCCCAGATGCCACACTGTCAGGATTTAGGTTCACAAAGTTGATTCCAGGAATGAAAGGGTTATCATACAAGAAATGTTTGAGGGCTCTGGGTTTGTACTCACTGGAATTTAGAAGGGTAAGGGGGGATCTCATTGAAACCTTTCGAATGTTGAAAGGCCCAGACAGAGTAGATGTGGAAAGGATGTTTCCCATGGTGGGGGAGTCTAGGACAAGAGGACACAGCCTCAGGATAGAGGGGCATCCATTTAAAATAGAGATGCAGAGAAATTTCTTTAGCCAGAAGGAGGTGAATTTGTGGAATTTATTCCCACAAACAGCTGTGGCGACTAGGTCGTTAGATGCATCTAAGGCAGACGTGGCATCAAAGGTTACTGGGAGAAGGCCGGGGAGTGGGGCTGAGGAGGGGCCAAATGGCCTAATTCTGCTCCTATATCTTATGGATTTCCAAACAACAGATGCCAGGTTATCACAGTTGCATTGTACTTAGCAGGTGGAAGTGTAAGGCAATTAAAACCAGGGTTTAAAGGAAAATAAGATGGTTCAGAGAAAGTGGGTCCGTGGCAGACATCAGAGTAATAGTAACACAGAGAGCCAGACTGAATTTAGAAAACACAGGGAGAAAATGAGAAAGGATAAGGACAGAGAATATGGTAGTTAACATTACAAAAACAGCCAAATATCTTTGGTAGGCTCTTAAATAGTGTAATGCCCTGGTTCACATCTTTACTCTTTACTTACGCAGCCAAGGAACCCAGGGGATTTCCATTGTGAAAATATAATAAAAGAAAGTGCAAGACCAGTTTGGGTCTAAAAGAGTCTAACGAGCATAGAGAAAGACGAAGAGGCTACGTTGTGGCATGGGATAAAAATCTGACAAGACAGAGGAACTGGAAAGTCTGTCCTTAATGTAGATAGTTCACAAATTCCAGATGGGGTGCATTCTAAACTGCGGAAAGAAGCAAGGCTTTAAATTACAGAGGCATTGCTCATAACCTCCCAATCACTCTGAGATACAAGGAATGTGTCAGAGCAGCAGGCATTTGGAAACATCACTCATTAAAAATGGAGTTTGGATAAAACCAGAGGACACTCACTTATACCTCAGTAACATGGAGGCTTTGAGAAACAAAACTCTAGAACGAACACACTTGGATTCTGATGGACAATGTTACAGAAGCCAGCACTTACTTGTAAAAGGCAAGTCTTGGTCAACTAACCAGACTGAATTTTTTTGATGAATTGGCAGAGAGGAAAAGAAGATAGTGCAGTTACTGTGGTGTCAATGGACTTCCAAAAGACGTTCAATACAGTGTCACTTCACCAGCTTGTTCACAGATTTGTCACCCGTGGAGTAAAAGGCAAAATGAAAGCACATGTGTGAATGAGAAAAAGAATGATGAATGGTGCTGATGTTCTCTGGTGTTAGTGCTGGGACTAATACCTTTGCTGTAGTTTATTCATAACTTGGATATAGATGTGCAGTGACACTTTCAAACTGTGCAGGTGACGCAGACTTGGAAAGAAAGATTTTCACGAGTGTCTGGGCACTCAAGTGGAATGAATGGGCCCTACTGCAGGAAGTAGTGAGGTGATACGTTATGGAAGGAAGAGCCAGGAGATGAAACAGCGCAGAGTCATGGCTCATTTTGCCACAACCATGGGGCTCCAATGACCTGACTTCTTGTGCTGTCCGTGTGGATTGCATGTTCTCTCTGTAATGGTGTGTTTATTTGTTTATCAAGATACAACACAGAATAGGCCCTTCCTGTCCTACTGTGGGAAGAAACCAGAGCACCCAAAGTCACGGGAAGAAAGTACAAGCTGCTTATAGACAGTGGCAGGAATTGAGCCCGGGCCACCTGTACTGTAAACCGTTGTGCTAACCACTACACTACCGTGCCGCCTTTTTTCTGGGAGTTCCCGTTTCCTTTCACAACCAAGATGTGTGTGTTAGTTGAGCACCTCTGTACCACCCGCCGTAAGTGGGACTTCCTGGTTGCCAAATGCTTTAAATCCGATTCCCATTCCCATTCCGACATGTCGAACCATGGTCTCCTCATGTGCCAAAATGAGGTCACCCTCAGGGTGGAGGAATAACACCTTATGTTCCATCTGGATAGTCTGTAATCTCATGGCATGAATATCAATTTCTCCTTCCAGAAACAAATCTCCCCCCCCCAACTTCCTTTATTCTCCACTCTCATCTTTTATTTCTTCTCACCTGCCTATTATTTCCCCCTAGGCCTCCTCCTCCTTCCCTTTCTCCTATAGTCCACTCTCCTTTCCTATCAGGTTCCTTCTTCTCCAGCCCTTGACCTTTTCCACCCACCTGGCTTCACCTATCACCTTCCAGCTATTTTCTTTCCCCTCGCCCTCACCTTTTTATTCTAGTGTCTTCTCTCTCTTTTCTGGTCCTGGAGAAGGGCCTTGGCCCAACTGTTTATTCATTTCCAAAGATGCTGCCTGACCTGCTGAGTTTCTCCAGCACTTTGTGTGTGTTGTGTGGGTTAGTGGGTTAATTGTCCATTGGAAATTATATTGAGTGTACAGATAAGCAGTAGTATTTGAGGGGAATTTGTCGGAATGTGGGAAGGAGAGAGTGCTTCTGGGTTGGATTAATAAAAATGGGTGGTTGCTGGTCATGCAGATTTTGTAGGTTAAGGGGTCTACATTGATCTGTGCAGGAGGGTCAATGTTATATTTAAGATGCAATTGATTCACAAAAGGCCCAGCAGCAACATGAGGAAAACACATTTTAATGCAGTAAGTAGTTAACATCTGGAACGTATTGTCTGACGGGGCAGTGCAGGGAAGTCTCACCCTATCACAGCTTCCCGTTGTTCTCCTGCCCCTCCCCTTCTCTGCCTGTTTTCTAACTTTCCCTAGCTTTGCTGAAAGGTCATGGAACTGAAACACTAACTCTGCTTCTTCCTTCTGCCTTGACCTGCCCAGCATTTCCTTCTGTTTTTATTTCAGATATCCTGCATCTGCCAGTTTTGGTTGCTTTTGTGCCCCACACTTTAACTTGGCCCTTTTATGTCTCTCAATAACCTCTCCCCAAACACATATGATGTTGAAAATCAATAGATGCTTCAAAGAGGGCAAAGATGCCTTTCTTATCGCAGCTATCCAAATAATAATGCGATTCCGATGGAAATTTTAATTTCCTTTCATAGTTATCATGGTTTTACTCTAAAAGGGGAATTGGATCGATGCTTGGAAGAAAGAAATACACTTCAGCGGGGTAAGGGCAGGGAAGTGCAACTTTCTGCACTGACAATGCAATGAGTTGACACGGCCTTGATGGACTGAATGGCTTTGTTTACTAACCCATGATTTTGTGATGTTTGCCTCAGCTTCTTTCAGCTGTGTCTGGTCTCATAAGATACGGTGGTTGGTACATTGAATAACAAGTATGCCATCTGCTGTTCAAGGTTGATAACAGCTGCTGAGGTAGAGTAGCTCATGCAGTTTCTCTGGAATCTCACTTGCATTCAATTTAAAAGTCATAATGTCATAAAGTACAGGAAAAGGACCTTTAGCCCAGCACGTCTATGCTGACCTTCCTCACTCATCCCATTTACCAGCACTTAATCTTCTCCAAGTTCTTGTCTAGATAGTTCTCAAATAAGAAGAGAGCACTTGCTTCCTCCATCTGCATTCTATATTCCAACCATGCTTTGGGCAAAAAGAATAATTCTTAAAACTACTCTAAACCTCTAATGCCTTGCCCTAAACCTGGTGCTAGGGGGCATCTAAAATTTATTTGTGTGTACAGCTCTCTTCAGATGGCAAAAGTTAAAATGAAACAGGAACTGATCTCAGGACTCTGAGGGTCTTCTCAGGGCTTGTTTCTCCATCTTGCGGAACTGGTCCTCATCCTGAAAAAAAAAAATTCCTTTGGCTCCTCCCACTTACTCCAAACCCGAGGAGTAGCCATGGGCACTCGCGTGGGCCCAAGCTGTGCCTGCCTCTTCATCGGCTATGTAGAACAGTCTATGTTCAAAAGCCTTCCCTGGTTATACTCTCCAACTCTTCCTCCGCTACATTGACAACTGCATTGGTGCTGCTGCTTCATGCACCCATGCTGAGCTGAGCTCGTCAATTCCATCAACTTTGCTTCTAACTTCTGCCCTGCCCTTAAATTCACTCAGTCTATCTCTGATACCTCCCTCCCCTTTCTTGATCTCTCTGTCTCCATCTTTGGAGACAAACTGTCGACCTACATCTTTTATAAACCAGCCGAACCCCATGGTTATCTTGGCTATACCTCTTCCCAGCTCATCCATCTCCTGTAAAAATGCTATTCATGTTTCTCCATTGCATCAGTTCCCAGGATGCAGCTCTCCATTCCAGATATCCTCCTTCTTCAAAGAACGGGCTTTCCCTTCCTCCACTATTAATGCTGCCCTCACCCGCCTCTCCTCCATTTCCTGAACATCCGCGCTCACCCATCTTCCCGTCACCTTAACAGCGATGGAGTTCCTCTTGTCCTTACCTACCACCCCATCAGCCTCCACATCCAACACATCGTCCTCCGCAACTTCTGCCATCTCCAAAGGGATCCTACCACGAAACCTACCTTTACCTTCCACCCCTCCCTCCACTTCCTGCAGGCATCGCTCACTTCGTGATTCTCTTGTCCATTCGTCGCTCCCCACTAATCTCCATCCCAGGACTTATCCTTGCAGGCGCCTACGTGCTTGCTACACCTGCCGATGCAATTCCTCCCTTACCTCCATTCAGTCCTTCACCTGTGGATCTGCTGGGTTGTCTATTGTGTCTGGTGCTCCCCATGTGGCCTCCTTTACAACGGTGAGACCCGTAGTAGATTGGGGCAAGTGCTTTATCGAGCACTTCTGCACCATCCACAGAAGCGTAACTTCTCAGTGGCCAAACACTTTAATTCTGATTCCCATTCCCGGTCCGACGTGTTGGTCCCTGGCCTCCTCTTGTGCCAAGATCAGGCCACCCTCAGGGTGGAGGAGCAACACCTTATATTCTGTCTGGGTAGCCTCCAACCTGATGGCATGAATATTGATTTATCCTTCCGGTGAACAAATCTTACCCCACTTCCTCTATTCCCCACTCTGATCTTTTACCTTTTCTCACCTGCCTATTACTTTCCCCCTGGGCCCCTCCTCCTTCCCTTTCCCCTATGGTCCACTCTCCTCTCCTATCAGATTCCTTTTTCTCCAGCCCTTGACCTTTCCCACCCACCTGGCTTCACCAATCACCTTCCAGCTAGCCTCTTTCCCCTCCTCCACCTTTTTAATTCAGTCATCTTCCCCCCTCCTTCCCAATCCTGCGGAATGATCTCAACCCGAAACATTGACTGTTTACTCTTTTCTATAGATGCTGCCTGACCTGCTGAGTTCCTCCAGCAGTTTGCATGTGTTGCTTTAGATTTCCAACATCTGCAGACTTTCTTGTGTAATGGAGTACCTGTCCTTTTCCCACATTGTGACAGACAGCAAGAGGGAGAGGGTGTCATTTAAAAGGAGATGTGCTGGGCAAGAGGGTGGTGAGTGGGTGTCTGGAATGTGCTGCTGGGGTGGTGGTGGAGGGAAGTATGTTGGAGGCTCTTAAATGTGCAGGATCTGAAGGGATATGGCCGTTGTGCAGGCAGGTGGAAAGGATTAGTTTAGTTAGGTGTTTAATAAGTTTGGCACAGCATGCTGAACTGTGCTGTACTGTTAAAGCTGGATGTGTCCCATGGAATTTGGCTGTCATGATGAGTAAAGAGCTCGTGACCATGCTGGGACACCATCAAACACGTAAGAGCAGGAGAAGAGAAAGTGGCCCCTCAAATCTGCTTGACCATTCCACAACAAAATCGTGGCTGGTTCAGCTTCCTTATCCCGACAGCCCTCAAGTCTCTTGCTGTGGTTTGCAAAGGCATCCAGTAACAGCTCCTGTAACAACAATATGAAGTTGTGTTGATTGAGGGTAAGTACTGATCATGAGGCCAAGGTTGCTCATCTTTGGAAGTAGTTTAATGGGATCTGTTCTATCCTGAGCAAACCGCCACCTCAAAGGCAGGGCAACAGTATGACTCTGGAATGCTCGCTGGGATTTTTATGCTCCAGTGTCTAGAACAAGACTTGAGCTAACATCCTTCAGTGGAGAGCAGAAGCGTTTTCCAACTCAGCCACAGTTAAAGTTGGGAAGGAAATGCTGGACTGACAGGACGAATTCCCATCTGGGGAAGTGACTAAATATGTGAAAGAGCAAGTACTCATAGTTTCACTTCGATCCTGCTTTCAAACAGAAGTGAAAAGTTTTCAGTCAAATGACTCTTCCTCTCATTTCAATATTGCATTTTAAAGTTATTTAATTCAACAGTTTATTTGCTAGCATGATTTTACAACATCATTACATAGTGGTTGTGAATTTTTAAAACCTGCAGATGCTGGAAATTTGAAATAAAACAGGAAATATTAGATATATTCAACAGGTCAGGTAGTGTTGGTGAGCAAAGGATATTTCGGAATGAAGAAGCTCTGCCTCTCTCTCCGCAGATGCTGCTTGGTCTGCCGACTGTCTCCAGCATTTTCTGTTTTTACTGTCCTGTTTACTTCAAACTAATGGATTGCTTCCTCAAGGTTCAAAGGTTCAAGATTTGAAGTGCATTTATTATCAAAGAATGTATAAATTATACAACCTTGAGATTTGCTTGCTTACCAGCAGTCACAAAGCAAGGAACCCGAAATAACCCAATTTAAAAAAAATAAAGACCAACCCCCAATGTGCTCAGAGGAAAAGAAAATCAAACAAATCATGCAAACATGATTCTTTTGTTATGGTGTGAATAATCAGAGAGGCTTTCAAAATCACATGGGCGCTCTAATGGAATGAAGAGAGCAGTGGTATCAGCAGGTTGAACATCGTGATCTCAAGTCAAAGTCAAAGTAAATTCATTATCAAAGTACGCATATGTGACTACGTACTACCCTGAGATTCATTTTCTTGCAGGCATTAACAGGAAAATAAAGAAATCGAATAGAATTTATGAAAATCTATACATAAACAAAGATGACAAACACCCAATGTGCAAAGATGACAAGTTGTATAAATAAAAAAATAAATAATACTGAGAACACGAGTTGAAAATGAGCCTGTGCAGTGTGGACTATCAGTTCAATGTTGGAGTGAGTGAAGCTATCCACACTGGTTCAGGAGCCTGACGGTTGCAGGGTAATAGCTGTTCCTGAGCATGAAGACTCCTTGTACCTACTGCCTAATGGTAATGGTGAGAAGAAAGCAAGGCCTGGATGGTCGGGGTTCTCGATGATAGATGCCACCCCACACTCCAGTGGTGGGAGGCCTTTGCCTGTGATGGGATCGGGCTGTATCCACCACATCAGAATCAGAATCGCGTTTAACATCGCTGGCACAGGTCATGGAATTTGTTGCTTTGCGACAGCAGTACATAATAAGAAAATTGTCAATTACAACAAGAAATATATTAAAAATAAATTAAATAAAAAGTGAAAAAGACAGTAAAAAAAGGAAAAAGGAAAGGAGGTAGGGTATATGAGTTCATTATCTATTCAAAAATCTGATGGTGGAGGGGAAGAGGCGATTTCTCAAAGCTTGAGCGTGTGTCTTCAGCCTCCCATACCTCCTCCTTGATGGTAGCAATGAGAAGAGGGCACGTCCTGGGTGATGGGGGTCCTTAATGATGGATGCCACCTTTTTGAGCAGCCACCTTTTGAAGATGTCCTTGATGCTGGGGAGGCTAGTGCCCACGATACAGCTGTCTTTGCAAAGTGTTGCTGCTTGTCAACCATGGTGACATCCTGTGGGCTACAACCAATACTTCTAAATATACCATTTCGAATTACTCTTGCTGCAATCTGACACATGTGATTTCCCTTTAAGCAATGTATTTTTAAATCAATTTAAAGATCTACAGATTTCACAATCGTCTGAATGACTTGGTGGACCAAGCAGCTATGGCAGCTTTAAGTGGATGAAAGTTCATCGCCATGGCCGAAGCAAGGCAGGAGGGAGGAGCTACAAGCCAAGCTGAAACACAGAGGGATGAGGCCCCCTCTGCCCAACATCTTGTTAACAAATGTGCAGTCGCTGGAGAACAAAATTAAGGACCTGAGGGCAAGATTGCGGGGAAATGAGAGATTGTTGTGTTCTATGTCTGAGTGAGATGTGGCTTTCTTCGGGAATGCCAGATACAGCTAACAAACAGAAGGCCAAATGGACCAAACTGCTGATTTGGAAAAGGCAAAAGATGGAGGTGTGTGTTTCATAAAGACTCTTATAGTGCTCTGATGTGGCGATATTGTTGAACTCACGTTCCGCTGACCTCAAATACCTCATGATCAAATGCCGCCTGTTCTATTTACCTAGGGAGTTCACCTCCATAATCCTGACCACAGTTTACATACCATCAGTGGCCGACTGTAATCACATGCTTGAGATGCTGCATGATGCAGTCTCCAAACAAGAAATAGTCCATCCTGACATTTTCAGATCATTGCCGAGGACTTTGACCAGGCTCCTTTGAAGAAAGTTTTGCTCAATTACCGGTAACACTAGAGGTCCCAACACACTCGAGCGCTGTTATTCTAGGATAATTAATGCCTACCGTTCTATGCCCAGAACGCATTTTCGTAAATTCGATCAGGTGCATGCAGGTAGAGGCTAAAGAGCAAAACTAACAGGATGAGGACAATAAAGGGGTGGTTGCAAGAGGCAGGGGAGTGATCACAGGATCGCTTCAACTCAGTGGACTAGGCCATGTTCAAGGAATGATCTGTAAATCTGCATGAATTTGTCACAGGCTTCAGGGACAATTCGTCTCACGTTCTCAATATTTATTGCTTATTTATTTGTTATTAGTATTTTTTTGCTATTTGTATTTGCACAGTTTGTTGTCTTTTGCACACTGGTTGGATGCCTAGTTGGTGTGGTCTTCCATTGATTCTTCTATGGTTATTGTTATATATTTACTGAGTATACCCACAAGAAAATGAATCTCAGGGTTGTATGCCATGACGTGTGTACTTTGATAATAAATTTACCTTGAACCTTGAACTTTGAATTTGCAGCTCTCTGCAGCTTTTTCCAATCCTGTGCAGTGGCCCCTCCATCCCAGAGAGTGATGCAACCAGTCAGCCTGCTCTCCACTGTACATCTGTAAAAATTCCGAGTGTCTTTGGAGATGTAAGACCATAAGACCTAGGAGCAGAAATAGGCTATTTGGCCCATCAAGTCTGCTCCAACATCCCATCGTGGCTGATTTATTATCCTTTTCAATCCCATTCTCCTGCCTTCTCCCCAAGACCTTCGATGCCCTGATTGATCAAGAACCTATTAACCTCCGCCTTAAATATAACCAAGACTTGGCATACACAGCTGTCTTCCATAAGACATCATACAAACCAATCTTCCATCCTTGGACTCATTTTACACCGCACGCTGTCGGAGTAGTGCTGCTAGGATAATCAAGGACACGACCCACCCAGTCAACACACTTTTCGTCCCTCTTCCCTCCGGGAGAAGGCTCAGGAGTTTGAAGACTCATACAGACAGATTTGGGAACTGCTTCCTTCCAGCTGTGATAAGACTGCTGAACGGATACTGACCCGGATATGGGCCGTACCCTCCAAATATCTGGACCTGCCTCTCGGATTTTTGCACTACCTTACTTTCCATTTTCTATTTTCTATTTATGATTTATAATTTAAATTTTTAATATTTACTATCGATTTGTACTCCAGGGAGCACGAAGCGCAGAATCAAATATCGCAGAGATGATTGTACGTTCTAGTGTCAATTGTTTGGCAACAATAAAGTATAAAGTATAGGAGCAGAATTACACCATTTGGCCCATCAAGTCTGCTCCACCATTTCGTCATGGCGGATCAGATTTTCCTCTCAGCCTCAGTCTCCTGCCTTCTCCTCATATCCCTTCATGCCCTGACCAATCAAGAATCTGTCAACCTCTGCCTTAAATATACATAAAAACTTGGCCTCCACAGCTGCCTGTGGCAAAGATTTCCACAGACTCATCACTCTCTGGCTAAAGAAATTCCTTCTCATCTCAGTTTTAAAAGGACACCCCTCTATTCTGAGGCTGTGTCCTCTGATCTTAGACTCTCCCAGCAGAGGAAACATCCTCTCCACAACCACTCTATTAAGGACTTTCACCATTCTGTAGGTTTCAATGAGGTCACCTCTCATTTTTCTGAGTTCCAGTGAATACAGGCCCAGAACCATCAAATGTTCTTCATAGGACAAGCCATTCAATCCTGGAATCATTTTCGTGAACCTCCTTTGAACCCTCTCCAGTTCCAGGTAAGGTGCCCAAACCTGCTCACAATACTCCACGTGAGGCCTCACCAGTGCTTCATCAAGTCTCAACATTACGTTCTTGCTTTTATATTCTAGTCGTCTTGAAATGAATGCTAACATTGCATCTGCCTTCCTCACCACAGACTCAACCTGTAAATTAACTTTTAGGGAATCTTGCACAGGGACTCCCAAGTCCCTTTGTACCTCAGATTTTGCATTTCCTCTCCATTTAGAAAATAATCAACCATTTCATTTCTTCTAGTAAAGTGCATGGTCATACACTTCCTGACATTATTCCATCTCCCATTTCTTTGTCCATTCTCTTAATCTCTTTAAGTCCTCCTGTAGCCTCCCTACGTCATCACAACTACCTGCGCCTCCACCTATCTTCATATCATCTGCAAACTTTGCAAAAAAGCCTTCAATTCCATCATCCAAATTATTGATGTACAACGTAAAAAGAATCGGTCCCAACACAGACCCCTGTGGAACACCACTAGACACTGGCAGCCAGCCAGAAAAGGCTCCCTTTATTCCCCCACTCTTTGCCTCCTGCCATCACCCACTGGTTATCCATGCTAGAACCTTTCCTGTAATCCCATGGACTTGTAGCTTGTTAAGCAGCCTCATGTGTGGCACCTTGTCAAAGGCCTTCTGAAAATTCAAGTACTCAATATCCACCGATTCTTCTACGTCTATTCCGCTTTTTATTTCTTCAAAGAATTCCAATGGCTTTTTCAGACAAGATTGTCTCTTGAGGAAACTATGCTGGCTATATCCTATTTTATCACATGCCTCCAAGTACCCTAAGACCTCATCCTTAATAATTGACTCCAACATCTTCCCAACACTGAGGTCAGACTAACTGCCCTATAGTTTCCTTTCTTCTGCCCCTCTCCATTCTTGAAAAGTGGAGTGACATTTGCAATTTTCTAGTCTTCCAGAACAATTCCAGAATCTGGTGATTCTTGAAAGATCATTTCTAGTGCCTCCACAATCTCTTCAACCCCTCTTTCAGAACCCTATGGTGTACACCACTGAGTCCAAGTGACTTACCTACCTTCAGACCTTTCAGTTTGCCTAAAACCTTTTCTCTAGTAATGATAACTTCACACACTTTGTGGCCCCTGACACCTGGAACTTCCATCATACTGCTAGTATCTTCCACAGTGAAGACTGATGCAAAATATTTATTCAGCTTGTATGCTGTTTTGTGGTCCCCCATAAACACCTCTCCAGCATCGTTTTTCAGTGGTTTGATATACACTCTCGCCTCTCTTTTACACTTTATGTATCTGAAGAAACTTTTGGTATCTGCTTTAATATTATCGAATAGCTTACTTTTGTATTCCATCTTTGATACCTTAATGACTCTTTTAGTAGCCTTCTGTTGGTTTTTAAAAGCTTCTCAGTCCTCTAACTCCCCACTAATTTTTGCTCTATTATATGCCCTCTCTTTGGCTTAGACTTCTCTTGTTAGCCATGGTTGTGTCATCTTTCCTTTGGAATACTTCTTCCTTCTTTAGGATGTATATATCCTGTGCCTTCTGAATTGGTTCCAGAAACTCAAGCCGTTGCTGCTCTGCCATCATCCCTGCCAGTGTTCTTTTCCAATCAATTTTGGCCAACTCCTCTCTCATGCCTCTGTGATTCCCTTTACTCCACTGTAATACTGATAGATCTGACTTTAGCTTCTCCATCTCACATTTCAGGATGAATTCGATCATATTATGATCACTTTCCCCTAAGGGTTCTTTTACCTTTAGCTCTCTAATCAATTCTGGTTTGTTGCACAACACCCAATCCAGAATAGCTGATTCTCTAGTGGGCTCAACCACCAGCTGCTCTGAAAAGCCATCTTGTAGGCATTTAGAAATTCTCACTCCTGTAATCCAACACCAACCTGATTTCTCAATCAACCTGCATATTGAAGTCCCCCATGGCTACTGTCCCATTGCCCTTTTGGCATGCATTTTCTATCTCCCATTACAATTTGTGGGCCACATCCTTACTACTGTTCGGGGGTGTGTATACAACTCTCCTCAGGGTCTTTTATTCTTGCAGTTCCTTAGCTCTATCCACAACGATTCAACACCTACCCACCCTTTGTCACCTCTTTCTAATGATTTGATTTCATTTTTTATCATCATTCCTGTGATAACTTTCATGAACCTCCTCTGGTCTCTCTCAAATACCAACATGTCATTTCTTAGATAAGGGCCCCAAGACTGCTCACAATGCTCCAAGTTGCAGAGACATATCAATTCTCCTCAAGCTCCAAATGAAATAGAACCACTGTCGTGCCTTCTTTGTAATTGCATCAATATGTCGGGCCCTGGATAGATTGTCAGAGATGTTGACACCCAGAAGTTTGAAACTGCTCCCCCTTTGCACAGCTGGTCTCTCGATGCCTCAATCTCCTGTAGTCGTTAATTGTCTCTTAGGGTTCAGTTGTGGTTGTTGTTATGGCCCCATCCAATCAGATTTTCAATCTCTCCCATTTTGCCATTCTTTAATATCTTTGATTCAGCCAGCAACAGGGGTGTCAGCAAACTTAACTGCAGCAGCATTGGAACTGTACTTTGCCACACAGTCATAGGTATAAAACAAGTAGAACAGGGGGCCAAGCACAGCCCTGTGGAGCACCTATGCTGAAGGTGACTTTAGAGGAAATATTATTGCCGGTCTGAACTGATTGGAGCCTGCAAGTGAGGAAATAACAGCATCCAGTTACACAAGGAGGTATCAAGGCCTAGATCTTGGAACTTGGTGATGAATGTCAACGTGACAATAACGTTGAATGCTGGGCTGTAGTCACTGAAGAGTATCCTAACGTATGAGCCTTCGTTGTCCAGGTATTCCCCAGCTGAGTGAAGGGTGCACACTGGACTGGGCTGAGGTCAGAATCAGGATCAGATTCAGGGAGCAGTGTCTCAGAAGGGCAACGTCCATTTTGACAGACCTCCAGCACCCAGGGCATGCCCTTTTCTCACTGTTACCATCAGGTAGGAGGTATAAAAGCCTGAAGGCACACACTCAGCGATTCAGGAACAGCTTCTTCCCCTCTGCCATTCGATTCCTAAATGGACATTGAAGCTTTGGACACTACCTCACTTTTTTTTAATATACAGTATTTCTATTTTTGCACATTTTAAAAATCTATTCAATATATGTAATTGATTTAACACACACAAAATGCTGGTAGAACACAGCAGGTCAGGCAGCATCTATAGGAAGAAGAGGTACCTCTTCTTCCTATAGATGCTGCCTGACCTGCTGTGTTCTACCAGCATTTTGTGTGTGTTGCTTGAATTTCCAGCACCTGAAGAATTTCTCGTGTTTGCGTATGTAATTGATTTACTTGTTTATTGATTATTATTATTATTTTTAAAAAATTAGTATTATTTTTTCCCTCTGCTAGATTATGCATTGCATTGAACTGCTGCTGCTAAGTTAACAAATTTCACGTCACATGCTGGTGATAATAAACCTGTTTCTGATTGTGATTCTTTCACTGTGATCAGACAACAGGAGATCGAAAAGTACACAACAAGTTAACAATTAAACATACTTTGAATGTTTTAGTGGTTTAACAGTTTAAATGCAGCTTAAATGGTATGACTTTAAGCTTCAGATCCCAGAAATCCCTTTGTACAATGCCATGGTTTATCTAGTGAATGCCATTGTTAAGATGTATCAAGAAAACTGTATCAACTGATGGTAAGTAAATTTAGATAAGATACCAAAAGAAATATTCTTGCATTACAGGTTCAGGATAACTTGTGAGTAATACTAGCAAAGACCAGACCAGATAAATGGGCAGCCAAACAGTTGTGGCTGAGTCTGAGTGACTGTTCAAACACAAGGAATTCTGCAGATGCTGGAAATTCAAGCAACACACATCAAAGTTGCTGGTGAACGCAGCAGGCCAGGCAGCATCTCTAGGAAGAGGTACATTCAACGTTTCAGGCCGAGACCCTTACTTTCGGCCTGAAATGTCGACTGTATCTCTTCCTAGAGATGCTGCCTGGCCTGCTCCATTCACCAGCAACTTTGAGAATGTTTTGTATGATTGGATAGGTGGCTGGGCACTTTCTGGCATGAATGGCATTTGTGAATATCTTTCTATTTCCATTTCAGGTGTTTATCAAATGCTTTCTTCCATGAGTGATGCTTTCTTCTTGTGCAAATTATTTCTGTTACAGAGTGTCCAGACATTTACTAATCTTGTTCACTGACGGCTCTTTAAGGGAATTCACAGTAACTCACAGTATAACGGTTTGTTGGATCCTGTATGAAAGGGATCACATTTTTTTCAGGCTCTCCATGAGCCTTGGACCCTTTCTTCCATGTGAGATACTTTCTTCTTGTGGGACTTGAATCAGGAGTAATCACTGGTCATTCCTGCAACAACTCCAAAGTCCAAATGGCCATTGACGCCAATTGAATCTCAGATGTTTGATGGGGCTCTGATAGCTGCCTGCACCCCAACACTACCACCACACTCACTCTGGATCCAGTCTTGGTTGAGGGGCACGGCATTTCTTTCACATATTCTGCAGCCTACAAGGGAAAAGTTGCAACAAATATTGTTGCAGTATGGGCAATACTGAGACCTGTAACATCTGAAACAGATACTGGTGCACTGCATTACAGCCTTTTATGACACATCACAATTTCTAAGCTAAGGGCCAATCCTGGATTGCACTTTGCACTATTTCCAAGGACAGCAGGTCTCTCCATTTTACCTAAGATATTAATACGGTATATTAGGTTTATCATCACTGACTCTTATGTGAAGTTTTTTGGTTTGTGGCAGCAGTGCAGTGCAAAGACTTAAAATTACTATAAATGACAAAATAAATAAATATGACAATTAAATAAAACAAGAGCAAAGTAACATGCACAAAATATTGGAAGAACTCAGTAGGTCAGGCAGCATCCATGTGGTTAAGGCATTCGCCTAGTGATCTGAAGGTCGCTAGTTCGAGCCTCAGCTGAGGCAGCATGTTGTATCCTTGAGCAAGGCACTTAACCACACATTGCCCTGCGACGACACCGGTGCCAAGCTGTATCGGCCCTAGTGCCCTTCCCTTGGACAACATCGGTGGCGTGGAGAGGGGAGACTTGCAGCATGGGCAACTGCCCGTCTTCCATACAACCTTGCACAGGCCTGTGCCCTGGAAACCTTCCAAGGTGCAAATCCATGGTCTCACGAGACTGACGGATGCCTATTTCAGGCTAAGACTCTTCTTCAGGACTGAAGTAGCAAAGTGGAGTTCATGGGTTCATGGACCATTCAGAAATCTGATGATGGAAGGGAAGAAGTTGTTCCTACAACATTGAGTCTTTAGTGGGCCTTTAGATTCCTGTATCTCCTCCTTGATGGTAGTAATGAGAAGCAGCCATATCCTGAACAACAAGGGCCCTTAATGATGGACGCTGCCTTCCTGAGGTACCACCTATCCTGCTTTTGTAAGCAGGCTATTGCCCATGATGGAGCTGATTGAGTTTACAATCCTGTGCACTGGAGCATCCACACCAGAATGTGATGCAACTGTCTGAATGTTCTTCACTGTACATCTATAGAAAGCTGTAGAATCTTTGGTGACAGACCATACTTACTCCAATTCCTAACAAGGACTAGTCACTGGCAAGGCTTCTTCATGATTGTATCAATGTGTTGGGCACAGGATAGGTACTCTGAGATGCTGGCACCCAGGAACATGAAGCTGCTCATCCTTTTCACCGCTGACCCCTCAATGAGGACTGGTGTCCCTCCCTGACTTTTCCTTCTTGAAGTCAACAGCCAACTCCTTGAACTTGCAAGGTCGTTGTTGCGACACCACTCAGCCAGCTGGTCTGCCTCACTCCTGGGCACCGGCTCTGATACTCGATCAACAATAATGGTGTTATGACAGATTTGCAGATGGCTTTTGGGCTGTGCTTAGCCACACAGTCTTGAGTATAGAGAGAGTAGAGTAGTGGGAAAGACGTGCATCTTTGAAGTGTGTCTGGGTTGTTTGTCAGCAAGGAGATGATGTCTTCACCACTGTCACATCAGAATTATTTCACATTTTGATCTGTTCTGTGTCACTGCTGTGTGTCTGCAAGTGAAACACATTGCACTTCAAAACCATGAAATGTCCTGAGGAATTGAAATCTGCTGAATTAATCCAAGTTTATTGTCTGTCAAGAGAGATGATTATTTAAGTGACATAGAGTTGCAGCACCAGCCTTTCCCATCAGAGGGCAGTATAGCAAGCATTTCCACAGTTTGTGAACGGAAGCTGGATTCTTACAGTCTGATCGGCTTGGGTCATTGGGCTGACACAATTTCCAAGTTGAAACTGGCCAGAAGAGCTGGAGGGGAACTGCCTCCCTCTTCTACACTTAGTTATTTTCCCCAATGGTCCATCTCCACAGCATGTGCATTCAAGACCAACCAACATAATTAAGGACCCCTCCCAGACCAGTCAATCTGTCTTCTCCTCTCTCTTGTTGGGGAGGAGGTACAGAGCCTGACAATATGAACTGTCAGACTCAAAGTCAGCTTCTATCCTGCTGTTACATAAAGTGTTTTGTAGTGTCAAGATGGCACCAGCAAACAAAGATTCCTTGAACAACATCTTCCACACATTATATCACTTTTTCTATGCCTTCTGCTTGTCCTTTTCGTATTGTTAGTGTTACAGACACTGTTAGTGCCTGTGACGTACAGTTTGGATCTCGATCAAATGATCCACCACTATGCTGATCCAGAGAGCTGTCTCATGGAGACCAGAGATGAGAGAGGGCCGAAAGAGACTGAGAACACAGGCTGACTCGTGGAGAAAAAACAACGATGGGACGTGAGGTCATGACCAACTCCATCTTGAAGCAGTGAGGAGGATTGATGCATCGAGGTGAAGGCGTTCAGACCCAGTCAGTGATCACTCCCAATGGGTCAGAGGGTCTGGGATCACTCCCAATGGGTCAGACCCCGTCAGTGATCACTCCCAGAGGGTCAGGGGGTCAGTGATCACTCCCTTTGGGTCAGAGGGTCAGTGATCACTCCCAATGGGTCAGACGGTCAGTGATCACCCCCAACAGGTCAGAGTGTCAGTGATCACTCTCAACAGGTCAGAGTGTTAGTGACCACTCCCAACGGGTCAGAGTATCAGTGATCATTCCAAATGGGTCAGAGGGTCAGCGCTCACCCCAAATGGGTCAGAGGGTCAGTGATCACTCCCAACTTGTCAGAGGGACAGTGATCACTCCCAATGGGGTCAGCGGGTCAGTGATCACTCTCAATGGGGTCAGAGGGTCAGAGGTCACTCCCAACGGGTCAGAGTGTCAGTGATCACTCGCGATGGGGCCAGAGGGTCAGTGATCAATCCCAATGGGTCAGAGGGTCAGTGATCACTCCCAATGTGTCAGAGGGTCAGTGATCACTCCCAATGTGTCAGATGGACAGCGGTCACTCCCAACGGGTCATAGGGTCAGTGATCACTCCCAGTGGGTCACAGGGTCAGTGATCACTCCCAACGGGTCAGAGGGTCAGTGATCACTCCCAATGGGGTCAGAGGGTCAGTGATCACTCCAGATGGGTCAGAGGATCAGTGATCACTCCCAACGGGGCTAGAGGGTCCGAGATCACTTCCAATGGGGTCAGAGGGTCAGTGATCATTACTAATGTGTCAGAGCATCAGTGATCACTCCCAAAGGGTCAGTGATCACTCCCAATGGGGTCAGGGGGTCAGTGATTAATCCCAATGGGTCAGACGGTCAGTGATCACTCCCAACAGGTCAGAGTGTCAGTGATCACTCCCAATGGGTCAGAGGGTCAGTGATCACTTTCAACAGGTCAGAGTGTCAGTGATCACTCCCAATGGGTCAGAGTGTCAGTGATCACTCCCATTGGGTCAGAGGGTCAGTGATCACTCCGAATGGGGCCAGAGGGTCAGCGATCACTCGCAACGGGTCAGAGAGTTAGTAATTACTCTCAATGGGTCAGAGCATCAGTGATCACTCCCAATGGGGTCAGAGTATCAGTGATCACTCCCAAAGTGTCAGAGGGCAGCGGTCACTCCCAACGCATTAGAGTGTCAGTGATCACTCCCAACGGGTCAGAGAGTCCATGATCACTCCGAATGGGATCAGAGGGTCAGTGATCATTCCCAATGGGGTCAGAGGGTCAGTGATCACTCCCAACAGTTCAGAGTGTCAGTGATCACTCCCAACAGGTCAGAAGGGTCAGTGATCACTCCCAACGGGTCATATGGTCAGTGATCACCACAAACGGGTCAGAGGGTCAGTGATCACTCCCAATAGGTCAGAGGGTCAGTGCTCTCTCCCACTGGGGTCAGAGGGTCAGTGATCACTCCCATTGGGTCAGAGGGTCAGTGATCACTCTGAACGGGTCAGAGGGTCAGTGATTACTCCCAATGGGTCAGTGTATCAGTGATCACTCCCAATGGGGTCAGAGTATCAGTGATCACTCCCAAAGTGTCAGAGGGCAGCAGTCACTCCCAACGCATAAGAGTGTCAGTGATCACTCCCAACGGGTCAGAGAGTCCATGATCACTCCGAATGGGGTCAGAGGATCAGTGATCACTCCGAATGGGGTCAGAGGTTCAGTGATCACTCCCAATGGGTCTGATGGTCAGTGATCACTCCCAACAGGCCAGAGTGTCAGTGATCACTCCCAACGGTTCAGAAGGGTCAGTGATCACTCCCAATGGGTCAGAGGGTCAGTGATCACTCCCAATGGGGTCAGAGGTTCAGTGATCACTCCCGATGGGTCAGAAGGGTCAGTGATAACTCCTAACTGGTCAGAGGGTCAGTGAATACTCCCAATGGGTCAGAGTGTCAGTGATCACTCCCAACAGGGTCAGAGGGTCAGAAAATACTCCCAACGAGTCAGAGAGTCCATGATCACTCCAAATGGGGTCAGAGGGTCAGTGATCACTCCCAATGGGGTCAGAGGGTCAGTAATCACTCCCAATGGGTCAGAGGGTCAGTGATCACTCTCAACAGGTCAGAGTGTCTGTGATCACTCCCAATGGGTCAGAGTGTCAGTGATCACTCCCATTGGGTCATAGGGTCAGTGATCACTCCGAATGGGGCCAGAGGGTCAGTGATCACTCGCAACGGGTCAGAGGGTTAGTATTTACTCTCAATGGGTCAGAGTATCAGTGATCACTCCCAATGGGGTCAGAGTATCAGTGATCACTCCCAAAGTGTCAGAGGGCAGCAGTCACTCCCAACGCATCAGAGTGTCAGTGATCACTCCCAACGGGTCAGAGAGTCCATGATCACTCCGAATGGGATCAGAGGGTCAATGATCATTCCCAATGGGGTCAGAGGGTCAGTGATCACTCCCAACAGTTCAGAGTGTCAGTGATCACTCCCAACAGGTCAGAAGGGTCAATGATCACTCCCAATGGGTCAGAGGGTCAGTGATCACTCCCAACGGGTCATATGGTCAGTGATCACCACAAACGGGTCAGAGGGTCAGTGATCACTCCCAATAGGTCAGAGGGTCAGTGCTCTCTCCCACTGGGGTCAGAGGGTCAGTGATCACTCCCATTGGGTCAGAGGGTCAGTGATCACTCTGAACGGGTCAGAGGGTCAGTGATTACTCCCAATGGGTCAGTGTATCAGTGATCACTCCCAATGGGGTCAGAGTATCAGTGATCACTCCCAAAGTGTCAGAGGGCAGCAGTCACTCTCAATGCATAAGAGTGTCAGTGATCACTCCCAACGGGTCAGAGAGTCCATGATCACTCCGAATGGGGTCAGAGGGTCAGTGATCATTCCCAATGGGGTCAGAGGGTCAGAAAATACTCCCAACGAGTCAGAGAGTCCATGATCACTCCAAATGGGGTCAGAGGGTCAGTGATCATTCCCAATAGGGTCAGAACGTCAGTAATCACTCCCAATGGGTCAGACGGTCAGTGATCACTCCAAACAGGTCAGAGTGTCAGTGATCACTCCCAATGGGTCAGAAGGGTCAGTGATCACTCCCAACTTGTCAGAGGGACAGTGATCACTCCCAATGGGGTCAGCGGGTCAGTGATCACTCTCAATGGGGTCAGAGGGTCAGAGGTCACTCCCAACGGGTCAGAGTGTCAGTGATCACTCGCGATGGGGCCAGAGGGTCAGTGATCAATCCCAATGGGTCAGAGGGTCAGTGATCACTCCCAATGTGTCAGATGGACAGCGGTCACTCCCAACGGGTCATAGGGTCAGTGATCACTCCCAGTGGGTCACAGGGTCAGTGATCACTCCCAACGGGTCAGAGGGTCAGTGATCACTCCCAATGGGGTCAGAGGGTCAGTGATCACTCCAGATGGGTCAGAGGATCAGTGATCACTCCCAACGGGGTTAGAGGGTTCGAGATCACTCCCAATGGGGTCAGGGGGTCAGTGGTCATTACTAATGTGTCAGAGCATCAGTGATCACTCCCAACGGGTCAAAGGGTCAGTGATCACTTCCAATGGGGTCAGGGGGTCAGTGATTAATCCCAATGGGTCAGACGGTCAGTGATCACTCCCAGCAGGTCAGAGTGTCAGTGATCACTCCCAATGGGTCAGAGGGTCAGTGATCACTCTCAACAGGTCAGAGTGTCAGTGATCACTCCCATTGGGTCAGAGGGTCAGTGATCACTCCGAATGGGGCCAGAGGGTCAGCGATCACTCGCAACGGGTCAGAGAGTTAGTAATTACTCTCAATGGGTCAGAGTATCAGTGATCACTCCCAATGGGGTCAGAGTATCAGTGATCACTCCCAAAGTGTCAGAGGGCAGCGGTCACTCCCAACGCATTAGAGTGTCAGTGATCACTCCCAATGGGTCAGAGAGTCCAAGATCACTCCGAATGGGATCAGAGGGTCAGTGATCATTCCCAATGGGGTCAGAGGGTCAGTGATCACTCCCAACAGTTCAGAGTGTCAGTGATCACTCCCAACAGGTCAGAAGGGTCAGTGATCACTCCCAATGGGTCAGAGGGTCAGAGATCACTCCCAACGGGTCATATGGTCAGTGATCACCACAAATGGGTCAGAGGGTCAGTGATCACTCCCAATAGGTCAGTGGGTCAGTGCTCTCTCCCAATGGGGTCAGAGGTTCAGTGATCACTCCCAACGGGTCTGACGGTCAGTGATCACTCCCAACAGGTCAGAGTGTCAGGGATCACTCCCAACGGGTCAGAAGGGTCAGTGATCACTCCCAATGGGTCACAGGGTCAGTGATCACTCCCAATGGGGTCAGAGGTTCAGTGATCACTCCCGATGGGTCAGAAGGGTCAGTGATAACTCCTAACTGGTCAGAGGGTCAGTGAATACTCCCAATGGGTCAGAATGTCAGTGATCACTCCCAACAGGGTCAGAGGGTCAGAAAATACTCCCAATGAGTCAGAGAGTCCATGATCACTCCAAATGGGGTCAGAGGGTCAGTGATCACTCCCAATGGGGTCAGAGGGTCAGTAATCACTCCCAATGGGTCAGAGGGTCAGTGATCACTCTCAACAGGTCAGAGTGTCAGTGATCACTCCCAATGGGTCAGAGGGTCAGTGATCACTCCGAATGGGGCAGAGGGTCAGTGATCACTCGCAACAGGTCAGAGAGTTAGTAATTATTCTCAATGGGTCAGAGTATCAGTGATCACTCCCAATGGGGTCAGAGGGTCAGTAATCACTCCCAATGGGTCAGAGGGTCAGTGATCACTCTCAACAGGTCAGAGTGTCTGTGATCACTCCCAATGGGTCAGAGTGTCAGTGATCACTCCCATTGGGTCATAGGGTCAGTGATCACTCCGAATGGGGCCAGAGGGTCAGTGATCACTCGCAACGGGTCAGAGGGTTAGTATTTACTCTCAATGGGTCAGAGTATCAGTGATCACTCCCAATGGGGTCAGAGTATCAGTGATCACTCCCAAAGTGTCAGAGGGCAGCAGTCACTCCCAACGCATCAGAGTGTCAGTGATCACTCCCAACGGGTCAGAGAGTCCATGATCACTCCGAATGGGATCAGAGGGTCAATGATCATTCCCAATGGGGTCAGAGGGTCAGTGATCACTCCCAACAGTTCAGAGTGTCAGTGATCACTCCCAACAGGTCAGAAGGGTCAATGATCACTCCCAATGGGTCAGAGGGTCAGTGATCACTCCCAACGGGTCATATGGTCAGTGATCACCACAAACGGGTCAGAGGGTCAGTGATCACTCCCAATAGGTCAGAGGGTCAGTGCTCTCTCCCACTGGGGTCAGAGGGTCAGTGATCACTCCCATTGGGTCAGAGGGTCAGTGATCACTCTGAACGGGTCAGAGGGTCAGTGATTACTCCCAATGGGTCAGTGTATCAGTGATCACTCCCAATGGGGTCAGAGTATCAGTGATCACTCCCAAAGTGCCAGAGGGCAGCAGTCACTCTCAATGCATAAGAGTGTCAGTGATCACTCCCAACGGGTCAGAGAGTCCATGATCACTCCGAATGGGGTCAGAGGGTCAGCGATCACTCGCAACGGGTCAGAGAGTTAGTAATTACTCTCAATGGGTCAGAGTATCAGTGATCACTCCCAATGGGGTCAGAGTATCAGTGATCACTCCCAAAGTGTCAGAGGGCAGCGGTCACTCCCAACGCATCAGAGTGTCAGTGATCACTCTCAACAGGTCAGAGTGTCAGTGATCACTCCCAATGGGTCTGAGTGTCAGTGATCACTCCCATTGGGTCAGAGGGTCAGTGATCACTCCGAATGGGGCAGAGGGTCAGTGATCACTCGCAACGGGTCAGAGAGTTAGTAATTATTCTCAATGGGTCAGAGTATCAGTAATCACTCCCAATGGGGTCAGAGTATCAGTGATCACTCCCAAAGTGTCAGAGGGCAGCGGTCACTCCCAACGCATCAGAGTGTCAGTGATCACTCCCAACGGGTCAGAGAGTCCATGATCACTCCGAATGGGATCAGAGGGTCAGTGATCATTCCCAATGGGGTCAGAGGGTCAGTGATCACTCCCAACAGTTCAGAGTGTCAGTGATCACTCCCAACAGGTCAGAAGGTTCAGTGATCACTCCCAATGGGTCAGAGGGTCAGTGATCACTCCCAACGGGTCATATGGTCAGTGATCACCACAAACGGGTCAGAGAGTCAGTGATCACTCCCAATAGGTCAGAGGGTCAGTGCTCTCTCCCACTGGGGTCAGAGGGTCAGTGATCACTCCCATTGGGTCAGAGGGTCAGTGATCACTCTGAACGGGTCAGAGGTTCAGTGATTACTCCCAATGGGTCAGTGTATCAGTGATCACTCCCAATGGGGTCAGAGTATCAGTGATCACTCCCAAAGTGTCAGAGGGCAACAGTCACTCTCAACGCATAAGAGTGTCAGTGATCACTCCCAATGGGTCAGAGAGTCCATGATCACTCCGAATGGGGTCAGAGGGTCAGCGATCACTCGCAACGGGTCAGAGAGTTAGTAATTACTCTCAATGGGTCAGAGTATCAGTGATCACTCCCAATGGGGTCAGAGTATCAGTGATCACTCCCAAAGTGTCAGAGGGCAGCGGTCACTCCCAACGCATCAGAGTGTCAGTGATCACTCTCAACAGGTCAGAGTGTCAGTGATCACTCCCAATGGGTCTGAGTGTCAGTGATCACTCCCATTGGGTCAGAGGGTCAGTGATCACTCCGAATGGGGCAGAGGGTCAGTGATCACTCGCAACGGGTCAGAGAGTTAGTAATTATTCTCAATGGGTCAGAGTATCAGTAATCACTCCCAATGGGGTCAGAGTATCAGTGATCACTCCCAAAGTGTCAGAGGGCAGCGGTCACTCCCAACGCATCAGAGTGTCAGTGATCACTCCCAACGGGTCAGAGAGTCCATGATCACTCCGAATGGGATCAGAGGGTCAGTGATCATTCCCAATGGGGTCAGAGGGTCAGTGATCACTCCCAACAGTTCAGAGTGTCAGTGATCACTCCCAACAGGTCAGAAGGTTCAGTGATCACTCCCAATGGGTCAGAGGGTCAGTGATCACTCCCAACGGGTCATATGGTCAGTGATCACCACAAACGGGTCAGAGAGTCAGTGATCACTCCCAATAGGTCGGAGGGTCAGTGCTCTCTCCCACTGGGGTCAGAGGGTCAGTGATCACTCCCATTGGGTCAGAGGGTCAGTGATCACTCTGAACGGGTCAGAGGTTCAGTGATTACTCCCAATGGGTCAGTGTATCAGTGATCACTCCCAATGGGGTCAGAGTATCAGTGATCACTCCCAAAGTGTCAGAGGGCAGCAGTCACTCTCAACGCATAAGAGTGTCAGTGATCACTCCCAATGGGTCAGAGTGTCAGTGATCACTCACAACGGGTCAGAAGGGTCAGTGATCACTCCCAATGGGTCAGAGGGTCAGTGATAACTCCCAATGGGGTCAGACGGTCAGTGATCACCCCCAACGGGTCAGAGTATCAGTGATCATTCCAAATGGGTCAGAGGGTCAGCGCTCACCACAAATGGGTCAGAGGGTCAGTGATCACTCCCAACTTGTCAGAGGTTCAGTGATCACTCCCAATGGATCAGAGTGTCAGTGATCACTCACAACGGGACAGAAGGGTCAGTGATCACTTCCAATGGGTCAGAGTGTCAGTGATCACTCACAACGTGTCAAAAGGGTCAGTGATTACTCCCAATGGGTCAGTGGGTCAGTGATCACTCCCAATGGGGTCAGAGGTTCCGTGATCACTCCCGATGGGTCAGAAGGGTCAGTGATCACTCCCAACTGGTCAGATGGTCAGTGATCACTCCCAATGGGTCAGAGTGTCAGTGATCACTCCCAACAGGGTCAGAGGGTCAGTGATCACTCCTAATGAGTCAGAGGGTCAGTGATCACTCCGAATGGGGACAGAGGGTCAGTGATCACTCCGAATGGGTCAGAGGGTCAGTGATTACTCCCAATGGGTCAGAGTAAATGGGTCAGAGTATCAGTGATCTTTCCCAACAGGGTCAGAGTATCAGTGATCTCTCCCAACAGGGTCAGAGTATTAGTGATCACTCCCAAAGTGCCAGAGGGCAGCGGTCACTCCCAACGCGTCAGAATGTCAATGATCACTCCAAACGTGTCAGGGTCCATGATCACTCCCAATGGGTTCAGAGGGTCAGTGATCACTCCCAAAGGGTCAGAGGGTTCATGATCACTCCCAATGGAGTCAGAGGGTCAGGTGGTCACTCCCAATTGGTCAGAGGGTCAGTGATCACTCGCGATGGGCCATATGGTCAGTGATCACTCCCAATGGGTCAGAGTGTCAGTGATCACTCACAACGGGTCAGAAGGGTCAGTGATCACTCCCAATGGGTCAGAGGGTCAGTGATAACTCCCAATGGGGTCAGACGGTCAGTGATCACCCCCAACTGGTCAGAGTATCAGTGATCATTCCAAATGGGTCAGAGGGTCAGCGCTCACCACAAATGGGTCAGAGGGTCAGTGATCACTCCCAACTTGTCAGAGGTTCAGTGATCACTCCCAATGGATCAGAGTGTCAGTGATCACTCACAACGGGACAGAAGGGTCAGTGATCACTCCCAATGGGTCAGAGTGTCAGTGATCACTCACAACGTGTCAAAAGGGTCAGTGATTACTCCCAATGGGTCAGTGGGTCAGTGATCACTCCCAATGGGGTCAGAGGTTCCGTGATCACTCCCGTTGGGTCAGAAGGGTCAGTGATCACTCCCAACTGGTCAGATGGTCAGTGATCACTCCCAATGGGTCAGAGTGTCAGTGATCACTCCCAACAGGGTCAGAGGGTCAGTGATCACTCCTAATGAGTCAGAGGGTCAGTGATCACTCCGAATGGGGACAGAGGGTCAGTGATCACTCCGAATGGGTCAGAGGGTCAGTGATTACTCCCAATGGGTCAGAGTAAATGGGTCAGAGTATCAGTGATCTTTCCCAACAGGGTCAGAGTATCAGTGATCTCTCCCAACAGGGTCAGAGTATCAGTGATCACTCCCAAAGTGTCAGAGGGCAGCGGTCACTCCCAACGCGTCAGAGTGTCAATGATCACTCCAAACGTGTCAGGGTCCATGATCACTCCCAATGGGTTCAGAGGGTCAGTGATCACTCCCAAAGGGTCAGAGGGTTCATGATCACTCCCAATGGAGTCAGAGGGTCAGGTGGTCACTCCCAATTGGTCAGAGGGTCAGTGATCACTCGCGATGGGCCAGATGGTCAGTGATCATTGCCAACGGGTCACAGTGTCAGTCATCACTCCCTGTGCGTCAGAGGGTCAGTGATCATTCTTAATGGGTCAGACGGCCAGTGATCACTCCCGACGGGTCAGTTTGTGAGTAATCACTCCCAATGGGTCAGAGTATCAGTGATCTCTCCCAACAGGGTCAGAGTGTCAATGATCACTCCAAACGTGTCAGGGTCCATGATCACTCCCAATGGGTTCAGAGGGTCAGTGATCACTCCCAACGGGTCAGAGGGTATATGATCACTCCCAATGGGTCAGAGTGTCAGTGATCACTCCCATTGGGTCAGAGGGTGAGTGATCACTCCCAATGGGGTCAGAGGTTCAGTGATCACTCCCGATGGGTCAGAAGGGTCAGTGATAACTCCTAACTGGTCAGAAGGTCAGTGAATACTCCCAAAGGGTCAGTGAATACTCCCAAAGGGTCAGTGAATACTCCCAATGGGTTAGAGTGTCAGTGATCACTCCCAACAGGGTCAGAGGGTCAGAAAATACTCCTAACGAGTCAGAGAGTCCATGATCACTCCAAATGGGGTCAGAGGATCAGTGATCACTCCCAATGGGGTCAGAGGGTCAGTAATCACTCCCAATGGTTCAGAGGGTCAGTGATCACTCTCAACAGGTCAGAGTGTCAGTGATCACTCCCAATGGGTCAGAGTGTCAGTGATCACTCCCATTGGGTCATAGGGTCAGTGATCACTCCGAATGGGGCCAGAGGGTCAGTGATCACTTGCGACGGGTCAGAGAGTTAGTAATTACTCTCAATGGGTCAGAGTATCAGTGATCACTCCCAATGGGGTCAGAGTATCAGTGATCACTCCCAAAGTGTCAGAGGGCAGCGGTCACTCCCAACGCATCAGAGTGTCAGTGATCACTCCCAACGGGTCAGAGAGTCCATGATCACTCCGAATGGGATCAGAGGGTCAGTGATCATTCCCAATGGGGTCAGAGGGTCAGTGATCACTCCCAACAGTTCAGAGTGTCAGTGATCACTCCCAACGGGCCATATGGTCAGTGATCACCACAAACGGGTCAGAGGGTCAGTGATCACTCCCAATAGGTCAGAGGGTCAGTGCTCTCTCCCACTGGGGTCAGAGGGTCAGTGATCACTCCCATTGGGTCAGAGGGTCAGTGATCACTCTGAACGGGTCAGAGGGTCAGTGATTACTCCCAATGGGTCAGTGTATCAGTGATCACTCCCAATGGGGTCAGAGTATCAGTGATCACTCCCTAAGTGTCAGAGGGCAGCAGTCACTCTCAACGCATAAGAGTGTCAGTGATCACGCCCAACGGGTCAGAGAGTCCATGATCACTCCGAATGGTGTCAGAGGGTCAGTGATCATTCCCAATAGGGTCAGAGGGTCAGTAATCACTCCCAATGGGTCCGACGGTCAGTGATCACTCCCAACAGGTCAGAGTGTCAGTGATCACTCCCAACGTGTCAGAAGGGTCAGTGATCACTCCCAATGGGTCAGAGGGTCAGTGATCACTCCCAATGGGGTCAGAGTTTCAGTGATCACTCCCAATGGATCAGAAGGGTCAGTGATAACTCCTAACTGGTCAGAGGGTCAGTGAATACTCCCAATGGGTCAGAGTGTCAGTGATCACTCCCAACAGGGTCAGAGGGTCAGAAAATACTCCCAACTAGTTAGAGAGTCCATGATCACTCCAAATGGGGTCAGAGGGTCAGTGATCATTCCCAATGGGGTCAGAGGGTCAGTGATCATTCCCAATAGGGTCAGAGGGTTAGTAATCACTCCCAATGGGTCAGACGGTCAGTGATCACTCCCAACAGGTCAGAGTGTCAGTGATCACTCCAAATGGGTCAGAAGGGTCAGTGATCACTCCCAATGGGTCAGAGGGTCAGTGATCACTCACAATGGGGTCAGAGGTTCAGTGATCACTCCCAATGGGTCAGACTGTCAGTGATCACTCCCAACAGGGTCAGAGGGTCAGTGATCACTCCTAATGAGTCAGAGGGTCAGTGATCACTCCGAATGGGGACAGAGGGTCAGTGATCACTCCCAACAGGTCAGAGTGTCAGTGATCACTCCAAATGGGTCAGAAGGGTCAGTGATCACTCCCAATGGGTCAGAGGGTCAGTGATCACTCACAATGGGGTCAGAGGTTCAGTGATCACTCCCAATGGGTCAGACTGTCAGTGATCACTCCCAACAGGGTCAGAGGGTCAGTGATCACTCCTAATGAGTCAGAGGGTCAGTGATCACTCCGAATGGGGACAGAGGGTCAGTGATCACTCCGAATGGGTCAGAGGGTCAGTGATTACTCCCAATGGGTCAGAGTAAATGGGTCAGAGTATCAGTGATCTTTCCCAACAGGGTCAGAGTATCAGTGATCTCTCCCAACAGGGTCAGAGTATCAGTGATCACTCCCAAAGTGTCAGAGGGCAGCGGTCACTCCCAACGCGTCAAAGTGTCAATGATCACTCCAAACGTGTCAGGGTCCATGATCACTCCCAATGGGGTCAGAGGGTCAGTGATCACTCCCAAAGGGTCAGAGGGTTCATGATCACTCCCAATGGAGTCAGAGGGTCAGGTGGTCACTCCCAATTGGTCACAGTGTCAGTCATCACTCCCAGTGCGTCAGAGGGTCAGTAATCATTCTTGATGGGTCAGACGGCCAGTGATCACTCCCGACGGGTCAGTTTGTGAGTAATCACTCCCAATGGGTCAGAGTGTCAGTGATCACTCAAACAGGGTCAGAGGGTCAGTGATCACTCCCAACGGGTCAGAGGGTCAGTTATCACTCCGAATGGGGCCAGCGGGTCAGTGATCACTCCCAGTGGGTCAGAGGGTCAGTGATTACTCCCAATGGGTCAGATTAAATGGGTCAGAGTATCGGTGATCTCTCCCAACAGGGTCAGAGTGTCAATGATCACTCCAAACATGTCAGGGTCCATGATCACTCCCAATGGGGTCAGCGGGTCAGTGATCACTCCCAACGGGTCAGAGGGTATATGATCACTCCCAATGGAGTCAGAGGGTCAAGTGGTCACTCCCAACGCGTCAGAGTGTCAATGATCACTCCCAACGGGTCAGAGGGTCAGTGATCACTCTCAATGGGGTCAGAGGGTTAGCCGTCACTCCCAATTGGTCAAAGGGTCAGTGATCACTCCCAACAGGGTCAGAGGGTCAGTGATCGCTCTCAATGGATCAGACGGCCAGTTATCACTACCAACGGGTCACAGTGTCAGTGATCACTCCCAATGGGTCAGAGAGTCAGTGATCACTCCCAACGGGTCAGAGGATCAGTGATCACTCCCATGGGTCATAGGGTCAGTGATCACTCCGAATGAGGTCAGAAGGTCAGTGATCATTCCCAATGGGGTCAGAGGGTCAGTGAATACTCCCATGGGTCATAGGGTCAGTGATCACTCCGAATGAGGTCAGAAGGTCAGTGATCATTCCCAATGGGGTCAGAGGGTCAGTGATCACTCCCAACAGTTCAGAGTGTCAGTGATCACACACAACGGGTCAGAAGGGTCAGTGATCACTCCCAATGGGTCAAAGGGTCAGTGCTCTCTCCCAATGGGGTCACAGAGTTAGTAATCACTCTGAACGGATCAGAGGGTCAGTGATCACTCCCATTGGGTCATAGCGTCAGTGATAACTCCGAATGAGGTCAGAAGGTCAGTGATCATTCCCAATGGGGTCAGAGGGTCAGTGAACACTCCCATGGGTCATAGGGTCAGTGATCACTCCGAATGAGGTCAGAAGGTCAGTGATCATTCCCAATGGGGTCAGAGGGTCAGTGATCACTCCCAACAGGTCAGAGTGTCAGTGATCACACCCAACGGGTCAGAAGGGTCAGTGATCTCTCCCAATGGGTCAAAGGGTCAGTGATCACACCCAACGGGTCAGAAGGGTCAGTGATCACTCCCAATTGGTCAGAGGGTCAGTGCTCTCTCCCAATGGGGTCAGAGAGTTAGTAATCACTCTGAACGGGTCAGAGGGTCAGTGATCACTCCCATTGGGTCAGAGGGTCAGTGATCACTCCGAATGGGGCCAGAGGGTCAGTGATCACACTCAACGGGTCAGAGGGTCAGTGATTATTCCCAATGGGTCAGAGTATCAGTGATCACTCCCAAAGTGTCAGAGGGCAGCGGTCACTTACAACGCGTCAGAGTGTCAGTGATCACTCCCAACGGGTCAGAGAGTCCATGATCACTCCAAATGGGGTCAGAGGGTCAGTGATCATTCCCAATGGGGTCAGAGGGTCAGTAATCACTCCCAATGGGTCAGACGGTCAGTGATCACTCCCAACACGTCAGAGGGTCAGTGATCACTCCCATTGGGTCAGAGGGTCAGTGATCACTCCGAATGGGGCCAGAGGGTCAGTGATCACACTCAACGGGTCAGAGGGTCAGTGATTACTCCCAATGGGTCAGAGTATCAGTGATCACTCCCAAAGTGTCAGAGGGCAGCGGTCACTTACAACGCGTCAGAGTGTCAGTGATCACTCCCAACGGGTCAGAGAGTCCATGATCACTCCAAATGGGGTCAGAGGGTCAGTGATCATTCCCAATGGGGTCAGAGGGTCAGTAATCACTCCCAATGGGTCAGACGGTCAGTGATCACTCCCAACGGGTGAGAGGGTCAGTGATTACTCCCAATGGGTCAGAGTATCAGTGATCACTCCCAAAGTGTCAGAGGGCAGCGGTCACTTACAACGCGTCAGAGTGTCAGTGATCACTCCCAACGGGTCAGAGAGTCCATGATCACTCCAAATGGGGTCAGAGGGTCAGTGATCATTCCCAATGGGGTCAGAGGGTCAGTAATCACTCCCAATGGGTCAGACGGTCAGTGATCACTCCCAACAGGTCAGAGGGTCAGTGATCACTCCCATTGGGTCAGAGGGTCAGTGATCACTCCGAATGGGGCCAGAGGGTCAGTGATCACACTCAACGGGTCAGAGGGTCAGTGATTACTCCCAATTGGTCAGAGGGTCAGTGCTCTCTCCCATTGGGTCATAGCGTCAGTGATAACTCCGAATGAGGTCAGAAGGTCAGTGATCATTCCCAATGGGGTCAGAGGGTCAGTGAACACTCCCATGGGTCATAGGGTCAGTGATCACTCCGAATGAGGTCAGAAGGTCAGTGATCATTCCCAATGGGGTCAGAGGGTCAGTGATCACTCCCAACAGGTCAGAGTGTCAGTGATCACACCCAACGGGTCAGAAGGGTCAGTGATCTCTCCCAATGGGTCAAAGGGTCAGTGATCACACCCAACGGGTCAGAAGGGTCAGTGATCACTCCCAATTGGTCAGAGGGTCAGTGCTCTCTCCCAATGGGGTCAGAGAGTTAGTAATCACTCTGAACGGGTCAGAGGGTCAGTGATCACTCCCATTGGGTCAGAGGGTCAGTGATCACTCAGAATGGGGCCAGAGGGTCAGTGATCACACTCAACGGGTCAGAGGGTCAGTGATTACTCCCAATGGGTCAGAGTATCAGTGATCACTCCCAAAGTGTCAGAGGGCAGCGGTCACTTACAACGCGTCAGAGTGTCAGTGATCACTCCCAACGGGTCAGAGAGTCCATGATCACTCCAAATGGGGTCAGAGGGTCAGTGATCATTCCCAATGGGGTCAGAGGGTCAGTAATCACTCCCAATGGGTCAGACGGTCAGTGATCACTCCCAACAGGTCAGAGTGTCAGTGATCACTCCCAAGGGGTTAGATGGTCAGTGATCACTCCCAATGGGGTCATAGTGTCAGTGATCACTCCCAACAGGGTTAGAAGGTCAGTGATCACTTCCAACGAGTCAGTGGGTCAGTGATCACTCCGAATGGGTCAGAGGGTCAGTGTTTACTCCCAATGGGTCAGAGTAAATGGGTCAGAGTATCAGTGATATCTCCCAACAGGGTCAGAGTATCAGTGATCTCTCCCAACAGAGTCAGTGTATCAGTGATCACTCCCAAAGTGTCAGAGGGTAGCCGTCACTCCCAACACGTCAGAGTGTTAATGATCACTCCAAACCTGTCAGGGTCCATGATCACTCCCAGTGGGTCAGAGGGTCAGTAATCGTTCTTAATGGGTCAGATGGCCAGTGATCACTCCCGATGCGTCAGTTTGTCAGTGATCACTCCCAGTGAGTCAGAGTGTCAGTGATCACTCAAACAGGGTCAGAGGGTCAGTGATCACTCAAACAGGTTCAGAGGGTCAGTGATCACTCCGAATGGGGCCAGAGGTTCAGTAATCACTCCCAGTTGGTCAGAGGTTCAGTGATTACTCCCAATGGGTCAGAGTAAATGGGTCAGAGTATCAGTGATCTCTCCCAACAAGGTCAGAGTATCAGTGATCACTCCCAAAGTGTCAGAGGGCAGCGGTCACTCCCAACACATCAGAGTGTCAATGATCACTCCCAACGTGTCAGGGTCCATGATCACTCCCAATGGTGTCAGAGGATCAGTGATCATTCCCAACATTTCAGAGTGTCATTGATCACTCCCAACGGGTCAGAGGGTCAGTGATCACTCTCAATGGGGTCAGAGGGTCAGCAGTCACTCCCAATTGGTCAGAGGGTCAGTGATCACTCCCAATGGTTCAGATCGTCAGTGATCACTCCCAATGGGGTCAGAGGGTCAGTGATCACTCCCAACGGGTCAGAGGGTTCATGATCACTCCCAATGGAGTCAGAGGGTCAGGTGGTCACTCCCAATTGGTCAGAGGGTCAGTGATCACTGCGATGGGGCCAGATGGTCAGTGATCACTCCCAACGAGTCACAGTGTTAGTCATCACTCCCAACGGGTCAGAGGGTCAGTGATCGCTCTCAATGGATCAGACGGCCAGTAATCACTCCGGACTGGTCAGTTATCAGTGATCACTCCGAATGGGTCAGAATGTTAGTGATCACTCCCAACACGGTCAGAGGGTCAGTGATCACACCGAATGGGGCCAGAGGGTCAGTGATCACTCCCAACGGGTCACAGTGTCAGTCATCACTCCCAACGGGTCAGAGGGTCAGTGATCGCTCTCAATGCATCAGACGGCCAGTGATCACTCCCGACGGGTCAGTTTGTCAGTGATCACTCCCAACAGGGTCAGAGGGTCAGTGATCACTCCAAACGGGTCAGAGCATCAGTGATCACTCCGAATGGGGCCAGAGGGTCAGTGATCACTACCAACGGGTCATAGTGTCAGTGATCACTCCCAATGGGTCAGAGGGTTAGTGATCACTACCAACGGGTCACAGTGTCAGTGATCACTCCCAATGGGTCAGAGGGTCAGTGATCACTCCTAACGGGTCAGAGGGTCAGTGATCACACTCAACGGGTCAGAGGGTCAGTGATTACTCCCAATGGGTCAGAGTATCAGTGATCACTCCAAAAGTGTCAGAGGGCAGCGGTCACTTACAACGCGTCAGAGTGTCAGTGATCACTCCCAACGGGTCAGAGAGTCCATGATCACTCCAAATGGGGTCAGACGGTCAGTGATCATTCCCAATGGGTCAGAGTGTCAGTGATCACTCCCAACGGGTCAGAAGGGTCAGTGATCACTCCCAACGGGTCAGAGGGTCAGTGAACACTCCCAATGGGGTCAGAGGTTCAATGATCACTCCCGATGGGTCAGAAGGGTCAGTGATCACTCCCAACTGGTCAGAGTATCAGTGATCACTCCCAATGGGTCAGAGTGTCAGTGATCACTCCCAACAGGGTCAGCGGGTCAGTGATCACTCCCAACGAGTCAGAGGGTCAGTGATCACTCCGAATGGGGACAGAGGGTCAGTGTCAACTCCCAATGGGTCAGAGGGTCAGTGATTACTCCCAATGGGTCAGAGTAAATGAGTCAGAGTATCAGTGATCTTTCCCAACAGGGTCAGAGTTTCAGTGATCACTCCCAAAGTGCCAGAGGGCAGCGGTCACTCCCAACGCGTCAGAGTGTCAATGATCACTCCAAACGTGTCAGGGTACATGATCACTCCCAATGGGGTCAGAGGGTTCATGATCACTCCCAATGGAGTCAGAGGGTCAGGTGGTCACTCCCAATTTGTCAGAGGGTGAGTGATTACTCGCGATGGTGCCAGATGGTCAGTGATCATTGCCAACGAGTCACAGTGTCAGTCATCACTCCCAGTGGGTCAGAGGGTCAGTGATCGTTCTTAATGGATCAGACGGCCAGTGATCACTTACGATGGGTCAGTTTGTCAGTGATCACTCAAACAGGGTCAGAGGGTCAGTAATCAATCCCAACGGGTCAGAGGGTCAGTGATCACTCCGAATGGGACCAGAGGGTCAGTGATCACTCCCAGTGGGTCAGAGGGTCAGTGATTACTCCCAATGGGTCAGAGTAAATGAGTCAGAGTATCAGTGATCTTTCCCAACAGGGTCAGAGTTTCAGTGATCACTCCCAAAGTGCCAGAGGGCAGCGGTCACTCCCAACGCGTCAGAGTGTCAATGATCACTCCAAACGTGTCAGGGTACATGATCACTCCCAATGGGGTCAGAGGGTTCATGATCACTCCCAATGGAGTCAGAGGGTCAGGTGGTCACTCCCAATTTGTCAGAGGGTGAGTGATTACTCGCGATGGTGCCAGATGGTCAGTGATCATTGCCAACGAGTCACAGTGTCAGTCATCACTCCCAGTGGGTCAGAGGGTCAGTGATCGTTCTTAATGGATCAGACGGCCAGTGATCACTTACGACGGGTCAGTTTGTCAGTGATCACTCAAACAGGGTCAGAGGGTCAGTAATCAATCCCAACGGGTCAGAGGGTCAGTGATCACTCCGAATGGGACCAGAGGGTCAGTGATCACTCCCAGTGGGTCAGAGGGTCAGTGATTACTCCCAATGGGTCAGAGTATCAGTAATCTCTCCCAACAGGGTCAGAGGGCAGCGGTCACTCCCAACACGTCAGAGTGTCAATGCTGACTCCCAACGTGTCAGGGTCCATGATCACTCCCATTGGGGTCAGAGGGTCAGTGATCAGTCCCAACAGGTCAGAGTGTCATTGATCACTCCCAACGGGTCAGAGGGTCAGGTGATCACTCCCAATGGAGTCAGAGGGTCAGGTGGTCACTCCCAATGGGGTCAGAGGGTCAGTGATCACTCCCAACGGGTCACAGTGTCAGTCATCACTCCCGACGGGTCAGAGGGTCAGTGATCGCTGTCAATGGATCAGACGGCCAGTGATCACTCCCGACGTGCTAGTTTGTCAGTGATCACTCTCAACAGGGTCAGAGGTTCAGTGATCACTCCAAACGGGTCACAGTGTCAGTGATCACTCCCAATGGGTCAGAGGGTCAGTGATCACTCCCAACGGGTCAGAGGGTCAGTGATCACTCCGAATGGGTCAGAGGGTCAGTGATTACTCCCAATGGGTCAGAGTATCAGTGATCTTTCCCAACAGGGTCAGAGTATCAGTGATCACTCCGAAAGTGTCGGAGGGCAGCGGTCACTCCCAACGCGTCAGAGTGTCAATGATCACTCCCAACGTGTCAGGGTCCATGATCACTCCCAATGGGGTCACAGGGTCAGTGATCAGTCCCAACAGGTCAGAGTGTCATTGATCACTCCCAACGGGTCAGACGGTCAGTGATCACTCTCAATGGGGTCAGAGGGTCAGCGGTCGCTCCCAATTAGTCAGAGGGTCAGTGATCACTCCCAATGGTTCAGATGGTCAGTGATCAATCCCAATGGGGTCAGAGTGTCAGTGATCACTCCCAACGGGTCAGAGGGTTCATGATCACTCCCAATGGAGTCAGAGGGTCAGGTGGTCACTCCCAATTGGTCAGAGGGTCAGTGATCACTCACGATGGGGCCAGATAGTCAGTGATCACTCGCAACGAGTCACAGTGTCAGTCATCACTCCCAACGGGTCAGAGGGTCAGTGATCGCTCTCAATGGATCAGACGGCCAGTGATCACTCCCGACGGGTCAGTTTGTCAGTGATCACTCCGAATGGGTCAGAGTGTTATTGATCACTCCCAACAGGGTCAGAGGGTCAGTATTCACACCGAATAGGGCCAGAGGGTCAGTGATCACTCCCAACGGGTCACAGTGTCAGTCATCACTCCCAACGGGTCAGTGGGTCAGTGATCGCTCTCAATGGATCAGACGGCCAGTGATCACTCCGGACGGGTCAGTTTGTCAGTGATCACTCCCAAGAGGGTCAGAGGGTCAGTGATCACTCCAAACGGGTCAGAGCATCAGTGATCACTCCGAATGGGGCCAGAGGGTCAGTGATCACTACCAACGGGTCACAGTGTCAGTGATCACTCCCAATGGGTCAGAGGGTTAGTGATCACTCCTAACGGGTCAGAGGGTCAGTGATCACTCCCATGGGCCATAGGGTCAGTGATCACTCCGAATGAGGTCAGAAGGTCAATGATCATTCCCAATAGGGTCAGAGGGTCAGTGATCACTCCCAACAGGTCAGAGTGTCAGTGATCACACACAACAGGTCAGAAGGGTGAGTGATCACCCAAACAGGTCAGAGGGTCAGTGATCACTCCCAACAGGTCAGAGGGTCAGTGCTCTCTCCCAATGGGGTCAGAGAGTCAGTGATCACTCTGAACGGGTCAGAGGGTCAGTGATGACTCCCATTGTGTCAGAGGGTCAGTGATCACTCCGAATGGGGCCAGATGGTCAATGATCACACTCAACGGGTCAGAGGGTCAGTGATGACTCCCATTGGTCAGAGGGTCAGTGATCACTCCGAATGGGGCCAGAGGGTCAGTGATCACACTCAACGGGTCAGAGGGTCAGTGTTTACTCTTAATGGGTCAGAGAGTCCATGATCACTCCAAATGGGGTCAGAGGGTCAGTGATCATTCCCAATGGGGTCAGACGGTCAGTGATCACTCCCAACAGGTCAGAGTGTCAGTGATCACTCCAAACGGGTCAGAAGGGTCAGTGATCACTCCCAATGGGTCAGAGGGTCAGTGATCACTCACAATGGGGTCAGAGTGTCAGTGATCACTCACAACGCGTCAGAAGGGTCAGTGATCACTCCCAATGGGTCAGAGGGTCAGTAATCACTCCCAATGGGGTCAGAGGTTCAGTGATCACTCCCGATGGGTCAGAAGGGTCAGTGATCACTCCCAACTGGTCAGAGTGTCAGTGATCACTCCCAATGGGTCAGAGTGTCAGTGATCACTCCCAACGGGTCACAGTGTCAGTCATCAATCCCAACGGGTCAGAGGGTCAGAGATCGCTCTCAATGGATCAGACGGCCAGTGATCACTCCCGACGGGTCAGTTTGTCAGTGATCACTCCCAACAGGGTCAGAGGGTCAGTGATCACTCCAAACGGGTCAGAGGGTCAGAGATCACTCCGAATGGGGCCAGAGGGTCAGTGATCACTACCAACGGGCCACAGTGTCAGTGATCACTCCCAATGGGTCAGAGGGTTAGTGATCACTCCTAACGGATCAGAGGGTCAATGATCACTCCCATGGGTCATAGGGTCAGTGATCACTCCGAATGAGATCAGAAGGTCACTGATCATTCCCAATAGGGTCAGAAGGTCAGTGATCACTCCCAACAGGTCGGAGTATCAGTGATCACACACAACGAGTCAGAAGGGTCAGTGATCACCCCAAACAGGTCAGAGGGTCAGTGATCACTCCCAACAGGTCAGAGGGTCAGTGCTCTCTCCCAATGGGGTCAGAGAGTCAGTGATCACTGTGAACGGGTCAGAGGGTCAGTGATGACTCCCATTGGGTCAGAGGGTCAGTGATCACTCCGAACGGGGACAGAGGGTCAGTGATCACATTCAACGGGTCAGACGGTCAGTGATCACTCCCAACAGGTCAGAGTGTCAGTGATCACTCCCAATGGGGTCAGAGTGTCAGTGATCACTCACAACGCGTCAGAAGGGTCAGTGATCACTCCCAATGGGTCAGAGGGTCAGTGATTGCTCCCAATGGGGTCAGAGGTTCAGTGATCACTCCCGATGGGTCAGAAGGGTAAGTGATCACTCCCAACTGGTCAGAGTGTCAGTGATCACTCCCAACGGGTCAGAGGGTCAGTGATCATTCCCAATGGGTCAGACGATCAGTGATCATTCCCAATGGGGTCAGAGGGTCAGTGATCATTCCCAATGGGGTCAGACGGTCAGTGATCACTCCCAACAGGTCAGAGTGTCAGTGATCACTCCAAACGGGTCAGAAGGGTCAGTGATCACTCCCAATGGGTCAGAGGGTCAGTGATCACTCACAATGGGGTCAGAGTGTCAGTGATCACTCACAACGCGTCAGAAGGGTCAGTGATCACTCCCAATGGGTCAGAGGGTCAGTAATCACTCCCAATGGGGTCAGAGGTTCAGTGATCACTCCCGATGGGTCAGAAGGGTCAGTGATCACTCCCAACTGGTCAGAGTGTCAGTGATCACTCCCAATGGGTCAGAGTGTCAGTGATCACTCCCAACGGGTCACAGTGTCAGTCATCACTCCCAACGGGTCAGAGGGTCAGAGATCGCTCTCAATGGATCAGACGGCCAGTGATCACTCCCGACGGGTCAGTTTGTCAGTGATCACTCCCAACAGGGTCAGAGGGTCAGTGATCACTCCAAACGGGTCAGAGGGTCAGAGATCACTCCGAATGGGGCCAGAGGGTCAGTGATCACTACCAACGGGTCACAGTGTCAGTGATCACTCCCAATGGGTCAGAGGGTTAGTGATCACTCCTAACGGATCAGAGGGTCAATGATCACTCCCATGGGTCATAGGGTCAGTGATCACTCCGAATGAGATCAGAAGGTCACTGATCATTCCCAATAGGGTCAGAAGGTCAGTGATCACTCCCAACAGGTCGGAGTATCAGTGATCACACACAACGAGTCAGAAGGGTCAGTGATCACCCCAAACAGGTCAGAGGGTCAGTGATCACTCCCAACAGGTCAGAGGGTCAGTGCTCTCTCCCAATGGGGTCAGAGAGTCAGTGATCACTGTGAACGGGTCAGAGGGTCAGTGATGACTCCCATTGGGTCAGAGGGTCAGTGATCACTCCGAACGGGGACAGAGGGTCAGTGATCACATTCAACGGGTCAGACGGTCAGTGATCACTCCCAACAGGTCAGAGTGTCAGTGATCACTCCCAATGGGGTCAGAGTGTCAGTGATCACTCACAACGCGTCAGAAGGGTCAGTGATCACTCCCAATGGGTCAGAGGGTCAGTGATTGCTCCCAATGGGGTCAGAGGTTCAGTGATCACTCCCGATGGGTCAGAAGGGTAAGTGATCACTCCCAACTGGTCAGAGTGTCAGTGATCACTCCCAACGGGTCAGAGGGTCAGTGATCATTCCCAATGGGTCAGAGGGTCAGTGATCATTCCCAATGGGGTCAGAGGGTCAGTAATCACTCCCAATGGGTCAGACGGTCAGTGATCACTCCCAACAAGTCAGAGTGTCAGTGATCACTCCCAACGGGTTAGAAGGGTCAGTGATCACTCCCAATGGGTCAGAGGGTCAGTGATCACTCACAATGGGGTCAGAGGTTCAGTGATCACTCCCAATGGGTCAGAGTGTCAGTGATCACTCACAACGCGTCAGAAGGGTCAGTGATCACTCCCAATGGGTCAGAGGGTCAGTGATTACTCCCAATGGGGTCAGAGGTTCCGTGATCACTTCCGATGGGTCAGAACAGTCAGTGATCACTCCCAACTGGTCAGAGTGTCAGTGATTACTCCCAACGGGTCAGAAGTGTCAGTGATCACTCCCAATGTGTCAGAGGGTCAGTGATCACTCCCAATGGGTCTGAGGGTCAGTGATCACTCCCAATGGGGTCAGAGGTTCAGTGATCACTCCCGATGGGTCAGAAGGGTCAGTGATCACTCCCAACTGGTCAGAGTGTCAGTGATCACTCCCAACAGGGTCAGAGGGTCAGTGATCACTCCGAATGAGTCAGAGGGTCAGTGATCACTCCGAATGGGGACAGAGGGTCAGTGTCAACTCCCAATGGGTCAGAGGATCAGTGATTACTCCCAATGGGTCAGAGTAAATGGGTCAGAGTATCAGTGATCTTTCCCAACAGGGTCAGAGTATCAGTGATCTCTCCCAACAGGGTCAGAGTATCAGTGATCACTGCCAAAGTGTCAGAGGGCAGCGGTCACTCCCAACGCGTCAGAGTGTCAATGATCACTCCAAACGTGTCAGGGTACATGATCACTCCCAATGGGGTCAGAGGGTTCATGATCACTCCCAATGGAGTCAGAGGGTCAGGTGGTCACTCCCAATTGGTCAGAGGGTCAGTGATCACTCGCGATGGTGCCAGATGTTCAGTGATCATTGCCAACGGGTCACAGTGTCAGTCATCACTCCCAGTGGGTCAGAGGGTCAGTGATCGTTCTTAATGGATCAGACGGCCAGTGATCACTCCCGATGGGTCAGTTTGTCAGAGATCACTCCCAATGGTTCAGAGTGTCAGTGATCACTCAAACAGGGTTAGAGGGTCAGTAATGAATCCCCACGGGTCAGAGGGTCAGTGATCACTCGGAATGGGGCCAGAGGGTCAGTGATCACTCCCAGTGGGTCATAGGGTCAGTGATTACTCCCAATGGGTCAGAGAAATTGGGTCAGAGTATCAGTGATCTCTCCCAACAGGGTCAGAGTATCAGTGATCACTCCCAAAGTGTCAGAGGGCAGCGGTCACTCCCAACGCGTCAGAGTGTCAATGATCACTCCCAATGGGGTCACAGGGTCAGTGATCGCTCTCAATGGATCAGACGGCCAGTGATCACTCCCAATGGGGTCAGAGGGTCAGTGATCACTCCCAACGGGTCAGAGGGTTCATGATCACTCCCAAAGGAGTCAGAGGGTCAGATGGTCACTCCCAATTGGTCAGAGGGTCAGTGATCACTCGCGATGGGGCCAGATAGTCAGTGATCACTCCCAACGAGTCACAGTGTCAGTCATCACTCCCAACGGGTCAGAGGGTCAGTGATCGCTCTCAATGGATCAGACGGCCAGTGATCACTCCCGACGGGTCAGTTTGTCAGTGATCACTCCCAACAGGGTCAGAGAGTCAGTGATCACTCCAAACGGGTCAGAGCATCAGTGATCACTCCGAATGGGGCCAGAGGGTCAGTGATGACTACCAACGGGTCACAGTGTCAGTGATCACTCCCAATGGGTCAGAGGGTTAGTGATCACTACCAACGGGTCACAGTGTCAGTGATCACTCCCAATGGGTCAGAGGGTCAGTGATCACTCCCAACAGGTCAGAGTGTCAGTGATCACACACAACGGGTGAGAAGGGTGAGTGATCACCCCAAACAGGTCAGAGGGTCAGTGATCACTCCCAACAGGTCAGAGGGTCAGTGCTCTCTCCCAATGGGGTCAGAGAGTCAGTGATCTCTCTGAACGGGTCAGAGGGTCAGTGATGACTCCCATTGGGTCAGAGAGTCAGTGATCACTCCAAACGGGTCAGAGCATCAGTGATCACTCCGAATGGGGCCAGAGGGTCAGTGATCACTACCAACGGGTCACAGTGTCAGTGATCACTCCCAATGGGTCAGAGGGTTAGTGATCACTCCTAACGGGTCAGAGGGTCAGTGATCACTCCCATGGGTCATAGGGACAGTGATCACTCCGAATGAGGTCAGAAGGTCAGTGATCATTCCCAATCGGGTCAGAGGGTCAGTGATCACTCCCAACAGGTCGGAGTATCAGTGATCACACACAATGGGTCAGAAGGGTCAGTGATAACACCAAACAGGTCAGAGGGTCAGTGCTCTCTCCCAATGGGGTCAGAGAGTCAGTGATCACTGTGAACGGGTCAGAGGGTCAGTGATCACTCCGACTGGGGTCAGAGGTTCAGTGATCACTCCCGATGGGTCAGAAGGGTCAGTGATCACTCCCAACTGGTCAGAGTGTCAGTGATCACTCCCAACGGGTCAGAGGGTCAGTGATCACTCCCAATGGGGTCAGAGGTTCAGTGATCACTCCCGATGGGTCAGAAGGGTCAGTGATCACTCCCAACTGGTCAGAGTGTCAGTGATCACTCCCAATGGGTCAGAGTTCAGTGATCACTCCCAACAGGGTCAGAGGGTCAGTGATCACTCCCAACGAGTCAGAGGGTCAGTGATCACTCCGAATGGGGACAGACGGTCAGTGATCACTCCCAGTGGGTCAGAGGGTCAGTGATTACTCCCAATGGGTCAGAGTATCAGTGATCTCTCCCAACAGGGTCAGAGTATCAGTGATCTTTCCCAACAGGGTCAGAGTATCAGTGATCACTCCCAAAGTGTCAGAGGGCAGCGGTCACTCCCAACGCGTCAGAGTGTCAATGATCACTCCAAACATGTCAGGGTCCATGATCACTGCCACTGGGGTCAGAGGGTTCATGATCACTCCTAATGGAGTCAGAGGGTCAATGATCACTCCCATTGGGTCAGAGGGTCTGTGATCACTCCGAATGGGGCCAGAGGGTCAGTGATCACACTCAACGGGTCAGAGGGTCAATGATTACTCCCAATGGGTCAGAATATCAGTGATCGCTCCAAAAGTGTCAGAGGGCAACGGTCACTTACAACGCGTCAGAGTGTCAGTGATCACTCCCAACGGGTCAGAGGGTCCATGATCACTCCAAATGGCATCAGAGGGTCAGTGATCATTCCCAATGGGGTCAGAGGGTCAGTAATCACTCCCAATGGGTCAGACGGTCAGTGATCACTCCCAACAGGTCAGAGTGTCAGTGATCACTCCCAACGGGTCAGAAGGGTCAGTGATCACTCCCAATGAGTCAGAGGGTCAGTGATTACTCCGATTGGGGACAGAGGGTCAGTGATCACTCCCAATGGGGTCAGAGGGTCAGTGATCACTCCTAATGTGTCAGAGGGTTAATGATCACTCCCAATGGGTCAGAGGGTCAGTGATCACTCCCGATGTGTCAGAGTATCAATGATCACTCCTAACGGGTCAAAGTATCAGTGATCAGTCTCAATGAGGTCAGAGGGTCAGCGGTCACTCCCAGTGCTGTCAGACAGTCAGCGGTTACTCCCAGTGGGATCAGAGTGTCAATAATTACTCCCAACAGGTCAGTGTCAGTGATCACTCCTAATGGGCTCAGAGGGTCAGTGATCACTCCTAATCTGTCAGATTGTCAGTAATCGCTCCCAATGGGTCACAGGGTCAGTAATCACTCCCAACGGAGTCAGAGGGTCAGTGATCACTCCCAACAGGTCAGAGTGTCAGTGATCACTCCCAACCGGTCAGAGGGGTCAGTGATCACTCCCAATGGGTCAGATGGTCAGTGATCACTCACAATGGGGTCAGAGGTTCAGTGATCACTCCCAATGGGTCAGAGTGTCAGTGATCACTCACAACGGGTCAGAAGGGTCAGTGATCACTCCCAATGGGTCAGAGCGTCAGTGATCACTCCTAATGGGGTCAGAGGTTCAGTGATCACTCCCGATAGGTCAGAAGGGTCAGTGATCACTCCCAACTGGTCAGAGTGTCAGTGATCACTCGCAATGGGTCAGAGTGTCAGTGATCACTCCCAACAGGGTCGGAGGGTCAGTGATCACTCCCAACGAGTCAGACGGTCAGTGATTACTCCGAATGGGGACAAAGGGTCGGTGATCTCTCCCAATGGGTCAGAGGGTTAGTGATTACTCCCAATGGGTCAGAGTAAATGGGTCAGAGTATCAGTGATCTTTCCCAACAGGGTCAGAGTATCAGTGATCTCTCCCAACAGGGTCAGAGTATCAGTGATCACTTCCAAAGTGTCAGAGGGCAGCGGTCACTCCCAACGCGTCAGAGTGTCAATGATCACTCCAAAAGTGTCAGGGTCCATGATCACTGCCACTGGGGTCAGAGGGTTCATTATCACTCCCAATGGAGTCAGAGGGTCAGTGATCACTCCCATTGAGTCAGAGGGTCTGTGATCACTCCGAATGGGGCCAGAGGGTCAGTGATTACTCCCAATGGGTCAGAGTATCAGGGATCACTCCCAAAGTGTCAGAGGGCAGCGGTCACTTACAACGCGTCAGAGTGTCAGTGATCATTCCCAATGGGTCAGAGGGGTGAGTGATCACTCCCAATGGGTCAGATGGTCAGTGATCACTCACAATGGGGTCAGAGGTTCAGTGATCACTCCCAATGGGTCAGAGTGTCAGTGATCACTCACAACGGGTCAGAAGGGTCAGTGATCACTCCCAATGGGTCAGAGCGTCAGTGATCACTCCTAATGGGGTCAGAGGTTCAGTGATCACTCCCGATAGGTCAGAATGGTCAGTGATCACTCCCAACTGGTCAGAGTGTCAGTGATCACTCGCAATGGGTCAGAGGGTCAGTGATCACTCCCAACGAGTCAGACAGTCAGTGATTACTCCGAATGGGGACAAATGGTCGGTGATCTCTCCCAATGGGTCAGAGGTTTAGTGATTACTCCCAATGGGTCAGAGTATCAGTGATCTTTCCCAACAGGGTCAGAGTATCAGTGATCTCTCCCAACAGGGTCAGAGTATCAGTGATCACTCCCAAAGTGTCAGAGGGCAGCGGTCACTCCCAACGCGTCAGAGTGTCAATGATCACTCCAAACGTGTCAGGGTCCATGATCACTGCCACTGGGGTCAGAGGGTTCATGATCACTCCCAATGGAGTCAGAGGGTCAGTGATCACTCCCATTGAGTCAGAGGGTCTGTGATCACTCCGAATGGGGCCAGAGGGTCAGTGATTACTCCCAATGGGTCAGAGTATCAGTGATCACTCCCAAGGGGTCAGAGGGTCAGTGATCATTCCCAATGGTGTCAGAGGGTCAGTAATCACTCACAATGGGTCAGACGGTCAGTGAGCACTCCCAACAGGTCAGAGTGTCAGTGATCACTCCCAACGGGTCAGAAGGGTCACTGATCACTCCCAATGGGTCAGATGGTCAGTGATCACTCACAATGGGGTCAGAGGTTCAGTGATCACTCCCAATGGGTCAGAGTATCAGTGATCACTCACAACGGGTCAGAAGGGTCAGTGATCACTCCCAATGGGTCAGAGGGTCAGTGATCACTCCCAATGGGGCAGAGGTTCAGTGATCACTCCCGATAGGTCAGAAGGGTCAGTGATCACTCCCAACTGGTCAGCGTGTCAGTGATCACTCCCAATGGGTCAGAGTGTCAGTGATCACTCCCAACAGGGTCAGAGGGTCAGTGATCACTCCCAACGAGTCAGACGGTCAGTGATTACTCCGAATGGGAACAATGGGTCGGTGATCTCTCCCATGGGTCAGAGGGTTAGTGATTACTCCCAATGGGTCAGAGTAAATGGGTCAGAGTATCAGTGATCTTTCCCTACAGGGTCAGAGTATCAGTGATCTCTCCCAACAGGGTCAGAGTATCAGTGATCACTCCCAAAGTGTCAGAGGGCAGCGGTCACTTACAACGCGTCAGAGTGTCAGTGATCACTCCCAACGGGTCAGAGAGTCCATGATCACTCCAAATGGGGTCAGAGGGTCAGTGATCATTCCCAATGGGGTCAGAGGGTCAGTAATCACTCCCAATGGGTCAGACGGTCAGTGATCACTCCCAACGGGTCAGAAGGGTCAGTGATCACTCCCAATGGGTCAGATGGTCAGTGATCACTCACAATGGGGTCAGAGGTTCAGTGATCACTCCCAATGGGTCAGAGTGTCAGTGATCACTCACAACGGGTCAGAAGGGTTAGTGATCACTCCCAATGGGTCAGAGGGTCAGTGATCACTCCCAATGGGGTCAGAGGTTCAGTGATCACTCCCGATAGGTCAGAACGGTCAGTGATCACTCCCAACTGGTCAGAGTGTCAGTGATCACTCCCAATGGGTCAGAGTGTCAGTGATCACTCCCAACAGGGTCAGAGGGTCAGTGATCACTCCCAACGAGTCAGATGGTCAGTGATTACTCCGAATGGGGACAAAGGGTCGGTGATCACTCCCAATGGGTCAGAGGGTTAGTGATTACTCCCAATGGGTCAGAGTAAATGGGTCAGAGTATCAGTGATCTTTCCCAACTGGGTCAGAGTATCAGTGATCTCTCCCAACAGGGTCAGAGTATCAGTGATCACTCCCAAAGTGTCAGAGGGCAGCGGTCACTCCCAACGCGTCAGAGTGTCAATGATCACTCCAAACATGTCAGGGTCCATGATCACTGCCACTGGGGTCAGAGGGTTCATGATCACTCCTAATGGAGTCAGAGGGTCAATGATCACTCCCATTGGGTCAGAGGGTCTGTGATCACTCCGAATGGGGCCAGAGGGTCAGTGATCACACTCAACGGGTCAGAGGGTCAATGATTACTCCCAATGGGTCAGAATATCAGTGATCGCTCCAAAAGTGTCAGAGGGCAACGGTCACTTACAACGCATCAGAGTGTCAGTGATCACTCCCAACGGGTCAGAGGGTCCATGATCACTCCAAATGGCGTCAGAGGGTCAGTGATCATTCCCAATGGGGTCAGAGGGCCAGTAATCACTCCCAATGGGTCAGACGGTCAGTGATCACTCCCAACAGGTCAGAGTGTCAGTGATCACTCCCAACGGGTCAGAAGGGTCAGTGATCACTCCCAATGAGTCAGAGGGTCAGTGATTACTCCGATTGGGGACAGAGGGTTGGTGATCACTCCCAATGGGTCAGAGGGTCAGTGATTACTCCCAGTGGGTCAGAGTAAATGGGTCAGAGTAACAGTGATCTTTCTCAACAGGGTCAGAGTATCAGTGATCTCTCCCAACAGGGTCACAGTATCAGTGATCACTCCAAACGTGTCAGGGTCCATGATCACTCCCAATGGGGTCAGAGGGTCAGTGATCACTCCCAATGTGGTCAGAGGGACAGTGATCAGTCCCAATGGGTCAGAGTATCAGTGATCACTCCCAAAATGTCAGAGGGTCAGCGGTCACTGCCAACGGGTCAGAGTGTCAGTGATCACTCCCAATGGGGTCAGAGGGTCAGTGATCACTCCTAATGTGTCAGAGGGTTAATGATCACTCCCAATGGGTCAGAGGGTCAGTGATCACTCCCGATGTGTCAGAGTATCAATGATCACTCCCAACGGGTCAAAGTATCAGTGATCAGTCTCAATGAGGTCAGAGGGTCAGCGGTCACTCCCAGTGCGGTCAGACAGTCAGCGGTTACTCCCAGTGGGATCAGAGTGTCAATAATTACTCCCAACAGGTCAGTGTCAGTGATCACTCCTAATGGGCTCAGAGGGTCAGTGATCACTCCTAATCTGTCAGATTGTCAGTAATCGCTCCCAATGGGTCACAGGGTCAGTGATCACTCCCAACGGGGTCAGAGGGTCAGTGATCACTCCCAACAGGTCAGAGGGTCAGTGATCACTCCCAACGGGGTCAGAGGGTCAGCGGTCACTCCCAATTGGGCAGAGAGTCAGTCATCACTCGCGATGGGGCCAGAGTGTCAATGATTACTCCGAATCGGTCAGAGGGTCAGATATCACAACCAATGGGTCAGAGGGACAGCGGTCACTCCCAACCGGTCAGAGTGTCAGTGAACACTCCCAACGGGTCGGAGAGTCCGTGATCACGCCCAATGGGGTCAGAGGGTCAGAGATCACTCCCATGGGTCACAGGGTTAGTGATCACTCCCAATGCGTCACAGGGTCAGTGATCACTCCCAATGCATCACAGGATTAGTGATCTCTTCCAATGAGTCACAGTGTCAGTGATCACTCCCAAAGGGTGAGAGGGTCAGTGATCACTCCCAACGGGTCAGAGGGTCAGTGATCACTCCCAATAGGTCAGAGTATCAGTGATCACTCCCAAAGTGTCAGAGGGACAGCGGTCACTCCCAACGGGTCAGAGTGTCAGTGATCACTCCCAATGGGGTCAGAGGGTTAGTGGTCACTCCGAATTGGTTAGAGGGTCACTGATCACTCCCAATTGGTCAGAGGGTCAGTGATCACTCGCGGTGGGGCCAGAGGGTCAGTGATCATTCCCAACAGGTCAGAGTGTCCATGATCACTTACAATGGGTTCAGAGGGTCAGTGATGACTCCCAGCGTGTCAGAGGGACAGCGGTCACTCCCAACCTGTCAGAGTGTCAGTGAACACTCCCAACGGGTCGGAGAGTCCGTGATCACGCCCAATGGGGTCAGAGGGTCAGAGATCACTCCCATGGGTCACAGGGTTAGTGATCACTCCCAATGCGTCACAGGGTCAGTGATCACTCCCAATGCATCACAGGATTAGTGATCTCTTCCAATGAGTCACAGTGTCAGTGATCACTCCCAAAGGGTGAGAGGGTCAGTGATCACTCCCAACGGGTCAGAGGGTCAGTGATCACTCCCAATAGGTCAGAGTATCAGTGATCACTCCCAAAGTGTCAGAGGGACAGCGGTCACTCCCAACGGGTCAGAGTGTCAGTGATCACTCCCAATGGGGTCAGAGGGTTAGTGGTCACTCCGAATTGGTTAGAGGGTCACTGATCACTCCCAATTGGTCAGAGGGTCAGTGATCACTCGCGGTGGGGCCAGAGGGTCAGTGATCATTCCCAACAGGTCAGAGTGTCCATGATCACTTACAATGGGTTCAGAGGGTCAGTGATGACTCCCAGCGTGTCAGAGGGACAGCGGTCACTCCCAACCTGTCAGAGTGTCAGTGAACACTCCCAACGGGTCGGAGAGTCCGTGATCACGCCCAATGGGGTCAGAGGGTCAGAGATCACTCCCAACGGGTCAGAGGGTCAGTTATCACTCCTAATGTGTCTGATGGTCAGTGATCACTCCCATGGGTCACAGGGTCAGTGATCACTCCCAACGGGTCTTAAGGTGTTATACTTAAATGCACGCAGCATAAGAAACAAGGTGGATGATCTTGTTGTACAGCTACAGATTGGCAGGTATGATATTGTGGCCATCACTGAGACCTGGCTAAAGGATGCATGTCTCTGGGAGCTGAACGTCCAAGGATACACGGTGTATCGGAAGGATAGGAAGGTAGGCAGAGTGGGAGGCGTGGCTTTTTTGGTAAGAAATGATATTAAATCATTAGAAAGAGGTGATATAGGATCGGAAGGTGCAGAATCTTTCTGGGTTGAGCTAAGGAATAGCAGGGGTAAAAGGACCCTGATGGCAGTTATATACAGGCCTCCAAACAGCTGCAGGGATGTGGACTACAAATTACAACTGGAAATAGAAAAGGCTTGTCAGAAGGGCAGTGTTATGATAATTGTGGAGGATTTTAACATGCGAGTAGATTGGAAAAGTCAGGTCGGCACTGGATCTCAAGAGAGAGAATTTGTAGAATGTCTGCGAGATGGCTTTTTAGAACAGCTTGTTGTTGAGCCCACTAGGGGATCGGCTGTACTGGATTGGGTATTGTGTAATGAACCGGAGGTGATTGGAGAGATTGAGGTGAAAGAACCCTTAGGAGGCAGTGATCATAACATGATTGAGTTCACTGTGAAATTAGAAAAAGAGAAGCCGAAATCTGATGTGTCGGTGTTTCAGTGGAGTAAAGGAAACTACAGTGGCATGAGAGAGGAACTGGCCAAAGTTGACTGGAAAGAGACACTGGCGGGAAAGACGGCAGAGCAGCAGTGGCTGGAGTTTATGCTAGAAATGAGGAATGTGCAAGACAGGTATATTCCAAAAAAGAAGAAATTTTCGAGTGGAAAAGTGATGCAACCGTGGTTGACAAGAGAAGTCAAAGCCAAAGTTAAAGCTAAGGAGAGGGCATACAAGGAAGCAAAAATTAGTGGAAGACAAAGGATTGGGAAGTCTTTAAAACCTTCCAAAAGGAAACCAAGAAGGTCATTAAGAGAGAAAAGATTAACTATGAAAGGAAACTAGCAAATAATATCAAAGAGGATGCTAAAAGCTTTTTCAAGTATATAAAGAGTAAAAGACAGGTGAGAGTAGATATAGGACCGATAGAAAATGATACTGGAGAAATTGTAATGGAAGATGAGGAGATGGCAGAGGAACTGAACAAGTATTTTGCATCAGTCTTCACTGAGGAAGACAGCAGGACACCGGACACTCAAGGGTGGCAGGGAAGAGAAGTGTGCGCAGTCACAATTACGACCGAGAAAGTACTCAGGAAGCTGAATAGGCTAAAGGTCGATAAATCTCCTGGACCAGATGGAATGCACCCTCGTGTTCTGAAGGAAGTAGCTGTGGAGATTGCGGAAGCATTAGCGATGATCTTTCAAAAGTCGATAGATTCTGGCATGGTTCCGGAAGACTGGAAGATTACAAATGTCACTCCGCTATTTAAGAAGGTGGCAAGGAAGCAAAAAGGAAATTATAGACCTGTTAGCTTGACGTCGGTGGTTGGGAAGTTGTTGGAGTCGATTGTCAAGGATGAGGTTACAGAGTACCTGGAGGCATATGACAAGATAGGCAGAACTCAGCATGGATTCCTTAAAGGAAAATCCTGCCTGACAAACCTATTACAATTTTTTGAGGAAATCACCAGTAGGCTAGACAAGGGAGATGCAGTAGATGTTGTATATTTGGATTTTCAGAAGTCCTTTGACAAGGTGCCACACATGAGGCTACTTAACAAGATAAGAGCCCATGGAATTACAGGAAAGTTACATACGTGGATAGAGCGTTGGCTGATTGGCAGGAAACAGAGAGTGGGAATAAAGGGATCCTATTCTGGTTGGCTGCCGGTTACCAGTGGTGTTCCACAGGGGTCCGTGTTGGGGCCGCTTCTTTTTACATTGTACATCAACGATTTGGATCATGGAATAGATGGCTTTGTGGCTAAGTTTGCTGACGATACGATGATAGGTGGAGGGGCCGGTAGTGCTGAGGAAATGGAGAGTCTGCAGAGAGACTTGGATAGATTGGAAGAATGGGCAGAGAAGTGGCAAATGAAGTACAATGTTGGAAAGTGTATGGTTATGCACTTTGGCAGAAAAAATAAACGGGCAGACTATTATTTAAATGGGGAAAGAATTCAAAGCTCTGAGTTGCAACGGGACTTGAGAGTCCTCGTACAGGATTCCCTTAAAGTTAACCTCCAGGTTGAGTCGGTAGTGAAGAAGGCGAATACAATGTTGGCATTCATTTCTAGAGGAATAGAGTATAGGAGCAGGGATGTGATGTTGAGGCTCTATAAGGCGCTGGTGAGACCTCACGGAGTACTGTGGGCAGTTTTGGTCTCCTTATTTAAGAAAGGATGTGCTGACGTTGGAGAGGGTACAGAGAAGATTCACTAGAATGATTCCGGGAATGAGGGGGTTAACATATGAGGAAGGTTTGTCCGCTCTTGGACTGTATTCCTTGGAGTTTAGAAGAATGAGGAGAGACCTCATAGAAACATTTCGAATGTTAAAAGGCATGGACAGAGTGGATGTGGCAAAGTTGTTTCCCATGATGGGGGAGTCTAGTACGAGAGGGCATGACTTCAGGATCGAAGGGCGCCCTTTCAGAACAGAAATGCAAAAAAATTTTTTTAGTCAGAGGGTGGTGAATCTATGTAATTTGTTGCCACGGGCAGCAGTGGAGGCCAACTCATTGGGTGTCTTTAAGGCAGAGATTGATAGGTATCTGAGTAGCCAGGGCATCAAAGGTTATGGTGAGAAGGCGGGGCAGTGGGACTAAATAGGATAAAATGGATCAGCTCGTGATAAAATGGTGGAGGAGGCTCGATGGGCCGAATGGCCTACTTCTGCTCCTTTGTCTTATGGTCTTATGATCTTATGGGTCAGAGGGTCAGTGATCACTCCCAATGGGTCAGAGTATCAGTGATCACTCCCAAAGTGTCAAAGGGACAGCGGTCACTCCCAACGGGTCAGAGTGTCTGTGATCACTCCCAATGGGGTCAGAGGGTCAGCGGTCACTCCGAATTGGTCAGAGGGTCAGTGATCACTCGCAATTGGGCCAGAGGGTCAGTGATCATTCCCAGCGTGTCAGAGTGTCAGTGATCACTCCCAATGGGGTCAGAGTATCAGCGATCACTCCCAGCGTGTCAGAGGGACGGTGGTCACTCCTAATGGGTCAGAGTGTCAGTGAACACTCCCAACGGGTTGGAGAGTCTGTGATCACTCCCAATGGGGTCAGAGGGTCAGAGATCACTCCCAACGGGTCAGAGGGTCAGTGATCACTCCCAACGGGTCAGGCGGTCAGTGATCTCTCCCAATGGGTCAGAGAATCAGTGATCTCTCCCAAAGTGTAGAGGGACAGCGGTCACCCCAAACGACCAGAGTATCAGTGATCCCTCCCAATGGGGTCAGAGGGTCAGTGATCACTACTAATTTGTCAGAGGGTTAGTGATCACTCCCAATGGGTCACAGGGTCAGTGATCACTCCCAATGTGTCAGAGTATCAGTAATCACACCCAACGTGTCAAAGTATCAGTGATCACTCCCAATGGGGCAAGGGGTTAGCGGTCACTCCCAATGAGGACAGAGTGTCAGTGATCACTCCCAATGGGTGAGAGTATCAGTGATCACTCCCAAAGTGTCAAAGGACAGCGGTCACTCCCAACGGGTCAGAGTGTCAGTGATCACTCCCAATGGGGTCAGAGGGTCAGCGGTCACTCACAATTGGTCATAGGGTCAGTCATCACTCCCAATGGGTCAGGGAATCAGTGGTCAGTCCGAATGTGTCAGAGTGTCAGTTATCACTCCCAATGGGGTCAGAGGGTCAGCGGGCACTCCGAATTGGTCAGAGGGTCAGTGATCACTCGCGATGGAGTCAGAGGGTCAGTGACCATTCTCAACGAGTCAGAGAGTCAGTGATCACTCACGATGGGTCAGAGTGTCAGCGATCACACCCAACGGGTCAGAGGGTCAGTGATTACACATAATGTGTCTGATGTTCAGTGATCACTCCCAATGGGTCACAGGGTCAGTGATCACTCCCAACGGGTGAGAGGGTCAGTGCTCACTCGCAATGGGGTCAGAGGGTCAAAGATCACTCCCAACGGGTCAGAGGGTCAGTGATCACTCCCAATGGGGTCAGAGGTTCAGTGATCACTCCGAATGGGGCCTGAGTGTCAGAGGGTCAGCGGTCACTCCCAACGGGTCAGAGGGTCAGTGATCACTCCCAACGGGTCAGGCGGTCAGTGATCTCTCCCAATGGGTCAGAGTATCAGTGATCACTCCCAAAGTGTAGAGGGACAGCGGTCACCCCAAACGACCAGAGTATCAGTGATCCCTCCCAATGGGGTCAGAGGGTCAGTGATCACTACTAATTTGTCAGAGGGTTAGTGATCACTCCCAATGGGTCACAGGGTCAGTGATCACTCCCAATGTGTCAGAGTATCAGTAATCACACCCAACGTGTCAAAGTATCAGTGATCACTCCCAATGGGGCAAGGGGTTAGCGGTCACTCCCAATGAGGACAGAGTGTCAGTGATCACTCCCACAGGTCAGAGGGTCAGCGATCACTCCCAATGGGTGAGAGTATCAGTGATCACTCCCAAAGTGTCAGAGGACAGCGGTCACTCCCAACGGGTCAGAGTGTCAGTGATCACTCCCAATGGGGTCAGAGGGTCAGCGGTCACTCCAAATTGGTCAGACGGTCAGTGATCACTCCCGATGGGTCAGAGGGTCAGTGATCACTCCGAACGGGTCAGAGTGTCAGTGATCACTCCCATTGGGTCAGAGGGTCAGTGATCACTCCAAATGGGGCCAGAGGGTCAGTGATCACTCTCAATGGGTCAGAGTATCAGTGATCACTCCCAAAGTGTCAGAGGGTCAGCGGTCTCTCCCAACGGGTCAGAGTGTGAGTGATCACTCCCAATGGGGTCAGAGGGCCAGTGATCACTCCTAATGTGTCAGAGGGTTAATGATAACTCCCAATGGGTCAGAGGGTCAGTGATCACTCCCGACGTGTCAGAGTATCAGTGATCACTCCCAACGGGTCAAAGTATCAGTGATCACTCTCAATGGGGTCAGAGGGTCGACGGTTACTCCCAGTGGGGTCAGAGTGTCAGTGATTATTCCCAACGGGTCAGAGGGTCCGTGATCACTCCCAATGGGGTCAGAGGGTCAGAGATCACTCCCAACGGGTCACAGGGTCAGTAATCACTACCAAAGTGTGAGAGGGTCAGTGATCACTCCCAATGGCTCAGAGGGTCAGTGATCACTCCCAATGGGTCAGCGTATCAGTGATCATTCCCAAAGTGTCAGGGGGACAGCGGTCACTCCCAATGGGTCAGAGTGTCAGTGATCACTCCCAATGGTGTCAGAGGGTCAGTGGTCACTCCTAATATGTCAGAGGGTTAGTGATCACTCCCAATGGGTCAGACGGTCAGTGATCAATCCCAACGTGTCAGAGTATCAGTGATCACTCCCAAAGTGTCAAAGTATCAGTGATCACTGTCTACGGGGTCAGAGGGTCAGTGATCACTCCCAACGTGTCAGAGGGTCAGTGTTCACACCCAATGGGTTCAGAGGGTCAGCGGTCACTCCAAATTGGTCAGAGGGTCAGTGATCACTCGCGATAGGGCCAGAGGGTCAGTGATCATTCCCAGTGTGTCAGAGTGTCAGTGATCATTCCCAATGGGTCAGAGTATCAGTGATCACTCCCAGCGTGTCAGAGGGACTGTGGTCACTCCTAACGGGTCAGAGTGTAGTGAACACTCCCAACAGGTTGGAGAGTCTGTGATCACTCCCAATGGGGTCAGAGGGTCAGAGATCACTCCCAACGGGTCAGAGGGTCAGTGATCACTCCCAATGTGTCAGAGTATCAGTGATCACTCCCAAAGTGTCAAAGTATCAGTGATCACTGCCTATGGGGTCAGAGGGTCAGTGATCACTCCCAATGGAGGCCACCGTTTGGATGAGTCGTGTTCTGATTCATGGAGGACTGTTTGATGTTCTGAGATTCATATGATCGGATTGAGCTTCATATTGTACTCTCCCTATGGGTCAGAGGGTCAGAGATCACTCCCAATGGGTTAGAGGGTCAGTGATCACTCCTAATGGCTCTAATGGTTAGTGATCACTCCCAATGGGTCAGACAGTCAGTGATCAATCCCAACGTGTCAGAGTATCAGTGATCACTCCCAAAGTGTCAAAGTATCAGTGATCACTGTCTACGGGGTCAGAGGGTCAGTGATCACTCCCAACGTGTCAGAGGGTCAGTGTTCACTCCCAATGGGGTCAGAGGGTCAGCGGTCACTCCAAATTGGTCAGAGGGTCAGTGATCACTCGCGATAGGGCCAGAGGGTCAGTGATCATTCCCAGCGTGTCAGAGTGTCAGTGATCATTCCCGATGGGTCAGAGTATCAGTGATCACTCCCAGCGTGTCAGAGGGACAGTGGTCACTCCTAACGGGTCAGAGTGTAGTGAACACTCCCAACAGGTTAGAAAGTCTGTGATCACTCCCAATGGGGTCGGAGGGTCAGAGATCACTCCCAACGGGTCAGAAGGTCAGTGATCACTCCTAATGTCTTTAATGGTCAGTGATCTCTCCCAATGGGTCACAGGGTCAGTGATCACTCCCAAAGGGTGAGAGGGTCAGTGATCACTCCCAACGGCTCAGAGGGTCAGTGATCACCCCCAATGGGTCCGAGTATCAGTGATCACTCCCAAAGTGTCAGGGGGACAGCGGTCACTCCCAACGGGTCAGAGTGTCAGTGATCACTCCCAATGGGGTCAGAGGGTCAGTGGTCACTCCTAATGTATCAGAGGGTTAGTGATCACTCCCAATGCACCACAGGGTCAGTGATCACTCCCAACGTGTCAGAGTATCAGTGATCACTCCCAAAGTGTCAAAGTATCAGTAATCACTGCCTATGGGGTCAGAGGGTCAGTGATCACTCCCAATGGGCTTAGAGGGTCAATGATCACTCCCAACTGGTCAGAGGGTCAGTGATCTCTCCCTATGGAGGCCACCGTTTAGATGAGTCGTGTTCTGATTCATGGAGGACTGTTTGATGTTCTGAGATTCATATGATCGGATTGAGCTTCATATTGTACTCTCCCTATGGTCAGAGGGTCAGAGATCACTCCTAATGGGTTAGAGGGTCAGTGATCACTCCTAATGTCTCTAATGGTCAGTGATCTCTCCCAATGGGCCACAGGGTCAGTGATCACTCCCAAAGGGTGGGAGCGTCAGTGATCACTCCCAAAGTGTCAGAGGGACAGCGGTCACTCCCAACGGTCAGAGTGTCAGCGGTCACTCCTAATTGGTCAGAGGGTCAGTGATCACTCCCAATGGGGTCAGAGGGTCAGCAGTCACTCACAATTGGTCATAGGGTCAGTGATCACTCCCAATGGGTCAGGTAATCAGTGGTCAGTCCGAATGTGTCAGAGTGTCAGTTATCACTCCCAATGGGGTCAGAGGGTCAGCGGGCACTCCGAATTGGTCAGAGGGTCAGTGATCACTCGCGATGGAGCCAGAGGGTCAGTGACCATTCTCAACGAGCCAGAGAGTCAGTGATCACTCACGATGGGTCAGAGTGTCAGCGATCACACCCAACGGGTCAGAGGGTCAGTGATCACTCCCAATGAGGTCAGAGGGTCAGTGGTCACTCCTAATGTATCAGAGGGTTAGTGATCACTCCCAATGCACCACAGGGTCAGTGATCACTCCCAACGTGTCAGAGTATCAGTGATCACTCCCAAAGTGTCAAAGTATCAGTAATCACTGCCTATGGGGTCAGAGGGTCAGTGATCACTCCCAATGGGCTTAGAGGGTCAATGATCACTCCCAACTGGTCAGAGGGTCAGTGATCTCTCCCTGTGGAGGCCACCGTTTGGATGAGTCGTGTTCTGATTCATGGAGGACTGTTTGATGTTCTGAGATTCATATGATCGGATTGAGCTTCATATTGTACTCTCCCTATGGTCACAGGGTCAGAGATCACTCCCAATGGGTTAGAGGGTCAGTGATCACTCCTAATGTCTCTAATGGTCAGTGATCTCTCCCAATGGGCCACAGGGTCAGTGATCACTCCCAAAGGGTGGGAGCGTCAGTGATCACTCCCAAAGTGTCAGAGGGACAGCGGTCACTCCCAACGGTCAGAGTGTCAGCGGTCACTCCCAATTGGTCAGAGGGTCAGTGATCACTCCCAATGGGGTCAGAGGGTCAGCGGTCACTCACATTTGGTCATAGGGTCAGTGATCACTCCCAATGGGTCAGCGTATCAGTGATCATTCCCAAAGTGTCAGGGGGACAGCGGTCACTCCCAATGGGTCAGAGTGTCAGTGATCACTCCCAATGGTGTCAGAGGGTCAGTGGTCACTCCTAATATGTCAGAGGGTTAGTGATCACTCCCAATGGGTCAGACGGTCAGTGATCAATCCCAACGTGTCAGAGTATCAGTGATCACTCCCAAAGTGTCAAAGTATCAGTGATCACTGCCTACGGGGTCAGAGGGTCAGTGATCACTCCCAACGTGTCAGAGGGTCAGTGTTCACACCCAATGGGTTCAGAGGGTCAGCGGTCACTCCAAATTGGTCAGAGGGTCAGTGATCACTCGCGATAGGGCCAGAGGGTCAGTGATCATTCCCAGCGTGTCAGAGTGTCAGTGATCATTCCCAATGGGTCAGAGTATCAGTGATCACTCCCAGCGTGTCAGAGGGACTGTGGTCACTCCTAACGGGTCAGAGTGTAGAGAACACTCCCAACAGGTTGGAGAGTCTGTGATCACTCCCAATGGGGTCAGAGGGTCAGAGATCACTCCCAACGGGTCAGAGGGTCAGTGATCACTCCTAATGTCTCTAATGGTCAGTGATCTCTCCCAATGGGTCACAGGGTCAGTGATCACTCCCAAAGGGTGAGAGGGTCAGTGATCACTCCCAACGGCTCAGAGGGTCAGTGATCACCCCCAATGGGTCAGAGTATCAGTGATCACTCCCAAAGTGTCAGGGGGACAGCGGTCACTCCCAACGGGTCAGAGAGTCAGTGACCACTCCCAATGGGGTCAGAGGGTCAGTGGTCACTCCTAATGTATCAGAGGGTTAATGATCACTCCCAATGCACCACAGGGTCAGTGATCACTCCCAATGTGTCAGAGTATCAGTGATCACTCCCAAAGTGTCAAAGTATCAGTGATCACTGCCTATGGGGTCAGAGGGTCAGTGATCACTCCCAATGGGCTTAGAGGGTCAATGATCAACCCCAACTGGTCAGAGGGTCAGTGATCTCTCCCTATGGAGGCCACCGTTTGGATGAGTCGTGTTCTGATTCATGGAGGACTGTTTGATGTTCTGAGATTCATATGATCGGATTGAGCTTCATATTGTACTCTCCCTATGGGTCAGAGGGTCAGAGATCACTCCCAATGGGTTAGAGGGTCAGTGATCACTCCTAATGGCTCTAATGGTTAGTGATCACTCCCAATGGGTCAGACAGTCAGTGATCAATCCCAACGTGTCAGAGTATCAGTGATCACTCCCAAAGTGTCAAAGTATCAGTGATCACTGTCTACGGGGTCAGAGGGTCAGTGATCACTCCCAACGTGTCAGAGGGTCAGTGTTCACTCCCAATGGGGTCAGAGGGTCAGCGGTCACTCCAAATTGGTCAGAGGGTCAGTGATCACTCGCGATAGGGCCAGAGGGTCAGTGATCATTCCCAGAGCGTCAGAGTGTCAGTGATCATTCCCAATGGGTCAGAGTATCAGTGATCACTCCCAAAGTGTCAGAGGGACAGCGGTCACTCCCAACGGTCAGAGTGTCAGCGGTCACTCCCAATTGGTCAGAGGGTCAGTGATCACTCCCAATGGGGTCAGAGGGTCAGCAGTCACTCACAATTGGTCATAGGGTCAGTGATCACTCCCAATGGGTCAGGTAATCAGTGGTCAGTCCGAATGTGTCAGAGTGTCAGTTATCACTCCCAATGGGGTCAGAGGGTCAGCGGGCACTCCGAATTGGTCAGAGAGTCAGTGATCACTCGCGATGGAGCCAGAGGGTCAGTGACCATTCTCAACGAGCCAGAGAGTCAGTGATCACTCACGATGGGTCAGAGTGTCAGCGATCACACCCAACGGGTCAGAGGGTCAGTGATCACTTCCAATGGGGTCAGAGGTTCAGTGATCACTTCGAATGGGGCCTGAGTGTCAGAGGGTCAGCGGTCACTCCCAACGGGTCAGAGGGTCAGTGATCACTCCCAACGGGTCAGGCGGTCATTGATCTCTCCCAATGGGTCAGGGTATCAGTGATCACTCCCAAAGTGTAGAGGGACAGCGGTCACCCCAAACGACCAGAGTATCAGTGATCCCTCCCAATGGGGTCAGAGGGTCAGTGATCACTACTAATTTGTCAGAGGGTTAGTGATCACTCCCAATGGGTCACTGGGTCAGTGATCACTCCCAATGTGTCAGAGTATCAGTAATCACACCCAACGTGTCAAAGTATCAGTGATCACTCCCAATGGGGCAAGGGGTTAGCGGTCACTCCCAATGAGGACAGAGTGTCAGTGATCACTCCCACAGGTCAGAGGGACAGCGATCACTCCCAATGGGTGAGAGTATCAGTGATCACTCCCAAAGTGTCAAAGGACAGCGGTCACTCCCAACGGGTCAGATGGTCAGTGCTCTCTCCCAATGTGGTAAGAGGGTCCGTGATCACTCCGAACGGGTCAGAGGGTCAGTGATCACTCCCATTGGGTCAGAGGGTCAGTGATCACTCCAAATGGGGCCAGAGGGTCAGTGATCACTCCCAAAGTGTCAGAGGGTCAGCGGTCACTCCCAACGGGTCAGAGTGTGAGTGATCACTCCCAATGGGGTCAGAGGGCCAGTGATCACTCCTAATGTGTCAGAGGGTTAATGATTACTCCCAATGGGTCAGAGGGTCAGTGATCACTCCCGACGTGTCAGAGTATCAGTGATCACTCCCAACGGGTCAAAGTATCAGTGATCACTCTCAATGGGGTCAGAGGGTCGGCAGTTACTCCCAGTGGGGTCAGAGTGTCAGTGATTATTCCCAACGGGTCAGAGGGTCCGTGATCACTCCTAATGGGGTCAGAGGGTCAGTGGTCACTCCTAATGTATCAGAGGGTTAGTGATCACTCCCAATGCACCACAGGGTCAGTGATCACTCCCAACGTGTCAGAGTATCAGTGATCACTCCCAAAGTGTCAAAGTATCAGTAATCACTGCCTATGGGGTCAGAGGGTCAGTGATCACTCCCAATGGGCTTAGAGGGTCAATGATCACTCCCAACTGGTCAGAGGGTCAGTGATCTCTCCCTATGGAGGCCACCGTTTAGATGAGTCGTGTTCTGATTCATGGAGGACTGTTTGATGTTCTGAGATTCATATGATCGGATTGAGCTTCATATTGTACTCTCCCTATGGTCAGAGGGTCAGAGATCACTCCTAATGGGTTAGAGGGTCAGTGATCACTCCTAATGTCTCTAATGGTCAGTGATCTCTCCCAATGGGCCACAGGGTCAGTGATCACTCCCAAAGGGTGGGAGCGTCAGTGATCACTCCCAAAGTGTCAGAGGGACAGCGGTCACTCCCAACGGTCAGAGTGTCAGCGGTCACTCCTAATTGGTCAGAGGGTCAGTGATCACTCCCAATGGGGTCAGAGGGTCAGCAGTCACTCACAATTGGTCATAGGGTCAGTGATCACTCCCAATGGGTCAGGTAATCAGTGGTCAGTCCGAATGTGTCAGAGTGTCAGTTATCACTCCCAATGGGGTCAGAGGGTCAGCGGGCACTCCGAATTGGTCAGAGGGTCAGTGATCACTCGCGATGGAGCCAGAGGGTCAGTGACCATTCTCAACGAGCCAGAGAGTCAGTGATCACTCACGATGGGTCAGAGTGTCAGCGATCACACCCAACGGGTCAGAGGGTCAGTGATCACTCCCAATGAGGTCAGAGGGTCAGTGGTCACTCCTAATGTATCAGAGGGTTAGTGATCACTCCCAATGCACCACAGGGTCAGTGATCACTCCCAACGTGTCAGAGTATCAGTGATCACTCCCAAAGTGTCAAAGTATCAGTAATCACTGCCTATGGGGTCAGAGGGTCAGTGATCACTCCCAATGGGCTTAGAGGGTCAATGATCACTCCCAACTGGTCAGAGGGTCAGTGATCTCTCCCTGTGGAGGCCACCGTTTGGATGAGTCGTGTTCTGATTCATGGAGGACTGTTTGATGTTCTGAGATTCATATGATCGGATTGAGCTTCATATTGTACTCTCCCTATGGTCACAGGGTCAGAGATCACTCCCAATGGGTTAGAGGGTCAGTGATCACTCCTAATGTCTCTAATGGTCAGTGATCTCTCCCAATGGGCCACAGGGTCAGTGATCACTCCCAAAGGGTGGGAGCGTCAGTGATCACTCCCAAAGTGTCAGAGGGACAGCGGTCACTCCCAACGGTCAGAGTGTCAGCGGTCACTCCCAATTGGTCAGAGGGTCAGTGATCACTCCCAATGGGGTCAGAGGGTCAGCGGTCACTCACATTTGGTCATAGGGTCAGTGATCACTCCCAATGGGTCAGCGTATCAGTGATCATTCCCAAAGTGTCAGGGGGACAGCGGTCACTCCCAATGGGTCAGAGTGTCAGTGATCACTCCCAATGGTGTCAGAGGGTCAGTGGTCACTCCTAATATGTCAGAGGGTTAGTGATCACTCCCAATGGGTCAGACGGTCAGTGATCAATCCCAACGTGTCAGAGTATCAGTGATCACTCCCAAAGTGTCAAAGTATCAGTGATCACTGCCTACGGGGTCAGAGGGTCAGTGATCACTCCCAACGTGTCAGAGGGTCAGTGTTCACACCCAATGGGTTCAGAGGGTCAGCGGTCACTCCAAATTGGTCAGAGGGTCAGTGATCACTCGCGATAGGGCCAGAGGGTCAGTGATCATTCCCAGCGTGTCAGAGTGTCAGTGATCATTCCCAATGGGTCAGAGTATCAGTGATCACTCCCAGCGTGTCAGAGGGACTGTGGTCACTCCTAACGGGTCAGAGTGTAGAGAACACTCCCAACAGGTTGGAGAGTCTGTGATCACTCCCAATGGGGTCAGAGGGTCAGAGATCACTCCCAACGGGTCAGAGGGTCAGTGATCACTCCTAATGTCTCTAATGGTCAGTGATCTCTCCCAATGGGTCACAGGGTCAGTGATCACTCCCAAAGGGTGAGAGGGTCAGTGATCACTCCCAACGGCTCAGAGGGTCAGTGATCACCCCCAATGGGTCAGAGTATCAGTGATCACTCCCAAAGTGTCAGGGGGACAGCGGTCACTCCCAACGGGTCAGAGAGTCAGTGACCACTCCCAATGGGGTCAGAGGGTCAGTGGTCACTCCTAATGTATCAGAGGGTTAATGATCACTCCCAATGCACCACAGGGTCAGTGATCACTCCCAATGTGTCAGAGTATCAGTGATCACTCCCAAAGTGTCAAAGTATCAGTGATCACTGCCTATGGGGTCAGAGGGTCAGTGATCACTCCCAATGGGCTTAGAGGGTCAATGATCAACCCCAACTGGTCAGAGGGTCAGTGATCTCTCCCTATGGAGGCCACCGTTTGGATGAGTCGTGTTCTGATTCATGGAGGACTGTTTGATGTTCTGAGATTCATATGATCGGATTGAGCTTCATATTGTACTCTCCCTATGGGTCAGAGGGTCAGAGATCACTCCCAATGGGTTAGAGGGTCAGTGATCACTCCTAATGGCTCTAATGGTTAGTGATCACTCCCAATGGGTCAGACAGTCAGTGATCAATCCCAACGTGTCAGAGTATCAGTGATCACTCCCAAAGTGTCAAAGTATCAGTGATCACTGTCTACGGGGTCAGAGGGTCAGTGATCACTCCCAACGTGTCAGAGGGTCAGTGTTCACTCCCAATGGGGTCAGAGGGTCAGCGGTCACTCCAAATTGGTCAGAGGGTCAGTGATCACTCGCGATAGGGCCAGAGGGTCAGTGATCATTCCCAGAGCGTCAGAGTGTCAGTGATCATTCCCAATGGGTCAGAGTATCAGTGATCACTCCCAAAGTGTCAGAGGGACAGCGGTCACTCCCAACGGTCAGAGTGTCAGCGGTCACTCCCAATTGGTCAGAGGGTCAGTGATCACTCCCAATGGGGTCAGAGGGTCAGCAGTCACTCACAATTGGTCATAGGGTCAGTGATCACTCCCAATGGGTCAGGTAATCAGTGGTCAGTCCGAATGTGTCAGAGTGTCAGTTATCACTCCCAATGGGTTCAGAGGGTCAGCGGGCACTCCGAATTGGTCAGAGGGTCAGTGATCACTCGCGATGGAGCCAGAGGGTCAGTGACCATTCTCAACGAGCCAGAGAGTCAGTGATCACTCACGATGGGTCAGAGTGTCAGCGATCACACCCAACGGGTCAGAGGGTCAGTGATCACTTCCAATGGGGTCAGAGGTTCAGTGATCACTTCGAATGGGGCCTGAGTGTCAGAGGGTCAGCGGTCACTCCCAACGGGTCAGAGGGTCAGTGATCACTCCCAACGGGTCAGGCGGTCATTGATCTCTCCCAATGGGTCAGGGTATCAGTGATCACTCCCAAAGTGTAGAGGGACAGCGGTCACCCCAAACGACCAGAGTATCAGTGATCCCTCCCAATGGGGTCAGAGGGTCAGTGATCACTACTAATTTGTCAGAGGGTTAGTGATCACTCCCAATGGGTCACTGGGTCAGTGATCACTCCCAATGTGTCAGAGTATCAGTAATCACACCCAACGTGTCAAAGTATCAGTGATCACTCCCAATGGGGCAAGGGGTTAGCGGTCACTCCCAATGAGGACAGAGTGTCAGTGATCACTCCCACAGGTCAGAGGGACAGCGATCACTCCCAATGGGTGAGAGTATCAGTGATCACTCCCAAAGTGTCAAAGGACAGCGGTCACTCCCAACGGGTCAGATGGTCAGTGCTCTCTCCCAATGTGGTAAGAGGGTCCGTGATCACTCCGAACGGGTCAGAGGGTCAGTGATCACTCCCATTGGGTCAGAGGGTCAGTGATCACTCCAAATGGGGCCAGAGGGTCAGTGATCACTCCCAAAGTGTCAGAGGGTCAGCGGTCACTCCCAACGGGTCAGAGTGTGAGTGATCACTCCCAATGGGGTCAGAGGGCCAGTGATCACTCCTAATGTGTCAGAGGGTTAATGATTACTCCCAATGGGTCAGAGGGTCAGTGATCACTCCCGACGTGTCAGAGTATCAGTGATCACTCCCAACGGGTCAAAGTATCAGTGATCACTCTCAATGGGGTCAGAGGGTCGGCAGTTACTCCCAGTGGGGTCAGAGTGTCAGTGATTATTCCCAACGGGTCAGAGGGTCCGTGATCACTCCTAATGGGGTCAGAGGGTCAGAGATCACTCCCAACGGGTCACAGGGTCAGTGATCACTCCCAAAGGGTGAGAGGGTCAGTGATCACTCCTAACGGCTCAGAGGGTCAGTGATCACTCCCAATGGGTCAGCGTATCAGTGATCATTTCCAAAGTGTCAGGGGGACAGCGGTCACTCCCAACAGGTCAGAGTGTCAGTGATCACTCCCAATGGTGTCAGAGGGTCAGTGGTCACTCCTAATATGTCAGAGGGTTAGTGATCACTCCCAATGGGTCAGACGGTCAGTGATCAATCCCAACGTGTCAGAGTATCAGTGATCACTCCCAAAGTGTCAAAGTATCAGTGATCACTGCCTACGGGGTCAGAGGGTCAGTGATCACTCCCAACGTGTCAGAGGGTCAGTGTTCACACCCAATGGGTTCAGAGGGTCAGCGGTCACTCCAAATTGGTCAGAGGGTCAGTGATCACTCGCGATAGGGCCAGAGGGTCAGTGATCATTCCCAGCATGTCAGAGTGTCAGTGATCATTCCCAATGGGTCAGAGTATCAGTGATCACTCCCAGCGTGTCAGAGGGACAGTGGTCACTCCTAACGGATCAGAGTGTAGTGAACACTCCCAACAGGTTGGAGAGTCTGTGATCACTCCCAATGGGGTCATAGGGTCTTGATCACTCCTAATGTCTCTAATGGTCAGTGATCTCTCCCAATGGGTCACAGGGTCAGTGATCACTCGCAAAGGGTGAGAGGGTCAGTGATCACTCCCAACGTCTCAGAGGGTCAGTGATCACCCCCAATGGGTCAGAGTATCAGTGATCACTCCCAAAGTGTCAGGGGGACAGCGGTCACTCCCAATGGGTCAGAGTGTCAGTGATCACTCCCAATGGGGTCAGAGGGTCAGTGGTCACTCCTAATGTATCAGAGGGTTAGTGATCACTCCCAATGCACCACAGGGTCAGTGATAACTCCCAACGTGTCAGAGTATCAGTGATCACTCCCAAAGTGTGAAAGTATCAGTGATCACTGCCTCTGGGGTCAGAGGGTCAGTGATCACTCCCAATGGGCTTAGAGGGTCAATGATCACCCCCAACTGGTCAGAGGGTCAGTGATCTCTCCCTATGGAGGCCACCGTTTGGATGAGTTGTGTTCTGATTCATGGAGGACTGTTTGATGTTCTGAGATTCATATGATCGGATTGAGCTTCATATTGTACTCTCCCTATGGGTCAGAGGGTCAGAGATCACTCCCAATGGGTTAGAGGGTCAGTGATCACTCCTAATGTCTCTAATGGTTAGTGATCACTCCCAATGGGTCAGACGGTCAGTGATCAATCCCAACGTGTAAGAGTATCAGTGATCACTCCCAAAGTGTCAAAGTATCAGTGATCACTGTCTACGGGGTCAGAGGGTCAGTGATCACTCCCAACGTGTCAGAGGGTCAGTGTTCACTCCCAATGGGGTCAGAGAGTCAGCGGTCACTCCAAATTGGTCAGAGGGTCAGTGATCACTCGCGATAGGGCCAGAGGGTCAGTGATCATTCCCAGCGTGTCAGAGTGTCAGTGATCATTCCCAATGGGTCAGAGTATCAGTGATCACTCCCAGCGTGTCAGAGGGACAGTGGTCACTCCTAACGGGTCAGAGTGTAGTGAACACTCCCAACAGGTTGGAAAGTCTGTGATCACACCCAATGGGGTCAGAGGGTCAGAGATCACTCCCAACGGGTCACAGGGTCAGTGATCACTCCCAAAGGGTGAGAGGGTCAGTGATCACTCCAACAGCTCAGAGGGTCAGTGATCACCCCCAATGGGTCAGAGTATCAGTGATCACTCCCAAAGTGTCAGGGAGACAGCGCTCACTCCCAACGGGTCAGAGTGTCAGTGATCACTCCCAATGGGGTCAGAGGGTCAGTGGTCACTCCTAATGTATCAGAGGGTTAGTGATCACTCCCAATGCACCACAGGGTCAGTGATCACTCCCAACGTGTCAGAGTATCAGTGATCTCTCCCAAAGTGTCAAAGTATCAGTGATCACTGCCTATGGGGTCAGAGGGTCAGTGATCACTCCCAATGGGCTTAGAGGGTCAATGATCACTCCCAACTGGTCAGAGGGTCAGTGATCTCTCCCTATGGAGGCCACCGTTTGGATGAGTCGTGTTCTGATTCATGGAGGACTGTTTGATGTTCTGAGATTCATATGATCGGATTGAGCTTCATATTGTACTCTCCCTATGGTCAGAGGGTCAGAGATCACTCCCAATGGGCTAGAGGGTCAGTGATCACTCCTAATGTCTCTAATGGTTAGTGATCTCTCCCAATGGGCCACAGGGTCAGTGATCACTCCCAAAGGGTGGGAGCGTCAGTGATCACTCCCAAAGTGTCAGAGGGACAGCGGTCACTCCCAACGGTCAGAGTGTCAGCGGTCACTCCCAATTGGTCAGAGGGTCAGTGATCACTCCCAATGGGGTCAGAGGGTCAGCGGTCACTCACAATTGGTCATAGGGTCAGTGATCACTCCCAATGGGTCAGGGAAACAGTGGTCAGTCCGAATGTGTCAGAGTGTCAGTTATCACTCCCAATGGGGTCAGAGGGTCAGTGGACACTCCGAATTGGTCAGAGGGTCAGTGATCACTCGCGATGGAGCCAGAGTGTCAGTGACCATTCTCAATGAGTCAGAGAGTCAGTGATCACTCACGATGGGTCAGAGTGTCAGCGATCACACCCAACGGGTCAGAGGGTCAGTGCTCACTCGCAATGGGGTCAGAGGGTCAAAGATCACTCCCAACGGGTCAGAGGGTCAGTGATCACTCCCAATGGGGTCAGAGGTTCAGTGATCACTCCGAATGGGGCCTGAGGGTCAGTGATCACTCCCAAAGTGTCAGAGGGTCAGCGGTCACTCCCAACGGGTCAGAGTGTCAGTGATCACTTCCAATGGAGTCAGAGAGACAGTGTTCACTCCTAATGTGTCAGAGGGTCAGTGATCACTCCCAGCAGGTCAGAGGGTCCATGATCACCCTGAATGGGTTCAGAGGATCAGTGATCACTCCCAACGGGGTCAGAGGGTCAGTGGTCACTCCCAATTGGTCAGAGGGTCAGTGATCACTTCCAATGGGGTCAGAGGGACAGTGATCACTCCCAAAGTGTCAGAGGATCAACGGTCACCTCCAACGGGTCAGAGTGTCAGTGATCACTCCCAATGGGGTCAGAGGGTCAGTTATCACTCCTAATGTGTCAGAGGGTTAATGATCACTCCTAATGAGTCAGAGGGTCAGTGATCACTCCCGACGTGTCAGAGTATCAGTGATCACTCCCAACGGGTCAAAGTATCAGTGATCACTCTCAATTGGGTCAGAGGGTTAGTGTTCACTCCTAATGTGTCATATAGTCAGTGGTCACTCCCAATTGGTCACAGGGTCAGTGATCACTCCCAGTGGGTTAGAGTGTCCAGGATCACTTACAATGGGTTCAGAGGGTCAGTGATGACTCCCAGCGTGTCAGAGGGACAGCGGTCACTCCCAACTGGTCAGAGTGTCAGTAAACACTCCCAACGGGTCGGAGAGTCCGTGATCGCGTCCAATGGGATCAGAGGGTCAGAGATTATTCCCAACGGGTCAGAGGGTCAGTGCTCACTCCCAATAGGGTCAGAGGATCCGTGATCCCTCCCAACGTGTCAGAGGGTCAGTGACCACTCCCAATGGGGTCAGAGGGTCAGTGATCACTCCTAATGTCTCTAATGGTCAGTGATCTCTTCCAATGGGTCACAGGGTCAGTGATCACTCGCAATGGGTCAGAGTATCAGTGATCACTCCCAAAGTGTCAGAGGGACAGCGGTCACTCCCAACGGGTCAAAGTGTCAGTGATCACTCCCAATGGGGTCAGAGGGTCAGTGATCACTCCCAACGGGTCAGAAGGGTCAGTGATCACTCTCAATGGGTCAGAGGGTCAGTGATCACTCCCAATGGGGTCAGAGGTTCAGAGATCACTCCCGATGGGTCAGAACGGTCAGTGATCACTCCCAACTGGTTAGAGTGTCAGTGATCACTCCCAATGGGTCAGAGTATCATTGATCACTCCAAAAGTGTCAGAGGGACAGCGGTCACTCCCAACGGGTCAGAGTGTCAATGAACACTCCCAAAGAGTGAGAGTGTCAGTGATCACTCCGAAAGTGTCAGAGGGACAGCGGTCACTCCCAACGGGTCAGAGTATCAGTGATCACTCCCAATGGGGTCAGAGGGTCAGTGATCACTCTCAACGGGTCAGAGTCTCAGTGATTACTCCCAATGGGTCAGAGTATCAGTGATCACTCCCAAAGAGTGAGAGCGTCAGTGATCACTCCCAAAGTGTCAGAGGGACAGCGGTCACTCCCAACGGGTCAGAGTGTCAGTGAACACTCCCAATGGGGTCAGAGGGTCAGTGATTACTCCCAACGGGTCAGATGTTCAGTGATAACCCAAACAGGTCAGAAGGTCAGTGATCACTCTCAACAGGTCAGAGGGTCAGTTCTTTCTCCCAATGGGGTCAGAGGGTCAGTGATCACTCTGAACGGGTCAGAGGGTCAGTGATCACTCTCAATGGGTCAGAGTCTCAGTGATTACTCCCAATGGGTCAGAGTATCAGTGATCACTCCCAGTGGGGTCAGAGTATCAGTGATCACTCCCAATAGTTCAGAGGGTCAGTGATCACTCCCAACGGGTCAGACGTTCAGTTCTCTCTCCCAATGGGGTAAGAGGGTCAGTGATCACTCCGAACGGTTCAGAGGGTCAGTGATCACTCCCATTGGGCCAGAGAGTCAGTGATCACTCTCAATCGGTCAGAGTATCAGTGATCACTCCCGAAGTGTCAGAGGGTCAGCGGTCACTCCCAACGGGTCAGAATGTGAGTGATCAGTCCCAATGGGGTCAGAGGGCCAGTGATCACTCCTAATGTGTCAGAGGGTTAATGATCACTCCCAATGGGTCAGAGGGTCGGTGATCACTCCCGACGTGTCAGAGTATCAGTGATCACTCCCAACGGGTCAAAGTATCAGTGATCACTCTCAATGGGGTCAAAGGGTCGGTGGTTACTCCCAGTGGGGTCAGAGTGTCAGTGATTATTCCCAACGGGTCAGAGGGTCCGTGATCACTCCCAATGGGTCAGAGTGACAGTGATCATGCGCAATGGGGCCAGAAGTTCAGTGATCACTCCCAACGGGTCAAAGTATCAATGATCACTCTCAATGGGGTCAGAGTGTCAGCGGGTACTCCCAGTGCGGTCAGTGGGTTAGCGGTTACTCCCAGTGCGGTCAGAGTGTCAATAATTACTCCCAACGGGTCAGAGTGTCAGTGATCACTCCCAATGGGCTCAGAGCGTCAGTGATCACTCCTAATGCGTCAGATTGTCTGTGATCACTCCCAATGGGGTCAGAGGGTCAGTGATCACTCCTAATGTCTCTAATGGTCAGTGATCTCTTCCAATGGGTCACAGGGTCAGTGATCACTCGCAATGGGTCAGAGTATCAGTGATCACTCCCAAAGTGTCAGAGGGACAGCGGTCACTCCCAACGGGTCAAAGTGTCAGTGATCACTCCCAATGGGGTCAGAGGGTCAGTGATCACTCCTAATGTGTCAGAGGGTTGGTGATCACTCCCAATGGGTCAGATGGTCAGTGATCACTCCCAACAGGTCAGAATGTCAGTGATCACTCCCAACGGGTCAGAAGGGTCAGTGATCACTCTCAATGGGTCAGAGGGTCAGTGATCACTCCCAATGGGGTCAGAGGTTCAGTGATCACTCCCAACGGGTCAGATGTTCAGTGATAACCCAAACAGGTCAGAAGGTCAGTGATCACTCTCAGCAGGTCAGAGGGTCAGTTCTTTCTCCCAATGGGGTCAGAAGGTCAGTGATCACTCTCAGCAGGTCAGAGGGTCAGTTCTTTCTCCCAATGGGGTCAGAGGGTCAGTGATCACTCTCAACAGGTCAGAGGGTCAGTTCTTTTTCCCAATGGGGTCAGAGGGTCAGTGATCACTCTGAACGGGTCAGAGGGTCAGTGATCACTCTCACGGGTCAGAGTCTCAGTGATTACTCCCAATGGGTCAGAGTATCAGTGATCACTCCCAAAGAGTGAGAGCGTCAGTGATCACTCCCAAAGTGTCAGAGGGACAGCGGTCACTCCCAACGGGTCAGAGTGTCAGTGATCACTCCCAATGGGGTCAGAGGGTCAGTGATCACTCCCAACGGGTCAGAAGGGTCAGTGATCACTCTGAATGGGTCAGAGGGTCAGTGATCACTTCCAATGGGTCAGAGGCTCAGTGATCACTCCGAATGGGGCCAGAGGGTCAGTTATCACTCCCAATAGTTCAGAGGGTCAGTGATCACTCCGAATGGGTCAGAGGGTCAGTGATCACTCCCAATGGGTCAGAGGCTCAGTGATCACTCCGAATGGGGCCAGAGGGTCAGTGATCACTCCCAATAGTTCAGAGGGTCAGTGATCACTCCCGAAGTGTCAGAGGGTCAGCGGTCACTCCCAACGGGTCAGAATGTGAGTGATCAGTCCCAATGGGGTCAGAGGGCCAGTGATCACTCCTAATGTGTCAGAGGGTTAATGATCACTCCCAATGGGTCAGAGGGTCAGTGATCACTCCCGACGTGTCAGAGTATCAGTGATCACACCCAACGGGTCAAAGTATCAGTGATCACTCTCAATGGGGTCAAAGGGTCGGTGGTTACTCCCAGTGGGGTCAGAGTGTCAGTGATTATTCCCAATGGGTCAGAGGGTCCGTGATCACTCCCAATGGGTCAGAGTGACAGTGATCATGCACAATGGGGCCAGATGTTCAGTGATCACTCCCAACGGGTCAAAGTATCAATGATCACTCTCAATGGGGTCAGAGTGTCAGCGGGTACTCCCAGTGCGGTCAGTGGGTCAGCGGTTATTCCCAGTGCGGTCAGAGTGTCAATAATTACTCCCAACGGGTCAGAGTGTCAGTGATCACTCCCAATGGGCTCAGAGCATCAGTGATCACTCCTAATGCGTCAGATTGTCTGTGATCACTCCCAATGGGGTCAGAGGGTCAGTGATCACTCCTAATGTCTCTAATGGTCAGTGATCTCTTCCAATGGGTCACAGGGTCAGTGATCACTCGCAATGGGTCAGAGTATCAGTGATCACTCCCAAAGTGTCAGAGGGACAGCGGTCACTCCCAACGGGTCAAAGTGTCAGTGATCACTCCCAATGGGGTCAGAGGGTCAGTGATCACTCCTGATGTGTCAGAGGGTTGGTGATCACTCCCAATGGGTCAGACGGTCAGTGATCACTCCTAACAGGTCAGAATGTCAGTGATCACTCCCAACGGGTCAGAAGGGTCAGTGATCACTCTCAATGGGTCAGAGGGTCAGTGATCACTCTCAATGGGGTCAGAGGTTCAGAGATCACTCCCGATGGGTCAGAAGGGTCAGTGATCACTCCCAAAGTGTCAGCGGGACAGCGGTCACTCCCAACGGGTCAGAGTGTCAGTGATCACTCCCAATGGGGTCAGAGGGTCAGTGATCACACCCAACGGGTCAGATGTTCAGTGATAACCCAAACAGGTCAGAAGGTCTGTGATCACTCTCAACAGGTCAGAGGGTCAGTTCTTTTTCCCAATGGAGTCAGAGGGTCAGTGATCACTCTGAACGGATCAGAGGGTCAGTGATCACTCTCAACGGGTCAGAGTCTCAGTGATTACTCCCAATGGGTCAGAGTATCAGTGATCACTCCCAGTGGGGTCAGAGTATCAGTGATCACTCCCAAAGTGTCAGAGGGACAGCGGTCACTCCCAACGGGTCAGAGTGTTAGTGATCACTCCCAATGGGGTCAGAGGGTCAGTGATCACTCCCAACGGGTCAGATGTTCAGTGATAACCCAAACAGGTCAGAAGGTCAGTGATCACTCTCAACAGGTCAGAGGGTCAGTTCTCTCTCCCAATGGGGTCAGAGGGTCAGTGATCACTCTGAACGGGTCAGAGGGTCAGTGATCACTCTCAACGGGTCAGAGTCTCAGTGATTACTCCCAATGGGTCAGAGTATCAGTGATCACTCCCAGTGGGGTCAGAGTATCAGTGATTACTCCCAAATCTCAGAGGGCAGCGGTCACTCCCAACGGGTCAGAAGGGTCAGTGATCACTCCGAATGGGTCAGAGGGTCAGTGATCACTCCCAATGGGTCAGAGGCTCAGTGATCACTCCGAATGGGCCAGAGGGTCAGTGATCACTCCCAATAGTTCAGAGGGTCAGTGATCACTCCCGAAGTGTCAGAGGGTCAGCGGTCACTCCCAACGGGTCAGAATGTGAGTGATCAGTCCCAATGGGGTCAGAGGGCCAGTGATCACTCCTAATGTGTCAGAGGGTTAATGATCACTCCCAATGGGTCAGAGGGTCAGTGATCACTCCCGACGTGTCAGAGTATCAGTGATCACTCCCAACGGGTCAAAGTATCAGTGATCACTCTCAATGGGGTCAAAGGGTCGGTGGTTACTCCCAGTGGGGTCAGAGTGTCAGTGATTATTCCCAACGGGTCAGAGGGTCCGTGATCACTCCCAATGGGTCAGAGTGACAGTGATCATGCGCAATGGGGCCAGATGTTCAGTGATCACTCCCAACGGGTCAAAGTATCAATGATCACTCTCAATGGGGTCAGAGTGTCAGCGAATACTCCCAGTGCGGTCAGTGGGTCAGCGGTTACTCCCAGTGCGGTCAGAGTGTCAATAATTACTCCCAACGGGTCAGAGTGTCAGTGATCACTCCCAATGGGCTCAGAGCGTCAGTGATCACTCCTAATGCGTCAGATTGTCTGTGATCACTCCCAATGGGGTCAGAGGGTCAGTGATCACTCCTAATGTCTCTAATGGTCAGTGATCTCTTCCAATGGGTCACAGGGTCAGTGATCACTCGCAATGGGTCAGAATATCAGTGATCACTCCCAAAGTGTCAGAGGGACAGCGGTCACTCCCAACGGGTCAAAGTGTCAGTGATCACTCCCAATGGGGTCAGAGGGTCAGTGATCACTCCTAATGTGTCAGAGGGTTGGTGATCACTCCCAATGGGTCAGATGGCCAGTGATCACTCCCAACAGGTCAGAATGTCAGTGATCACTCCCAACGGGTCAGAAGGGTCAGTGATCACTCTCAATGGGTCAGAGGGTCAGTGATCACTCCCAATGGGGTCAGAGGTTCAGAGATCACTCCCGATGGGTCAGAAGGGTCAGTGATCACTCCCAACTGGTTAGAGTGTCAGTGAACACTCCCAATGAGTCAGAGTGTCAGTGATCACTCCCAATGGATCAGAGTATCATTGATCACTCCAAAAGTGTCAGAGGGACAGCGGTCACTCCCAACGGGACAGAGTGTCAATGATCACTCCCAAAGAGTGAGAGCGTCAGTGATCACTCCCAAAGTGTCAGAGGGACAGCGGTCACTCCCAACGGGTCAGAGTGTCAGTGATCACTCCCAATGGGGTCAGAGGGTCAGTGATCACTCCCAACGGGTCAGATGTTCAGTGATAACCCAAACAGGTCAGAAGGTCAGTGATCACTCTCAACAGGTCAGAGGGTCAGTTCTTTTTCCCAATGGGGTCAGAGGGTCAGTGATCACTCTGAACGGGTCAGAGGGTCAGTGATCACTCTCAACTGGTCAGAGTCTCAGTGATTACTCCCAATGGGTCAGAGTATCAGTGATCACTCCCAAAGAGTGAGAGCGTCAGTGATCACTCCCAAAGTGTCAGAGGGACAGCGGTCACTCCCAACGGGTCAGAGTGTCAGTGATCACTCCCAATGGGGTCAGAGGGTCAGTGATCACTCCCAACGGGTCAGATGTTCAGTGATAACCCAAACAGGTCAGAAGGTCAGTGATCACTCTCAGCAGGTCAGAGGGTCAGTTCTTTCTCCCAATGGGGTCAGAAGGTCAGTGATCACTCTCAGCAGGTCAGAGGGTCAGTTCTTTCTCCCAATGGGGTCAGAGGGTCAGTGATCACTCTCAACAGGTCAGAGGGTCAGTTCTTTTTCCCAATGGGGTCAGAGGGTCAGTGATCACTCTGAACGGGTCAGAGTCTCAGTGATTACTCCCAATGGGTCAGAGTATCAGTGATCACTCCCAAAGAGTGAGAGCGTCAGTGATCACTCCCAAAGTGTCAGAGGGACAGCGGTCACTCCCAACGGGTCAGAGTGTCAGTGATCACTCCCAATGGGGTCAGAGGGTCAGTGATCACTCCCAACGGGTCAGATGTTCAGTGATAACCCAAACAGGTCAGAAGGTCAGTGATCACTCTCAGCAGGTCAGAGGGTCAGTTCTTTCTCCCAATGGGGTCAGAGGGTCAGTGATCACTCTGAACGGGTCAGAGGGTCAGTGATCACTCCCAATGGGTCAGAGTATCAGTGATCACTCCCAGTGGGGTCAGAGTATCAGTGATTACTCCCAAAGTCTCAGAGGGCAGCGGTCACTCCCAACGGGTCAGAAGGGTCAGTGATCACTCCGAATGGGTCAGAGGGTCAGTGATCACTCCCAACGGGTCAGAGGCTCAGTGATCACTCCGAATGGGGCCAGAGGGTCAGTGATCACTCCCAATAGTTCAGAGGGTCAGTGATCACTCCCAACGGGTCAGACGGTCAGTTCTCTCTCCCAATGGGGTAAGAGGGTCAGTGATCACTCTGAATGGTTCAGAGGGTCAGTGATCACTCCCATTGGGTCAGAGGGTCAGTGATTCACTCCAAATGGGGCCAGAGAGTCAGTGATCACTCTCAATGGGTCAGAGTATCAGTGATCACTCCCAAAGTGTCAGAGGGTCAGCGGTCACTCCCAACGGGTCAGAGTGTGAGTGATCACTCCCAATGGGGTCAGAGGGCCAGTGATCACTCCTAATGTGTCAGAGGGTTAATGATCACTCCCAATGGGTCAGATGGTCAGTGATAACTCCCGACGTGTCAGAGTATCAGTGATCACTCCCAACGGGTCAAAGTATCAGTGATCACTCTCAATGGGGCCAGAGGGTCGGCGGTTACTCCCAGTGGGGTCAGAGTGTCAGTGATTATTCCCAGCGGGTCAGAGGGTCCGTGATCACTCCCAATGGGTCAGAGGGACAGTGATCATGCGCAATGGGGCCAGATGTTCAGTGATCACTCCCAACGGGTCTAAGTATCAATGATCACTCTCAATGGGGTCAGAGTGTCAGCGGTTACTCCCAGTGCGGTCAATGGGTCAGCGGTTACTCCCAGTGCGGTCAGAGTGTCAATGATTACTCCCAACGGGTCAGAGTGTCAGTGATCACTGCCAATGGGCTCAGAGCGTCAGTGATCACTCCTAATGCGTCAGATTGTCAGTGATCACTCCCAATGGGTCAGAGGGTCAGAGATCACTCCCAATGGGTCAGAGGGTCAGTGATCACTCCTAATGTTTCTAATGGTCAGTGATCTCTCCCAATGGGTCACAGGGTCAGTGATCACTCCTAGTGGGTTAGAGTGTCCATGATCACTTACAATGGGTTCAGAGGGTCAGTGATGACTCCCAGCGTGTCAGAGGGACTGCGGTCACTCCCAACTGGTCAGAGTGTCAGTTATCACTCCCAATGGGTCAGAGTATCAGTGATCACTCCCAGCGTGTCAGAGGGACAGTGGTCACTCCTAACGGGGTCAGAGGATCAGTGATCACTCCCAACGTGTCAGAGGGTCAATGATCACACCCAACTGGTCAGAGGGTCAGTGATCTCTCCCTATGGAGGCCACCGTTTGGATGGGTCGTGTTCTGATTCATGGAGGAGTGTTTGATGTTCTGAGATTCATATGATCGGATTGAACTGTGTATTGTACTCTTCCTATGGGTCAGAAGGTCAGTGATCACTCCCAAAGGGGTTAGAGGGTCAGATATCACAACCAACGGGTCAGAGGGTCAGCGGTCACTCCCAAATGGTCAGAGGGTCAGTGATCACTCCCAACGTGTCAGAGGGTCCTTGATCACCCACAATGGGTTCAGAGGGTCAGTGAACACTTCCAACGGGGTCAGAGGGTCAGCGGTCACTCCCAATTGAGCAGAGAGCAAGTCATCACTTCCAATGGGGTCAGAGGGACAGTGATTAGTCCCAAAGTGTCAGAGGGTCAACGGTCACTTCCAACGGGTCAGAGTGTCAGTGATCACTCCCAATGAGGTCAGAGGGTCAGTGATCACTCCTAATGTGTCAGAGGGTTAATGATCACTCCCAATGGGTCAGAGGGTCAGTGATCACTCCCGACGTGTCAGAGTATCAGTGATCACTCCCAACGGGTCAAAGTATCAGTTATCACTATCAATGGGGTCAGAGGGTCAGTGTTGACTCCTAATGTGTCAGATTGTCAGTGATCACTCCCAATTGGTCACAGGGTCAGTGATCACTCCCAGTGGGTTAGAGTGTCCATGATCACGTACAATGGGTTCAGAGTGTCAGTGATGACTCCCAGCGTGTCAGAGGGACAGCGGTCACTCCCAACCGGTCAGAGTGTCAGTGAACACTCCCAACGGGTCGGAGAGTCCGTGATCACGTCCAATGGGGTCAGAGGGTCAGTGATTATTCCCAACGGGTCAGAGGGTCAGTGCTCACTCCCAATAGGGTCAGAGGATCTCTGATCACTCCCAATGGGTCAGAGGGTCAATGATCACTCCCAATGGGTCAGAGGGTCAGTGATCCCTCCCAACGTGTCAGAGGGTCAGTGACCACTCCCAATGGGTCAGAGCGTCAGTGATCACTCCCAAAGTGTCAGAGGGACAGCGGTCACTCCCAACGGGTCAGAGTGTCAGTGATCACTCCCAATGGGGTCAGAGGGTCAGTGGTCACTCCTAATATGTCAGAGGGTTAGTGATCACTCCCAATGGGTCAGACGGTCAGTTATCACTCCCAACAGGTCAGAGTGTCAGTGTTCACTCCCAACGGGTCAGAAGGGTCAGTGATGACTCCCAATGGGTCAGAGGGTCAATGATCACTCCCAATGGGGGCAGAGCTTCAGTGATCACTCCCAACGGGTCAGAAGGGTCAGTGATCACTCCCAACTGGTCAGAGTGTCAGTGAACACTCACAATGGGTCAGAGTGTTAGTGATCACTCCCAACAGGGTCAGAGGGTCAATGATCACTCCCAACGAGTCAGAGGGTCAGTGATCACTCCGAATGGTGCCAGAGAGTCAGTGATCACTCCCAATGGGTCAGAGGGTCAGTGTTCACTCCTATTGGGTCAGAGGGTCAGTGATCACTCCGAATGGGGTCAGAGGGTCAGTGATCATTCCCAATGGGGTCAGAGGGTCAGTGATCACTCCTAACAGGTCAGAGTGTCAGTGATCACACCCAACGGGTCAGAATGGTCAGTGATCACTCCGAATGGGGTCAGAGGGTCAGTGATCATTCCCAATGGGGTCAGAGGGTCAGTGATCACTCCTAACAGGTCAGAGTGTCAGTGATCACTCTCAACAGGTCAGAGGGTCAGTTCTCTCTCCCAATGGGGTCAGAGGGTCAGTGATCACTCTGAACGGGTCAGATGGTCAGTGATCACTCTTAACGGGTCAGAGTGTCCGTGATTACTCCCAATGGGTCAGAGTATCAGTGATCACTCCCAGTGGGGTCAGAGTATCAGTGATCACTCCTAAAGTCTCAGAGGGCAGCGGTCACTCCCAACGGGTCAGAAGGGTCAGTGATCACTCCGAATGGGTCAGAGGGTCAGTGATCACTCCCAATGGGGTCAGAGGTTCAGTGATCACTCCCGTTGGGTCAGAGGGTCAGTGATCACTCCCATGAGTCAGAGGCTCAGTGATCACTCCGAATGGGGCCAGAGGGTCAGTGATCACTCCCAATAGTTCAGAGGGTCAGTGATCACTCCCAACGGGTCAGAGGGTCAGTGATCACACCCATTGGGTCAGAGGGTCAGTGATCACTCCAAATGGGGCCAGAGATTCAGTGATCACTCTCAATGGGTCAGAGTATCAGTGATCACTCCCAAAGTGTTAGAGGGTCAGCGGTCACTCCCAACGGGTCAGAGTGTCAGTGATCACTTCCAATGGGGTCAGAGGGACAGTGATCACTCCCAAAGTGTCAGAGGGTCAACGGTCACTTCCAACAGGTCAGAGTGTCAGTGTTCACTCCCAACGGGTCAGAAGGGTCAGTGATCACTCCCAATGGGTCAGGGGGTCAGTGATCACTCCCAATGGGGGCAGAGTGTCAGCGGTTACTCCCAGTGTGGTCAGTGGATCAGCGGTTACTCCCAGTGCGGTCAGAGTGTCAATGATTACTCCCAACGGGTCAGAGTATCAGTGATCACTCCCAATGGGCTCAGAGCGTCAGTGATCACTCCTAATGCGTCAGATTGTCAGTGATCACTCCCAATGGGTCAGAGGGTCAGAAATCACTCCCAACGGGTCAGAGGGTCAGTGATTACTCCGAATGGTGCCAGAGAGTCCGTGATCACTCCCAATGGGTCAGAGGGTCAGTGATCACTCCTATTGGGTCAGAGGGTCAGTGATCACTCCGAATGGGGTCAGAGGGTAAGTGATCATTCCCAATGGGGTCAGAGGGTCAGTGATCACGCCTAACAGGTCAGAGTGTCAGTGATCACACCCAACGGTTCAGAATGATCAGTGATCACTCCCAATGGGTCAGAGGGTCAGTGATCACTCCCAGCGGGTCAGATGTTCAGTGATAACCCAAACAGGTCAGAAGGTCAGTGATCACTCTCAACAGGTCAGAGGGTCAGTTCTCTCTCCCAATGGGGTCAGAGGGTCAGTGATCACTCTGAACGGGTCAGAGGTTCAGTGATCACTCTCAACAGGTCAGAGTGTCAGTGATTACTCCCAATGGGTCAGAGGGTCAACGGTCACTTCCAACGGGTCAGAGTGTCTGTGATCACTCCCAATGGGGTCAGAGGGTCAGTGATCACTCCTAATGTGTCAGAGGGTTAATGATCACTCCCAATGGGTCAGAGGGTCAGTGATCACTCCCGACGTGTCAGAGTATCAGTGATCACTCCCAACGGGTCAAAGTATCAGTTATCACTCTCAATGGGGTCAGAGGGTCAGTGTTCACTCCTAATGTGTCAGATTGTCAGTGATCATTCCCAATTGGTCACAGGGTCAGTGATCACTCCCAGTGGGTTAGAGTGTCCATGATCACTTACAATGGGTTCAGAGTGTCAGTGATGACTCCCAGCGTGTCAGAGGGACAGCGGTCACTCCCAACCGGTCAGAGTGTCAGTGAACACTCCCAACGGGTCGGAGAGTCCGTGATCACGTCCAATGGGGTCAGAGGGTCAGAGATTATTCCCAACGGGTCAGAGGGTCAGTGCTCACTCCCAATAGGGTCAGAGGATCTCTGATCACTCCCAATGGGTCAGAGGGTCAATGATCACTCCCAATGGGTCAGAGGGTCAGTGATCCCTCCCAACGTGTCAGAGGGTCAGTGACCACTTTCAATGGGTCAGAGCGTCAGTGATCACTCCCAACGGGTCAGAGTGTCAGTGATCACTCCCAATGGGGTCAGAGGGTCAGTGGTCACTCCTAATATGTCAGAGGGTTAGTGATCACTCCCAATGGGTCAGACGGTCAGTGATCACTCCCAACAGGTCAGAGTGTCAGTGTTCACTCCCAACCGGTCAGAAGGGTCAGTGATCACTCCCAATGGGTCAGAGGGTCAGTGATCACTCCCAACGGGGGCAGAGTGTCAGCGGTTACTCCCAGTGTGGTCAGTGGATCAGCGGTTACTCCCTGTGCGGTCAGAGTGTCAATGATTACTCCCAACTGGTCAGAGTGTCAGTGATCACTCCCAATGGGCTCAGAGCGTCAGTGATCACTCCTAATGCGTCAGATTGTCAGTGATCACTCCCAATGGGTCAGAGGGTCAGAGATCACTCCCAACGGATCAGAGGGTCAGTGATCACTCCTAATGTCTCTAATGGTCAGTGATCTCTCCCAATGGGTCACAGGGTCAGTGATTACTCCCAAAGGGTGAGAGCGTCGGTGATCACTCCCAACGGGTCAGAGTGTCAGTGATCACTCCCAATGGGTCAGAGTATCAGTGATCACTCCCAGCGTGTCAGAGGGACAGTGGTCACTCCTAACGGGGTCAGAGGATCAGTGATCACTCCCAACGTGTCAGAGGGTCAATGATCACACCCAACTGGTCAGAGGGTCAGTGATCTCTCCCTATGGAGGCCACCGTTTGGATTGGTCGTGTTCTGATTCATGGAGGAGTGTTTGATGTTCTGAGATTCATATGATCGGATTGAACTGTGTATTGTACTCTTCCTATGGGTCAGAAGGTCAGTGATCACTCCCAAAGGGGTTAGAGGGTCAGATATCACAACCAACGGGTCAGAGGGGTCAGTGATCACTCCGAATGGGTCAGAGGGTCAGTGATCACTCCCAACGGGTCAGAGGGTCCTTGATCACCCACAATAGGTTCAGAGGGTCAGTGATCATTCCCAACGGGGTCAGAGGGTTAGCGGTCACTCCCAATTGGTCAGAGTGTCAGTGATCACTCCCAACGAGTCAGAGTGTCAGTGATCACTCCCAACGGGTCAGAGGGTCCATGATCACCCACAATGGGTTCAGAGGGTCAGTGAACACTTCCAACGGGTCAGAGTGTCAGTGATCACTCCCAATGGGTTAGAGGGTCCATGATCACTTACAATGGGTTCAGAGGGTCAGTGATGATTCCCAGCGTGTCAGAGGGATAGCGGTCACTCCCAACCGGTCAGAGTGTCAGTGAACACTCCCAACGGGTCAGAGGGTCCTCGATCAGCACAATGGGTTCAGAGGGTCAGTGATCATTCCCAACGGGGTCAGAGGGTTAGCGGTCACTCCCAATTGGTCAGAGTGTCAGTGATCACTCCCAACGAGTCAGAGTGTCAGTGATCACTCCCAACGGGTCAGAGGGTCCATGATCACGCCCAATGGGGTCAGAGGGTCAGAGATCACTTCCAACGGGTCAGAGGGTCAGTGACCACTCCTAATGTGTCTGATGCTCAGTGCTCACTCCCATGGGTCACAGGGTCAGTGATCACTCCTAATGCGTCACACGGTCAGTGCTCACTCCTAACGGGTCAGAGGGTCAGTGCTCACTCCCAATGGGGTCAGAGGGTCAGTGGTCACTCCTAATATGTCAGAGGGTTAGTGATCACTCCCAATGGGTCAGACGGTCAGTGATCACTCCCAACAGGTCAGAGTGTCAGTGTTCACTCCCAACGGGTCAGAAGGGTCAGTGATCACTCCCAATGGGTCAGAGGGTCAATGATCACTCTCAATGGGGGCAGAGGTTCAGTGATCACTCCCGATGGGTCAGAAGGGTCAGTGATCACTCCCAATTGGTCAGAGTGTCAGTGAACACTCACAATGGGTCAGAGTGTTAGTGATCACTCCCAACAGGGTCAGAGGGTCATTGATCACTCCCAACGAGTCAGAGGGTCAGTGATCACTCCGAATGGAGCCAGAGAGTCAGTGATCACTCCCAATGGGTCAGAGGGTCAGTGATCACTCCTATTGGGTCAGAGGGTCAGTGATCACTCCGAATGGGGTCAGAGGGTAGGTGATCATTCCCAATGGGGTCAGAGGGTCAGTGATCACTCCTAACAGGTCAGAGTGTCAGTGATCACACCCAACGGGTCAGAATGGTCAGTGATCACTCCCAATGGGCCAGAGGGTCAGTGATCACTCCCAACGGGTCAGATGTTCAGTGATAACCCAAACAGGTCAGAAGGTCAGTGATCACTCTCAACAGGTCAGAGGGTCAGTTCTCTCTCCCAATGGGGTCAGAGGGTCAGTGATCACTCTGAACGGGTCAGATGGTCAGTGATCACTCTTAACGGGTCAGAGTGTCAGTGATTACTCCCAATGGGTCAGAGTATCAGTGATCACTCCCAGTGGGGTCAGAGTATCAGTGATCACTCCCAAAGTCTCAGAGGGCAGCGGTCACTCCCAACGGGTCAGAAGGGTCAGTGATCACTCCGAATGGGGCCAGACGGTCAGTGATCACTGCCAATAGTTCAGAGGGTCAGTGATCACTCCCAACGGGTCAGACGGTCAGTGCTCTCTCCCAATGGGGTAAGAGGGTCAGTGATCACTCCGAACGGGTCAGAGGGTCAGTGATCACTCCCATTGGGTCAGAGGGTCAGTGATCACTCCAAATGGGGCCAGAGATTCAGTGATCACTCTCAATGGGTCAGAGTATCAGTGATCACTCCCAAAGTGTTAGAGGGTCAGCAGTCACTCCCAACGGGTCAGAGTGTCAGTGATCACTTCCAATGGGGTCAGAGGGACAGTGATCACTCCCAAAGTGTCAGAGGGTCAACGGTCACTTCCAACAGGTCAGAGTGTCAGTGTTCACTCCCAACGGGTCAGAAGGGTCAGTGATCACTCCCAATGGGTCAGAGGGTCAGTGATCACTCCCAATGGGGGCAGAGTGTCAGCGGTTACTCCCAGTGTGGTCAGTGGATCAGCGGTTACTCCCAGTGCGGTCAGAGTGTCAATGATTACTCCCAACGGGTCAGAGTATCAGTGATCACTCCCAATGGGCTCAGAGCGTCAGTGATCACTCCTAATGCGTCAGATTGTCAGTGATCACTCCCAATGGGTCAGAGGGTCAGAGATCACTCCCAACGGGTCAGAGGGTCAGTGATCACTCCGAATGGTGCCAGAGAGTCCGTGATCACTCCCAATGGGTCAGAGGGTCAGTGATCACTCCTATTGGGTCAGAGGGTCAGTAATCACTCCGAATGGGGTCAGAGGGTAAGTGATCATTCCCAATGGGGTCAGAGGGTCAGTGATCACTGCTAACAGGTCAGAGTGTCAGTGATCACACCCAACGGGTCAGAGTGGTCAGTGATCACTCCGAATGGGTCAGAGGGTCAGTGATCACTCCCAATGGGGTCAGAGGTTCAGTGATCACTCCGAATGGGTCAGAGGGTAAGTGATCATTCCCAATGGGGTCAGAGGGTCAGTGATCACTCCCAGCGGGTCAGATGTTCAGTGATAACCCAAACAGGTCCGAAGGTCAGTGATCACTCTCAACAGGTCAGAGGGTCAGTGATCACTCCCAGCGGGTCAGATGCTCAGTGATAACCCAAACAGGTCAGAAGGTCAGTGATCACTCTCAACAGGTCAGAGGGTCAGTTCTCTCTCCCAATGGGGTCAGAGGGTCAGTGATCACTCTGAACGGGTCAGAGGGTCAGTGATCACTCTCAACGGGTCAGAGTGTCAGTGATTACTCCCAATGGGTCAGAGTATCAGTGATCACTCCCAGTGGGGTCAGAGTATCAGTGATCACTCCCAAAGTCTCAGAGGGCAGCGGTCACTCCCAACGGGTCAGAAGGGTCAATGATCACTCCGAATGGGTCAGCGGGTCAGTGATCACTCCCAATGGGGTCAGAGGTTCAGTGATCACTCCCGATGGGTCAGAGGGTCAGTGATCACTCCCATGAGTCAGAGGCTCAGTGATCACTCCGAATGGGGCCAGAGGGTCAGTGATCACTCCCAATAGTTCAGAGGGTCAGTGATCACTCCCAACGGGTCAGACGGTCCGTGGTCTCTCCCAATGGGGTAAGAGGGTCAGTGATCACTCCGAACGGGTCAGAGGGTCAGTGATCACTCCCATTGGGTCAGAGGGTCAGCGATCACTCTAAATTGGGCCAGAGAGTCAGTGATCACTCTCAATGGGTCAGAGTATCAGTGATCACTCCCAAAGTGTTAGAGGGTCAGCGGTCACTCCCAAAGGGTCAGAGTGTCAGTGATCACTTCCAATGGGGTCAGAGGGACAGTGATCACTCCCAAAGTGTCAGAGGGTCAACGGTCACTTCCAACGGGTCAGAGTGTCAGTGATCACTCCCAATGGGGTCAGAGGGTCAGTGATCACTCCTAATGTGTCAGAGGGTTAATGATCACTCCCAATGGGTCAGAGGGTCAGTGATCACTCCCGACGTGTCAGAGTATCAGTGATCACTCCCAACGGGTCAAAGTATCAGTTATCACTCTCAATGGGGTCAGAGGGTCAGTGTTCACTCCTAATGTGTCAGATTTTCAGTGATCATTCCCAAATGGTCACAGGGTCAGTGATCACTCCCAGTGGGTTAGAGTGTCCATGATCACTTACAATGGGTTCAGAGTGTCAGTGATGACTCCCAGCGTGTCAGAGGGACAGCGGTCACTCCCAACCGGTCAGAGTGTCAGTGAACACTCCCAACGGGTCGGAGAGTCCGTGATCACGTCCAATGGGGTCAGAGGGTCAGAGATTATTCCCAACGGGTCAGAGGGTCAGTGCTCACTCCCAAAAGGGTCAGAGGATCTCTGATCACTCCCAATGGGTCAGAGGGTCAATGATCACTCCCAATGGGTCAGAGGGTCAGTGATCCCTCCCAACGTGTCAGAGGGTCAGTGACCACTTTCAATGGGTCAGAGCGTCAGTGATCACTCCCAATGGGTCAGAGTGTCAGTGATCACTCCCAATGGGGTCAGACGGTCAGTGATCACTCCCAACAGGTCAGAGTGTCAGTGTTCACTCCCAACGGGTCAGAAGGGTCAGTGATCACTCCCAATGGGTCAGAGGGTCAGTGATCACTCCCAACGGGGGCAGAGTGTCAGCGGTTGCTCCCAGTGTGGTCAGTGGATCAGCGGTTACTCCCCGTGCGGTCAGAGTGTCAATGATTACTCCCAACTGGTCAGAGTGTCAGTGATCACTCCCAATGGGCTCAGAGCGTCAGTGATCACTCCTAATGCGTCAGATTGTCAGTGATCACTCCCAATGGGTCAGAGGGTCAGAGATCACTCCCAACGGGTCAGAGGGTCAGTGATCACTCCTAATGTCTCTAATGGTCAGTGATCTCTCCCAATGGGTCACAGGGTCAGTGATTACTCCCAAAGGGTGAGAGCGTCGGTGATCACTCCCAACGGGTCAGAGTGTCAGTGATCACTCCCAATGGGTCAGAGTATCAGTGATCACTCCCAGCGTGTCAGAGGGACAGTGGTCACTCCTAACGGGGTCAGAGGATCAGTGATCACTCCCAACGTGTCAGAGGGTCAATGATCACACCCAACTGGTCAGAGGGTCAGTGATCTCTCCCTATGGAGGCCACCGTTTGGATTGGTCGTGTTCTGATTCATGGAGGAGTGTTTGATGTTCTGAGATTCATATGATCGGATTGAACTGTGTATTGTACTCTTCCTATGGGTCAGAAGGTCAGTGATCACTCCCAAAGGGGTTAGAGGGTCAGATATCACAACCAACGGGTCAGAGGGGTCAGTGATCACTCCGAATGGGTCAGAGGGTCAGTGATCACTCCCAACGGGTCAGAGGGTCCTTGATCACCCACAATAGGTTCAGAGGGTCAGTGATCATTCCCAACGGGGTCAGAGGGTTAGCGGTCACTCCCAATTGGTCAGAGTGTCAGTGATCACTCCCAACGAGTCAGAGTGTCAGTGATCACTCCCAACGGGTCAGAGGGTCCATGATCACCCACAATGGGTTCAGAGGGTCAGTGAACACTTCCAACGGGTCAGAGTGTCAGTGATCACTCCCAATGGGTTAGAGGGTCCATGATCACTTACAATGGGTTCAGAGGGTCAGTGATGATTCCCAGCGTGTCAGAGGGATAGCGGTCACTCCCAACCGGTCAGAGTGTCAGTGAACACTCCCAACGGGTCAGAGGGTCCTCGATCAGCACAATGGGTTCAGAGGGTCAGTGATCATTCCCAACGGGGTCAGAGGGTTAGCGGTCACTCCCAATTGGTCAGAGTGTCAGTGATCACTCCCAACGAGTCAGAGTGTCAGTGATCACTCCCAACGGGTCAGAGGGTCCATGATCACGCCCAATGGGGTCAGAGGGTCAGAGATCACTTCCAACGGGTCAGAGGGTCAGTGTCCACTCCTAATGTGTCTGATGCTCAGTGCTCACTCCCATGTGTCACAGGGTCAGTGATCACTCCTAATGCGTCACACGGTCAGTGCTCACTCCTAACGGGTCAGAGGGTCAGTGCTCACTCCCAATGGGGTCAGAGGGTCAGTGGTCACTCCTAATATGTCAGAGGGTTAGTGATCACTCCCAATGGGTCAGACGGTCAGTGATCACTCCCAACAGGTCAGAGTGTCAGTGTTCACTCCCAACGGGTCAGAAGGGTCAGTGATCACTCCCAATGGGTCAGAGGGTCATTGATCACTCCCAACGAGTCAGAGGGTCAGTGATCACTCCGAATGGAGCCAGAGAGTCAGTGATCACTCCCAATGGGTCAGAGGGTCAGTGATCACTCCTATTGGGTCAGAGGGTCAGTGATCACTCCGAATGGGGTCAGAGGGTCAGTGATCATTCCCAATGGGGTCAGAGGGTCAGTGATCACTCCTAACAGGTCAGAGTGTCAGTGATCACACCCAACGGGTCAGAATTGTCAGTGATCACTCCCAATGGGCCAGAGGGTCAGTGATCGCTCCCAACGGGTCAGATGTTCAGTGATAACCCAAACAGATCAGAAGGTCAGTGATCACTCTCAACAGGTCAGAGGGTCAGTTCTCTCTCCCAATGGGGTCAGAGGGTCAGTGATCACTCTGAACGGGTCAGACGGTCAGTGATCACTCTTAACGGGTCAGAGTGTCAGTGATTACTCCCAATGGGTCAGAGTATCAGTGATCGCTCTCAGTGGGGTCAGAGTATCAGTGATCACTCCCAAAGTCTCAGAGGGCAGCGGTCACTCCCAACGGGTCAGAAGGGTCAGTGATCACTCCGAATGGGTCAGAGGGTCAGTGATCACTCCCAATGGGGTCAGAGGTTCAGTGATCACTCCCCTTGGGTCAGAGGGTCAGTGATCACTCCCATGAGTCAGAGGCTCAGTGATCACTCCGAATGGGGCCAGAGGGTCAGTGATCAGTCCCAATAGTTCAGAGGGTCAGTGATCACTCCCAACGGGTCAGACGGTCAGTGCTCTCTCCCAATGGGGTAAGAGGGTCAGTGATCACTCCGAACGGGTCAGAGGGTCAGTGATCACTCCCATTGGGTCAGAGGGTCAGTGATCACTCCAAATGGGGCCAGAGATTCAGTGATCACTCTCAATGGGTCAGAGTATCAGTGATCACTCCCAAAGTGTTAGAGGGTCAGCAGTCACTCCCAACGGGTCAGAGTGTCAGTGATCACTTCCAATGGGGTCAGAGGGACAGTGATCACTCCCAAAGTGTCAGAGGGTCAACGGTCACTTCCAACAGGTCAGAGTGTCAGTGATCACTCCCAATGGGTCGGAGGGTCAGTGATCACTCCCAATGGGGGCAGAGTGTCAGCGGTTACTCCCAGTGTGGTCAGTGGATCAGCGGTTACTCCCAGTGCGGTCAGAGTGTCAATGATTACTCCCAACGGGCCAGAGTATTAGTGATCACTCCCAATGGGCTCAGAGCGTCAGTGATCACTCCTAATGCGTCAGATTGTCAGTGATCACTCCCAATGGGTCAGAGGGTCAGTGATCACTCCGAATGGGGTCAGAGGGTAAGTGATCATTCCCAATGGGGTCAGAGGGTCAGTGTTCACTCCTAACAGGTCAGAGTGTCAGTGATCACACCCAACGGGTCAGAATGGTCAGTGATCACTCCCAATGGGTCAGAGGGTCAGTGATCACTCCAGGCGGGTCAGATGTTCAGTGATAACCCAAACAGGTCAGAGGGTCAGTGATCACACCCAATGGGTCCGAGTATCAATGATCACTCCCAAAGTGTCAGGGGGACAGCGGTCACTCCTAATGTATCAGAGGGTCAGCGGTCACTCACAATTAGTCAGAGTATCAGTGATCACTCCCAGCGTGTCAGAGGGACAGTGGTCACTCCTAACGGGTCAGAGTGTCAGTGAACACTCCCAACAGGTTGGAGAGTCTGTGATCACTCCCAATGGGGTCAGAGGGTCAGATATCACTCCCAACGGGTCAGAGGGTCAGTGATCACTCCTAATGTCTCTAATGGTCAGTGATCTCTCCCAATGGGTCACAGGGTCAGTGATCACTCCCAATGGGTCAGAGGGTCAGTGATCCCTCCCAACGTGTCAGAGGGTCAGTGACCACTTTCAATGGGTCAGAGCGTCAGTGATCACTCCCAATGGGTCAGAGTGTCAGTGATCACTCCCAATGGGGTCAGACGGTCAGTGATCACTCCCAACAGGTCAGAGTGTCAGTGTTCACTCCCAACGGGTCAGAAAGGTCAGTGATCACTCCCAATGGGTCAGAGGGTCAGTGATCACTCCCAACGGGGGCAGAGTGTCAGCGGTTGCTCCCAGTGTGGTCAGTGGATCAGCGGTTACTCCCCGTGCGGTCAGAGTGTCAATGATTACTCCCAACTGGTCAGAGTGTCAGTGATCACTCCCAATGGGCTCAGAGCGTCAGTGATCACTCCTAATGCGTCAGATTGTCAGTGATCACTCCCAATGGGTCAGAGGGTCAGAGATCACTCCCAACGGGTCAGAGGGTCAGTGATCACTCCTAATGTCTCTAATGGTCAGTGATCTCTCCCAATGGGTCACAGGGTCAGTGATTACTCCCAAAGGGTGAGAGCGTCGGTGATCACTCCCAACGGGTCAGAGTGTCAGTGATCACTCCCAATGGGTCAGAGTATCAGTGATCACTCCCAGCGTGTCAGAGGGACAGTGGTCACTCCTAACGGGGTCAGAGGATCAGTGATCACTCCCAACGTGTCAGAGGGTCAATGATCACACCCAACTGGTCAGAGGGTCAGTGATCTCTCCCTATGGAGGCCACCGTTTGGATTGGTCGTGTTCTGATTCATGGAGGAGTGTTTGATGTTCTGAGATTCATATGATCGGATTGAACTGTGTATTGTACTCTTCCTATGGGTCAGAAGGTCAGTGATCACTCCCAAAGGGGTTAGAGGGTCAGATATCACAACCAACGGGTCAGAGGGGTCAGTGATCACTCCGAATGGGTCAGAGGGTCAGTGATCACTCCCAACGGGTCAGAGGGTCCTTGATCACCCACAATAGGTTCAGAGGGTCAGTGATCATTCCCAACGGGGTCAGAGGGTTAGCGGTCACTCCCAATTGGTCAGAGTGTCAGTGATCACTCCCAACGAGTCAGAGTGTCAGTGATCACTCCCAACGGGTCAGAGGGTCCATGATCACCCACAATGGGTTCAGAGGGTCAGTGAACACTTCCAACGGGTCAGAGTGTCAGTGATCACTCCCAATGGGTTAGAGGGTCCATGATCACTTACAATGGGTTCAGAGGGTCAGTGATGATTCCCAGCGTGTCAGAGGGATAGCGGTCACTCCCAACCGGTCAGAGTGTCAGTGAACACTCCCAACGGGTCAGAGGGTCCTCGATCAGCACAATGGGTTCAGAGGGTCAGTGATCATTCCCAACGGGGTCAGAGGGTTAGCGGTCACTCCCAATTGGTCAGAGTGTCAGTGATCACTCCCAACGAGTCAGAGTGTCAGTGATCACTCCCAACGGGTCAGAGGGTCCATGATCACGCCCAATGGGGTCAGAGGGTCAGAGATCACTTCCAACGGGTCAGAGGGTCAGTGACCACTCCTAATGTGTCTGATGCTCAGTGCTCACTCCCATGGGTCACAGGGTCAGTGATCACTCCTAATGCGTCACACGGTCAGTGCTCACTCCTAACGGGTCAGAGGGTCAGTGCTCACTCCCAATGGGGTCAGAGGGTCAGTGGTCACTCCTAATATGTCAGAGGGTTAGTGATCACTCCCAATGGGTCAGACGGTCAGTGATCACTCCCAACAGGTCAGAGTGTCAGTGTTCACTCCCAACGGGTCAGAAGGGTCAGTGATCACTCCCAATGGGTCAGAGGGTCATTGATCACTCCCAACGAGTCAGAGGGTCAGTGATCACTCCGAATGGAGCCAGAGAGTCAGTGATCACTCCCAATGGGTCAGAGGGTCAGTGATCACTCCTATTGGGTCAGAGGGTCAGTGATCACTCCGAATGGGGTCAGAGGGTCAGTGATCATTCCCAATGGGGTCAGAGGGTCAGTGATCACTCCTAACAGGTCAGAGTGTCAGTGATCACACCCAACGGGTCAGAATGGTCAGTGATCACTCCCAATGGGCCAGAGGGTCAGTGATCGCTCCCAACGGGTCAGATGTTCAGTGATAACCCAAACAGGTCAGAAGGTCAGTGATCACTCTCAACAGGTCAGAGGGTCAGTTCTCTCTCCCAATGGGGTCAGAGGGTCAGTGATCACTCTGAACGGGTCAGACGGTCAGTGATCACTCTTAACATGTCAGAGTGTCAGTGATTACTCCCAATGGGTCAGAGTATCAGTGATCGCTCCCAGTGGGGTCAGAGTATCAGTGATCACTCCCAAAGTCTCAGAGGGCAGCGGTCACTCCCAACGGGTCAGAAGGGTCAGTGATCACTCCGAATGGGTCAGAGGGTCAGTGATCACTCCCAATGGGGTCAGAGGTTCAGTGATCACTCCCCTTGGGTCAGAGGGTCAGTGATCACTCCCATGAGTCAGAGGCTCAGTGATCACTCCGAATGGGGCCAGAGGGTCAGTGATCAGTCCCAATAGTTCAGAGGGTCAGTGATCACTCCCAACGGGTCAGACGGTCAGTGCTCTCTCCCAATGGGGTAAGAGGGTCAGTGATCACTCCGAACGGGTCAGAGGGTCAGTGATCACTCCCATTGGGTCAGAGGGTCAGTGATCACTCCAAATGGGGCCAGAGATTCAGTGATCACTCTCAATGGGTCAGAGTATCAGTGATCACTCCCAAAGTGTTAGAGGGTCAGCAGTCACTCCCAACGGGTCAGAGTGTCAGTGATCACTTCCAATGGGGTCAGAGGGACAGTGATCACTCCCAAAGTGTCAGAGGGTCAACGGTCACTTCCAACAGGTCAGAGTGTCAGTGATCACTCCCAATGGGTCGGAGGGTCAGTGATCACTCCCAATGGGGGCAGAGTGTCAGCGGTTACTCCCAGTGTGGTCAGTGGATCAGCGGTTACTCCCAGTGCGGTCAGAGTGTCAATGATTACTCCCAACGGGCCAGAGTATTAGTGATCACTCCCAATGGGCTCAGAGCGTCAGTGATCACTCCTAATGCGTCAGATTGTCAGTGATCACTCCCAATGGGTCAGAGGGTCAGTGATCACTCCGAATGGGGTCAGAGGGTAAGTGATCATTCCCAATGGGGTCAGAGGGTCAGTGTTCACTCCTAACAGGTCAGAGTGTCAGTGATCACACCCAACGGGTCAGAATGGTCAGTGATCACTCCCAATGGGTCAGAGGGTCAGTGATCACTCCAGGCGGGTCAGATGTTCAGTGATAACCCAAACAGGTCAGAGGGTCAGTGATCACACCCAATGGGTCCGAGTATCAATGATCACTCCCAAAGTGTCAGGGGGACAGCGGTCACTCCTAATGTATCAGAGGGTCAGCGGTCACTCACAATTAGTCAGAGTATCAGTGATCACTCCCAGCGTGTCAGAGGGACAGTGGTCACTCCTAACGGGTCAGAGTGTCAGTGAACACTCCCAACAGGTTGGAGAGTCTGTGATCACTCCCAATGGGGTCAGAGGTTCAGAGATCATTCCCAACGGGTCAGAGGGTCAGTGATCACTCCTAATGTCTCTAATGGTCAGTGATCTCTCCCAATGGGTCACAGGGTCAGTGACCACTCCCAAAGGGTGAGAGGGTCGATGATCACTCCCAACGGCTCAGAGGGTCAGTGCTCACTCCCAATGGGGTCAGAGGATCTCTCATCACTCCCAATGGGTCAGAGGGTCAGTGATCCCTTCCAACGTGTCAGAGGGTCAGCGATCACTCCCAATGGGGTCAGAGGGTCAGCGGTCACTCCGAATTGGTCAGAGGGTCAGTGATCATTCCCAGCGTGTCAGAGTATCAGTGATCACTCCCAAAGTGTCAGGGGGACAGCGGTCACTCCCAACGGGTCAGAGTGTCAGTGATCACTCCCAATGGGGTCAGAGGGTCAGTGGTCACTCCTAATGTATCAGAGGGTTAGTGATCACTCCCAATGCGCCACAGGGTCAGTGATCACTCCCAACGTGTCAGAGTAACAGTGATCTCTCCCAAAGTGTCAAAGTATCAGTGATCACTGCCTACGGGGTCAGAGGGTCAGTGATCACTCCCAACGAGACAGAGGGTCAGTGATCACTCCCAATGGGGTCAGAGGGTCAGCGGTCACTCCCAATTAGTCGGAGGGTCAGTGATCACTCGCGATAGGGCCAGAGGGTCAGTGATCATTCCCAGCGTGTCAGAGTGTCAGTGATCATTCCCAATGGGTCAGAGTATCAGTGATCATTCCCAGCTTGTCAGAGGGACAGTGGTCACGCCTAACGGGTCAGAGTGTCAGTGAACACTCCCAACAGGTTGGAGAGTCTGTGATCACTCCCAATGCGGTCAGAGGGTCAGAGATCACTCCCAAAGGGTGAGAGGGTCAGTGATCACTCCCAACGGCTCAGAGGGTCAGTGATCACTCCCAATGGGTGAGAGTATCAGTGATCACTCCCAAAATGTCAGGGGGACAGCGGTCACTCCCAACGGGTCAGAGTGTCAGTGATCACTCCCAATGGGGTCAGAGGGTCAGTGGTCACTCCTAATGTATCAGAGGGTCAGCGGTCACTCACAATTGGTCAGAGTATCAGTGATCACTCCCAGCGTGTCAGAGGGACAGTGGTCACTCCTAACGGGTCAGAGTGTCAGTGAACACCCCCAACAGGTTGGAGAGTCTGTGATCACTCCCAATGGGGTCAGAGGGTCAGAGATCACTCCCAACGGGTCAGAGGGTCAGTGATCACTCCTAACGTCTCTAATGGTCAGTGATCTCTCCCAATGGGTCACAGGGTCAGTGATCACTCCCAAAGGGTGAGAGGGGCGATGATCACTCCCAACGGCTCAGAGGGTCAGTGATCACTCCCAATGGGTCCGAGTATCAGTGATCACTCCCAAAGTGTCAGGGGGACAGCGGTCACTCCCAACGGGTCAGAGTGTCAGTGATCACTCCCAATGGGGTCAGAGGGTCAGTGGTCACTCCTAATGTATCAGAGGGTTAGTGATCACTCCGAATGGGGCGAGAGGGTCAGTGATCACTCCCAATGGGTCCGAGTATCAGTGTTCACTCCCAAAGTGTCAAAGTATCAGTGATCACAACCTACGGGGTCAGAGGGACAGTGATCACTCCCAACGTGTCAGAGGGTCAGTGATCACTCCCAATGGGGTCAGAGGGTCAGCGGTCACTCCCAATTAGTCGGAGGGTCAGTGATCACTCGCGATAGGGCCAGAGGGTCAGTGATCATTCCCAGCGTGTCAGAGTGTCAGTGATCATTCCCAATGGGTCAGAGTATCAGTGATCATTCCCAGCTTGTCAGAGGGACAGTGGTCACGCCTAACGGGTCAGAGTGTCAGTGAACACTCCCAACAGGTTGGAGAGTCTGTGATCACTCCCAATGCGGTCAGAGGGTCAGAGATCACTCCCAAAGGGTGAGAGGGTCAGTGATCACTTCCAACGGCTCAGAGGGTCAGTGATCACTCCCAATGGGTTAGAGGGTCCATGATCACTTACAATGGGTTCAGAGGGTCAGTGATGATTCCCAGCGTGTCAGAGGGATAGCGGTCACTCCCAACCGGTCAGAGTGTCAGTGAACACTCCCAACGGGTCAGAGGGTCCTCGATCAGCACAATGGGTTCAGAGGGTCAGTGATCATTCCCAACGGGGTCAGAGGGTTAGCGGTCACTCCCAATTGGTCAGAGTGTCAGTGATCACTCCCAACGAGTCAGAGTGTCAGTGATCACTCCCAACGGGTCAGAGGGTCCATGATCACGCCCAATGCGGTCAGAGGGTCAGAGATCACTTCCAACGGGTCAGAGGGTCAGTGACCACTCCTAATGTGTCTGATGCTCAGTGCTCACTCCCATGGGTCACAGGGTCAGTGATCACTCCTAATGCGTCACACGGTCAGTGCTCACTCCTAACGGGTCAGAGGGTCAGTGCTCACTCCCAATGGGGTCAGAGGGTCAGTGGTCACTCCTAATATGTCAGAGGGTTAGTGATCACTCCCAATGGGTCAGACGGTCAGTGATCACTCCCAACAGGTCAGAGTGTCAGTGTTCACTCCCAACGGGTCAGAAGGGTCAGTGATCACTCCCAATGGGTCAGAGGGTCAATGATCACTCCCAACTGGTCAGAGTGTCAGTGAACACTCACAATGGGTCAGAGTGTTAGTGATCACTCCCAACAGGGTCAGAGGGTCATTGATCACTCCCAACGAGTCAGAGGGTCAGTGATCACTCCGAATGGAGCCAGAGAGTCAGTGATCACTCCCAATGGGTCAGAGGGTCAGTGATCACTCCTATTGGGTCAGAGGGTCAGTGATCACTCCGAATGGGGTCAGAGGGTCAGTGATCGCTCCCAACGGGTCAGATGTTCAGTGATAACCCAAACAGGTCAGAAGGTCAGTGATCACTCTCAACAGGTCAGAGGGTCAGTTCTCTCTCCCAATGGGGTCAGAGGGTCAGTGATCACTCTGAACGGGTCAGATGGTCAGTGATCACTCTTAACGGGTCAGAGTGTCAGTGACCACTCCCAAAGGGTGAGAGGGTCGATGATCACTCCCAACGGCTCAGAGGGTCAGTGCTCACTCCCAATGGGGTCAGAGGATCTCTCATCACTCCCAATGGGTCAGAGGGTCAATGATCACTCCCAATGGGTCAGAGGGTCAGTGATCCCTTCCAACGTGTCAGAGGGTCAGCGATCACTCCCAATGGGGTCAGAGGGTCAGCGGTCACTCCGAATTGGTCAGAGGGTCAGTGATCATTCCCAGCGTGTCAGAGTATCAGTGATCACTCCCAAAGTGTCAGGGGGACAGCGGTCACTCCCAACGGGTCAGAGTGTCAGTGATCACTCCCAATGGGGTCAGAGGGTCAGTGGTCACTCCTAATGTATCAGAGGGTTAGTGATCACTCCCAATGCGCCACAGGGTCAGTGATCACTCCCAACGTGTCAGAGTAACAGTGATCTCTCCCAAAGTGTCAAAGTATCAGTGATCACTGCCTACGGGGTCAGAGGGTCAGTGATCACTCCCAACGAGACAGAGGGTCAGTGATCACTCCCAATGGGGTCAGAGGGTCAGCGGTCACTCCCAATTAGTCGGAGGGTCAGTGATCACTCGCGATAGGGCCAGAGGGTCAGTGATCATTCCCAGCGTGTCAGAGTGTCAGTGATCATTCCCAATGGGTCAGAGTATCAGTGATCATTCCCAGCTTGTCAGAGGGACAGTGGTCACGCCTAACGGGTCAGAGTGTCAGTGAACACTCCCAACAGGTTGGAGAGTCTGTGATCACTCCCAATGCGGTCAGAGGGTCAGAGATCACTCCCAAAGGGTGAGAGGGTCAGTGATCACTCACAACGGCTCAGAGGGTCAGTGATCACTCCCAATGGGTGAGAGTATCAGTGATCACTCCCAAAGTGTCAGGGGGACAGCGGTCACTCCCAACGGGTCAGAGTGTCAGTGATCACTCCCAATGGGGTCAGAAGGTCAGTGGTCACTCCTAATATATCAGAGGGTCAGCGGTCACTCACAATTGGTCAGAGTATCAGTGATCACTCCCAGCGTGTCAGAGGGACAGTGGTCACTCCTAACGGGTCAGAGTGTCAGTGAACACTCCCAACAGGTTGGAGAGTCTGTGATCACTCCCAATGGGGTCAGAGGGTCAGATATCACTCCCAACGGGTTGGGGGGTCAGTGATCACTCCTAATGTCTCTAATGGTAAGTGATCTCTCCCAATGGGTCCGAGTATCAGTGATGACTCCCAAAGTGTCAGGGGGACAGCGGTCACTCCCAACGGGTCAGAGTGTCAGTGATCACTCCCAATGGGGTCAGAGGGTCAGTGGTCACTCCTAATGTATCAGAGGGTTAGTGATCACTCCCAATGCGCCACAGGGTCAGTGATCACTCCCAACGTGTCAGAGTATCAGTGATCTCTCCCAAAGTGTCAAAGTATCAGTGATCACTGCCTACCGGGTTAGAGGGTAGTGATCACTTCCAACGTGTCAGAGGGTCAGTGATCACTCCCAATGGGGTCAGAGGGTCAGCGGTCACTCCCAATTGGTCGGAGGGTCAGTGATCACTCGCGATAGGGCCAGAGGGTCAGTGATCATTCCCAGCGTGTCAGAGTGTTAGTGATCATTCCCAATGGGTCAGAGTATCAGTGATCACTCCCAGCTTGTCAGAGGGACAGTGGTCACTCCTAACGGGTCAGAGTGTCAGTGAACACTCCCAACAGGTTGGAGAGTCTGTGATCACTCCCAATGCGGTCAGAGGGTCAGAGATTACTCCCAAAGGGTGAGAGGGTCAGTGATCACTCCCAACGGCTCAGAGGGTCAGTGATCACTCCCAATGGGTCAGAGTATCAGTGATCACTCCCAAAGTGTCAGGGGGACAGCGGTCACTCCCAACGGGTCAGAGTATCAGCGATCACTCCCAAAGTGTCAGGGGGACAGCGGTCACACCCAACGGGTCAGAGTGTCAGTGATCACTCCAAATGGGGTCAGAGGGTCAGTGGTCACTCCTAATGTATCAGAGGGTCAGCGGTCACTCCCAATTAGTCATAGGGTCAGTGATCACTCCCAGTGGGTCAGAGAATCAGTGGTCAGTCCGAATGTGTCAGAGTGTCAGTTATCACGCCCAATGGAGTCAGAGGGTCAGCGGGCACTCCAAATTGGTCAGAGGGTCAGTGATCACTCGCGATGGAGCCAGAGGGTCAGTGATCACTCGCGATGGAGCCAGAGGGTCAGTGAACATTCCCAACGAGTCAGAGAGTCAGTGATCGCTCACAATGTGTCAGAGTGTCAGCGATCACACCCAACGGGTCAAAGGGTCAGTGATTACACCTAATGTGTCTGACGTTCAGTGATCACTCCCAACGGGTGAGAGGGTCAGTGCTCACTCGCAATGGGGTCAGAGGGTCAAAGATCACTCTCAACGGCTCAGAGGGTCAGTGATCACTCCCAATGGGTCAGAGTATCAGTGATCACTCCCAAAGTGTCAGGGGGACAACGGTCACTCCCAATGGGTCAGAGTATCAGTGATCACTCCCAAAGTGTCAGGGGGACAGCGGTCACTCCCAACGGGTCAGAGTGTCAGTGATCACTCCCAATGGGGTCAGAGGGTCAGTGGTCACTCCTAATGTATTAGAGGGTTAGTGATCACTCCCAATGCGCCACAGGGTCAGTGATCACTCCCAACGTGTCAGAGTATCAGTGATCTCTCCCAAAGTGTCAAAGTATCAGTGATCACAGCCTACGGGGTCAGAGGGTAGTGATCACTCCCAACGTGTCAGAGGGTCAGTGATCACTCCCAATGGGGTCAGAGGGTCAGCGGTCACTCCCAATTGGTCGGAGGGTCAGTGATCACTCGCGATAGGGCCAGAGGGTCAGTGATCATTCCCAGCGTGTCAGAGTGTTAGTGATCATTCCCAATGGGTCAGAGTATCAGTGATCACTCTCAGCTTGTCAGAGGGACAGTGGTCACTCCTAACGGGTCAGAGTGTCAGTGAACACTCCCAACAGGTTGGAGAGTCTGTGATCACTCCCAATGCGGTCAGAGGGTCAGAGATTACTCCCAAAGGGTGAGAGGGTCAGTGATCACTCCCAACGGCTCAGAAGGTCAGTGATCACTCCCAATGGGTCAGAGTATCAGTGATCACTCCCAAAGTGTCAGGGGGACAGCGGTCACTCCCAACGGGTCAGAGTATCAGTGATCACTCCCAAAGTGTCAGGGTGACAGCGGTCATTCCCAACGGGTCAGAGTGTCAGTGATCACTCCCAATGGGGTCAGAGGGTCAGTGGTCACTCCTAATGTATCAGAGGGTCAGCGGTCACTCCTAATTGGTCATAGGGTCAGTGATCACTCCCAGTGGGTCAGAGAATCAGTGGTCAGTCCGAATGTGTCAGAGTGTCAGTTATCACGCCCAATGGGGTCAGAGGGTCAGCGGGCACTCCAAATTGGTCAGAGGGTCAGTGATCACTCGCGATGGAGCCAGAAGGTCAGTGATCACTCGCGATGGAGCCAGAGGGTCAGTGACCATTCCCAACGAGTCAGAGAGTCAGTGATCACTCGCAATGGGTCAGAGTGTCAGCGATCACACCCAATGGGTCAGAGGGTCAGTGATTACACCTAATGTGTCTGACGTTCAGTGATCACTCCCAACGGGTGAGAGGGTCAGTGCTCACTCGCAATGGGGTCAGAGGGTCAAAGATCACTCCCAACGGGTCAGAGGGACAGCTGTCACTCCCAACGGATCAGAGAGTCAGTGGTGACTCCCAATGGGGTCAGAGGGTCAGTGATCACTCCCAACGGGTCACAGGGTCAGTGATCACTCCCAACGGGTGAGAGGGTCAGTGCTCACTCGCAATGGGGTCAGAGGGTCAGTGAACACTCCCAACGGGTCAGAGGGACAGCGGTCACTCTCAATGGATCAGAGAGTCAGTGCTCACTCCCAATGGGGTCAGAGGGTCAGTGAACACTCCCAATGGGTCAGAGGGTCAGTGATCACACCTAATGGCGCAAAGTATCCGTCATCACTCCCAATGGGGTCAGACGGTCAGAGATCACTCCTAATGTGTCAGATTGTCAGTGATCACTCCCAATTGGTCACAGGGTCAGTGATCACTCCCAGTGGGTTAGAGTGTCCATGATCACTTACAATGGGTTCAGAGTGTCAGTGATGACTCCCAGCGTGTCAGAGGGACAACGGTCACTCCCAACCGGTCAGAGTGTCAGTGAACACTCCCAATGGGTCAGAGTGTCAGTGATCACTCCCAACGGGTCGGAGATTCCGTGATCACGTCCAATCGGATCAGAGGGTCAGAGATTATTCCCAACGGTTCAGAGGGTCAGTGCTCACTCCCAATGGGTCAGAGGATCTCTGATCACTCCCAATGGGTCAGAGGGTCAATGATCACTCCCAATGGGTCAGAGGGTCAGTGATCCCTCCCAACGTGTCAGAGGGTCAGTGACCACTCCCAATGGGTCAGAGCGTCAGTGATCATTCCCAAAGTGTCAGAGGGACAGCGGTCACTCCCAACGGGTCAGAGTGTCAGTGATCACTCCTAATGGGGTCAGAGGGTCAGTGGTCACTCCTAATATGTCAGAGGATTAGTGATCACTCCCAATGGGTCAGACGGTCAGTGATCACTCCCAACAGGTCAGAGTGTCAGTGTTCACTCCCAGTGGGTTAGAGTGTCCGTGATCACTTACAATGGGTTCAGAGTGTCAGTGATGACTCCCAGCGTGTCAGAGGGACAGCGGTCACTCCCAACCGGTCAGAGTGTCAGTGAACACTCCCAATGGGTCAGAGTGTCAGTGATCACTCCCAACGGGTCGGAGAGTCCGTGATCACGTCCAATGGGGTCAGAGGGTCAGAGATTATTCCCAACGGTTCAGAGGGTCAGTGCTCACTCCCAATGGGGGCAGAGGTTCAGTGATCACTCCCGATGGGTCAGAAGGGTCAGTGATCACTCCCAACTGGTCAGAGTGTCAGTGAACACTCACAATGGGTCAGAGTGTTAGTGATCACTCCCAACAGGGTCAGAGGGTCAATGATCACCCCCAACTAGTCAGAGGGTCAGTGATCACACCGAATGGTGCCAGAGGGTCAGTGATCATTCCCAATGGAGTCAGAGGGTCAGTGATCACTCTTAACAGGTCAGAGAGTCAGTGATCACACCCAACGGGTCAGAATGGTCAGTGATCACTCCCAATGGGTCAGAGGGTCAGTGATCACTCCCAACGGGTCAGATGTTCAGTGATAACCCAAACAGGTCAGAAGGTCAGTGATCACTCTCAACAGGTCAGAGGGTCAGTTCTCTCTCCCAATGGTGTCAGAGGGTCAGTGATCACTCTGACCGTGTCAGAGGGTCAGTGATCACTCTCAACAGGTCAGAGTGTCAGTGATTACTCCCAATGGGGCAGAGTATCAGTGATCACTCCCAGTGCGGTCAGAGTATCAGTGATCACTCCCAAAGTGTCAGAGGGCAGTGGTCACTCCCAACGGGCCAGAACGGTCAGTGATCACTCCGAATGGGTCGGAGGGTCAGTGATAACTCCCAATGGGGTCAGAGGTTCAGTGATCACTCCCGATGGGTCAGAGGGTCAGTGATCACTCCCAACGGGTCAGAGGCTCAGTGATCACTCCGAATGGGGCCAGAGGGTCAGTGATCACTCCCAATAGTTCAGAGGGTCAGTGATCACTGCCAATGGGTCAGATGGTCAGTGCTCTCTCCCAATGGGGTAAGAGGGTCAGTGATCACTCCGAACGGGTCAGAGGGTCAGTGATCACTCCCATTGGGTCAGAGGGTCAGTGATCACTCCAAATGGGGCCAGAGAGTCAGTGATCACTCTCAATGGGTCAGAGTATCAGTGATCACTCCCAAAGTGTCAGAGGGTCAGCGGTCACTACCAATGGGTCAGAGTGTCAGTGATCACTCCCAATGGGTCAGAGAGTCAGTGATCCCTTCTAACGTGTCAGAGGGTCAGTGATCACTCCCAATGGGGTCAGAGTGTCAGCGGTCACTCCTAATGTCTCTAATGGTCAGTGATCTCTCCCAATGGGTCACAGGGTCAGTGATCAGTCCCAAAGGGTGAGAGGGTCAGTGATCACTCCCAAAGTGTCAGAGGGGCAGCGGTCACTCCCAGCGGGTCAGAGTGTCAGTGAATACTCCCAATGGGGTCAGAGAGTCAGTGGTCACTGCTAATGTATCAGAGGGTCAGCGGTCACTCACAATTGGTCATAGGGTCAGTGATCACTCCCAATGGGTCAGAGAATCAGTGGTCAGTCCGAATGTGTCAGAGTGTCAGTTATCACGCCCAATGGTGTCAGAGGGTCAGCGGGCACTCCGAATTGGTCAGAGGGTCAGTGATCACTCGCCATGGAGCCAGAGGGTCAGTGACCATTCCCAACGAGTCAGAGAGTCAGTGAACACTCCCAACGGGTCGGAGAGTCCGTGATCGCGTCCAATGGGGTCAGAGGGTCAGAGATTATTCCCAACGGGTCAGAGGGTCAGTGCTCACTCACAATAGGGTCAGGGGATCTCTGATCACTCCCAATGGGTCAGAAGGTCAATGATCACTCCCAATGGGTCAGAGGGTTAGTGATCCCTCCTAACGTGTCAGAGGGTCAGTGACCACTCCCAATGGGTCAGAGCGTCAGTGATCACTCCCAAAGTGTCAGAGGGGCAGCGGTCACTCCCAACGGGTCAGAGTGTCAGTGATCACTCCCAATGGGGTCAGAGGGTCAATCATCACTCCCAATGGGTCAGAGTATCAGTGATCACTCCCAAAGTGTCAGGGGGACAGCGGTCACTCCCAACGGGTCAGAGTGTCAGTGATCACTCCCAATGGGGTCAGAGGGTCAGCGGTCACTCACAATTGGTCATAGGGTCAGTGATCACTCCCAGTGGGTCAGAGAATCAGTGGTCAATCCGAATGTGTCAGAGTGTCAGTTATCACGCCCAATGGGGTCAGAGGGTCAGCGGGCACTCCAAATTGGTCAGAGGGTCAGTGATCACTCGCGATGGAGCCAGAGGGTCAGTGATCACTCGCGATGGAGCCAGAGGGTCAGTGACCATTCCCAACGAGTCAGAGAGTCAGTGATCACTAACAATGGGTCAGAGTGTCAGCGATCACACCCAACGGGTCAGAGGGTCAGTGATTACACCTAATGTGTCTGACGTTCAGTGATCACTCCCAACGGGTGAGAGGGTCAGTGCTCACTCGCAATAGGGTCAGAGGGTCAAAGATCACTCCCAACGGGTCAGAGGGACAGCTGTCACTCCCAACGGATCAGAGAGTCAGTGGTGACTCCCAATGGGGTCAGAGGGTCAGTGGTCACTCCTAATGTATCAGAGGGTCAGCGGTAACTCACAATTGGTCAGAGTATCAGTGATCACTCCCAGCGTGTCAGAGGGACAGTGGTCACTCCTAACGGGTCAGAGTGTCAGTGAACACTCCCAACAGGTTGGAGAGTCTGTGATCACTCCCAATGGGGTCAGAGGGTCAGAGATCACTCCCAACGGGTCAGAGGGTCAGTGATCACTCCTAATGTCTCTAATGGTCAGTGATCTCTCCCAATGGGTCACAGGGTCAGCGATCACTCCCAAAGGGTGAGAGGGTCAGTGATCACTCCCAACGGCTCAGAGGGTCAGTGATCACTCCCAATGGGTCCGAGTATCAGTGATGACTCCCAAAGTGTCAGGGGGACAGCGGTCACTCCCAACGGGTCAGAGTGTCAGTGATCACTCCCAATGGGGTCAGAGGGTCAGTGGTCACTCCTAATGTATCAGAGGGTTAGTGATCACTCCCAATGCGCCACAGGGTCAGTGATCACTCCCAACGTGTCAGAGTATCAGTGATCTCTCCCAAAGTGTCAAAGTATCAGTGATCACTGCCTATGGGGTCAGAGGGTAGTGATCACTTCCAACGTGTCAGAGGGTCAGTGATCACTCCCAATGGGGTCAGAGGGTCAGCGGTCACTCCCAATTGGTCGGAGGGTCAGTGATCACTCGCGATAGGGCCAGAGGGTCAGTGATCATTCCCAGCGTGTCAGAGTGTTAGTGATCATTCCCAATGGGTCAGAGTATCAGTGATCACTCTCAGCTTGTCAGAGGGACAGTGGTCACTCCTAACGGGTCAGAGTGTCAGTGAACACTCCCAACAGGTTGGAGAATCTGTGATCACTCCCAATGCGGTCAGAGGGTCAGAAATTACTCCCAAAGGGTGAGAGGGTCAGTGATCACTCCCAACGGCTCAGAAGGTCAGTGATCACTCCCAACGGGTCAGAGTATCAGTGATCACTCCCAAAGTGTCAGGGGGACAGCGGTCATTCCCAACGGGTCAGAGTGTCAGTGATCACTCCCAATGGGGTCAGAGGGTCAGTGGTCACTCCTAATGTATCAGAGGGTCAGCGGTCACTCCTAATTGGTCATAGGGTCAGTGATCACTCCCAGTGGGTCAGAGAATCAGTGGTCAGTCCGAATGTGTCAGCGTGTCAGTTATCACGCCCAATGGGGTCAGAGGGTCAGCGGGCACTCCAAATTGGTCAGAGGGTCAGTGATAACTCGCGATGGAGCCAGGAGGTCAGTGATCACTCGCGATGGAGCCAGAGGGTCAGTGACCATTCCCAACGAGTCAGAGAGTCAGTGATCACTCACAATGGGTCAGAGTGTCAGCGATCACACCCAATGGGTCAGAGGGTCAGTGATTACACCTAATGTGTCTGACGTTCAGTGATCACTCCCAACGGGTGAGAGGGTCAGTGCTCACTCGCAATGGGGTCAGAGGGTCAAAGATCACTCCCAACGGGTCAGAGGGACAGCTGTCACTCCCAACGGATCAGAGAGTCAGTGGTGACTCCCAATGGGGTCAGAGGGTCAGTGATCACTCCCAACGGGGCAGAGGGTCAGTGATCACACCTATTGTCTGATGTTCAGTGATCACTCCCAATGGGTCACAGGGTCAGTGATCACTCCCAACGGGTGAGAGGGTCAGTGCTCACTCGCAATGGGGTCAGAGGGTCAGTGAACACTCCCAACGGGTCAGAGGGACAGCGGTCACTCTCAATGGATCAGAGAGTCAGTGCTCACTCCCAATGGGGCCAGAGGGTCAGTGAACACTCCCAATGGGTCAGAGGGTCAGTGATGACACCTAATGGCGCAAAGTATCCGTCATCACTCCCAATGGGGTCAGACGGTCAGAGATCACTCCTAATGTGTCAGATTGTCAGTGATCACTCCCAATTGGTCACAGGGTCAGTGATCACTCCCAGTGGGTTAGAGTGTCCATGATCACTTACAATGGGTTCAGAGTGTCAGTGATGACTCCCAGCGTGTCAGAGGGACAACAGTCACTCCCAACCGGTCAGAGTGTCAGTGAACACTCCCAATGGGTCAGAGTGTCAGTGATCACTCCCAACGGGTCGGAGATTCCGTGATCACGTCCAATCGGGTCAGAGGGTCAGAGATTATTCCCAACGGGTCAGAGGGTTAGTGCTCACTCCCAATGGGTCAGAGGATCTCTGATCACTCCCAATGGGTCAGAGGGTCAATGATCACTCCCAATGGGTCAGAGGGTCAGTGATCCCTCCCAACGTGTCAGAGGGTCAGTGACCACTCCCAATGGGTCAGAGCGTCAGTGATCATTCCCAAAGTGTCAGAGGGACAGCGGTCACTCCCAACGGGTCAGAGTGTCAGTGATCACTCCTAATGGGGTCAGAGGGTCAGTGGTCACTCCTAATATGTCAGAGGATTAGTGATCACTCCCAATGGGTCAGACGGTCAGTGATCACTCCCAACAGGTCAGAGTGTCAGTGTTCACTCCCAGTGGGTTAGAGTGTCCGTGATCACTTACAATGGGTTCAGAGTGTCAGTGATGACTCCCAGCGTGTCAGAGGGACAGCGGTCACTCCCAACCGGTCAGAGTGTCAGTGAACACTCCCAATGGGTCAGAGTGTCAGTGATCACTCCCAACGGGTCGGAGAGTCCGTGATCACGTCCAATGGGGTCAGAGGGTCAGAGATTATTCCCAACGGTTCAGAGGGTCAGTGCTCACTCCCAATGGGGGCAGAGGTTCAGTGATCACTCCCGATGGGTCAGAAGGGTCAGTGATCACTCCCAACTGGTCAGAGTGTCAGTGAACACTCACAATGGGTCAGAGTGTTAGTGATCACTCCCAACAGGGTCAGAGGGTCAGTGATCACCCCCAACTAGTCAGAGGGTCAGTGATCACACCGAATGGTGCCAGAGGGTCAGTGATCATTCCTAACAGGTCAGAGAGTCAGTGATCACACCCAACGGGTCAGAATGGTCAGTGATCACTCCCAATGGGTCAGAGGGTCAGTGATCACTCCCAACGGGTCAGATGTTCAGTGATAACCCAAACAGGTCAGAAGGTCAGTGATCACTCCCAATGGGTCAGAGTATCAGTGATCACTCCCAAAGTGTCAGGGGGACAGCGGTCACTCCCAACGGGTCAGAGTGTCAGTGATCACTCCCAATGGGGTCAGAGGGTCAGCGGTCACTCACAATTGGTCATAGGGTCAGTGATCACTCCCAGTGGGTCAGAGAATCAGTGGTCAATCCGAATGTGTCAGAGTGTCAGTTATCACGCCCAATGGGGTCAGAGGGTCAGCGGGCACTCCAAATTGGTCAGAGGGTCAGTGATCACTCGCGATGGAGCCAGAGGGTCAGTGATCACTCGCGATGGAGCCAGAGGGTCAGTGACCATTCCCAACGAGTCAGAGAGTCAGTGATCACTAACAATGGGTCAGAGTGTCAGCGATCACACCCAACGGGTCAGAGGGTCAGTGATTACACCTAATGTGTCTGACGTTCAGTGATCACTCCCAACGGGAGAGAGGGTCAGTGCTCACTCGCAATAGGGTCAGAGGGTCAAAGATCACTCCCAACGGGTCAGAGGGACAGCTGTCACTCCCAACGGATCAGAGAGTCAGTGGTGACTCCCAATGGGGTCAGAGGGTCAGTGGTCACTCCTAATGTATCAGAGGGTCAGCGGTCACTCACAATTGGTCAGAGTATCAGTGATCACTCCCAGCGTGTCAGAGGGACAGTGGTCACTCCTAACGGGTCAGAGTGTCAGTGAACACTCCCAACAGGTTGGAGAGTCTGTGATCACTCCCAATGGGGTCAGAGGGTCAGAGATCACTCCCAACGGGTCAGAGGGTCAGTGATCACTCCTAATGTCTCTAATGGTCAGTGATCTCTCCCAATGGGTCACAGGGTCAGTGATCACTCCCAAAGGGTGAGAGGGTCAGTGATCACTCCCAACGGCTCAGAGGGTCAGTGATCACCCCCAATGGGTCCGAGTATCAGTGATGACTCCCAAAGTGTCAGGGGGACAGCGGTCACTCCCAACGGGTCAGAGTGTCAGTGATCACTCCCAATGGGGTCAGAGGGTCAGTGGTCACTCCTAATGTATCAGAGGGTTAGTGATCACTCCCAATGCGCCACAGGGTCAGTGATCACTCCCAACGTGTCAGAGTATCAGTGATCTCTCCCAAAGTGTCAAAGTATCAGTGATCACTGCCTACGGGGTCAGAGGGTAGTGATCACTCCCAACGTGTCAGAGGGTCAGTGATCACTCCCAATGGGGTCAGAGGGTCAGCGGTCACTCCCAATTGGTCGGAGGGTCAGTGATCACTCGCGATAGGGCCAGAGGGTCAGTGATCATTCCCAGCGTGTCAGAGGGTCAGTGATCACTCCCAATGGGTGAGAGTATCAGTGATCACTCCCAAAATGTCAGGGGGACAGCGGTCACTCCCAACGGGTCAGAGTGTCAGTGATCACTCCCAATGTGGTCAGAGGGTCAGTTGGCACTCCTAATGTATCAGAGGGTCAGCGGTCACTCACAATTGGTCATAAGGTCAGTGATCACTCCCAGTGGGTCAGAGAATCAGTGGTCAGTCCGAATGTGTCAGAGTGTCAGTTATCACGCCCAATGGGGTCAGAGGGTCAGCGGGCACTCCAAATTGGTCAGAGGGTCAGTGATCACTCGCCATGGAGCCAGAGTGTCAGTGATCACTCGCGATGGAGCCAGAGGGTCAGTGACCATTCCCAACGAGTCAGAGAGTCAGTGATCACTCACAATGGGTCAGAGTGTCAGCGATCACACCCAACGGGTCAGAGGGTCAGTGATTACACCTAATGTGTCTGACGTTCAGTGATCACTTCCAACGGGTGAGAGGGTCAGTGCTCACTCGCAATGGGGTCAGAGGGTCAAAGATCACTCCCAACGGGTCAGAGGGACAGCTGTCACTCCCAACGGATCAGAGAGTCAGTGGTGACTCCCAATGGGGTCAGAGGGTCAGTGATCACTCCCAACGGGGCAGAGGGTCAGTGATCACACCTATTGCCTGATGTTCAGTGATCACTCCCAATGGGTCACAGGGTCAGTGATCACTCCCAACGGGTGAGAGGGTCAGTGCTCACTCGCAATGGGGTCAGAGGGTCAGTGAACACTCCCAACGGGTCAGAGGGACAGCGGTCACTCTCAATGGATCAGAGAGTCAGTGATCACTCCCAATGGGGTCAGAGGGTCAGTGAACACTGCCAACGGGTCAGAGGGTCAGTAATCACACCTAATGGCGCAAAGTATCCGTCATCACTCCCAATGGGCTCAGAGGGTCAGAGATCACTCCTAATGTGTCAGATTGTCAATGATCACTCCCAATTGGTCACAGGGTCAGTGATCACTCCCAGTGGGTTAGAGTGTCCATGATCACTTACAATGGGTTCAGAGTGTCAGTGATGACTCCCAGCGTGTCAGAGGGACAGCGGTCACTCCCAACTGGTCAGAGTGTCAGTGAACATTCCCAATGGGTCAGAGGGTCAGTGATCCCTCCCAACGTGCCAGAGGGTCAGTAACCACTCCCAATGGGTTATAGTGTCAGTGATCACTCCCAGTGGGTTAGAGGGTCCATGATCACTTACAATGGGTTCAGAGGGTCAGTGATGATTCCCAGCGTGTCAGAGGGTTAGCGGTCACTCCCAATTGGTCAGAGTGTCAGTGATCACTCCCAACGAGTCAGAGTGTCAGTGATCACTCCCAACGGGTCAGAGGGTCCATGATCACCCACAATGGGTTCAGAGGGTCAGTGAACACTTCCAACGGGTCAGAGTGTCAGTGATCACTCCCAATGGGTTAGAGGGTCCATGATCACTTACAATGGGTTCAGAGGGTCAGTGATGATTCCCAGCGTGTCAGAGGGATAGCGGTCACTCCCAACCGGTCAGAGTGTCAGTGAACACTCCCAACGGGTCAGAGGGTCCTTGATCAGCACAATGGGTTCAGAGGGTCAGAGATCATTCCCAATGGGGTCAGAGGGTCAGAGATCACTCCCAACGGGTCAGAGGGTCAGTGACCACTCCTAATGTGTCTGATGCTCAGTGATCACTCCCATGGGTCACAGGGTTAGTGATCACTCTCAATGCGTCACACGGTCAGTGCTCACTCCTAACGGGTCAGAGGGTCAGTGCTCACTCCCAATGGGGTCAGAGGATCTCTCATCACTCCCAATTGGTCAGAGGGTCAATGATCACTCCCAATGGGTCAGAGGGTCAGTGATCCCTTCCAACGTGTCAGAGGGTCAGTGATCACTCCCAATGGGGTCAGAGGGTCAGCGGTCACTCCGAATTGGTCAGAGGGTCAGTGATCAGTCGCGATAGGGCCAGAGGGTCAGTGATCATTCCCAGAGAGTCAGAGTGTCAGTGATCATTCCCAATGGGTCAGAGTATCAGTGATCACTCCCAGCGTGTCAGAGGGACAGTGGTCACTCCTAACGGGTCAGAGTGTCAGTGAACACTCCCAACAGGTTGGAGAGTCTGTGATCACTCCCAATGGGGTCAGAGGGTCAGAGATCACTCCCAACGGGTCAGAGGGTCAGTGATCACTCCCAACGGGTCAGAGGGTCCATGATCACGCACAATGGGCTCAGAGGGTCAGTGAACACTTCCAACGGGGTCAGAGGGTAAGCGGTCACTCCCAATTGGGCAGAGAGTCAGTCATCACTCGCGATGGGGCCAGAGGGTCGGTGATTTTTCCCAACGGGTCAAGTGTCAGTGATCACTCCCAATGGGTTAGAGGGTCCGTGATCACTTACAATGGGTTCAGAGGGTCAGTGATGATTCCCAGCGTGTCAGAGGGATAGCGGTCACTCCCAACCGGTCAGAGTGTCAGTGAACACTCCCAACGGGTCGGAGAGTCCGTGATCACGCCCAATGGGGTCAGAGGGTCAGAGATCACTCCTAACGGGTCAGAGGGTCAGTGATCACTCCCATGGGTCACAGGGTCAGTGATCACTCCCAATGCGTCACACGGTCAGTGCTCACTCCCAACGGGTCAGAGGGTCAGTTCTCACTACCAATGGGGTCAGAGGATCTCTGATCACTCCCAATGGGTCAGAGGGTCAATGATCACTCCCAATGTGTCAGAGGGTCAGTGATCCCTTCCAACGTGTCAGAGGGTCAGTGATCACTCCCAATGGGTCAGACGGTCAGTGCTCTCTCCCAATGGGGTTAGAGGGTCAGTGATCACTCCCAACGGCTCAGAGGGTCAGTGATCACTCCCAATGGGTCAGAGTATCAGTGATCACTCCCAAAGTGTCAGGGGGACAGCGGCCACTCCCAACGGGTCAGAGTGTCAGTGATCACTCCCAATGGGGTCAGAGGGTCAGCGGTCACTCACAATTGGTCATAGGGTCAGTGATCACTCCCAGTGGGTCAGAGAATCAGTGGTCAATCCGAATGTGTCAGAGTGTCAGTTATCACGCCCAATGGGGTCAGAGGGTCAGCGGGCACTCCAAATTGGTCAGAGGGTCAGTGATGACTCGCGATGGAGCCAGAGGGTCAGTGATCACTCGCGATGGAGCCAGAGGGTCAGTGACCATTCCCAACGAGTCAGAGAGTCATTGATCACTCACAATGGGTCACAGTGTCAGCGATCACACCCAACGGGTAGGAGGGTCAGTGATTACACCTAATGTGTCTGACGTTCAGTGATCACTCCCAACGGGTCAGAGGGTCAGTGCTCACTCGCAATAGGGTCAGAGGGTCAAAGATCACTCCCAACGGGTCAGAGGGACAGTTGTCACTCCCAACGGATCAGAGAGTCAGTGGTGACTCCCAATGGGGTCAGAGAGTCAGTGGTCACTCCTAATGTATCAGAGGGTCAGCGGTCACTCACAATTGGTCAGAGTATCAGTGATCAGTCCCAGCGTGTCAGAGGGACAGTGGTCACTCCTAACGGGTCAGAGTGTCAGTGAACACTCCCAACAGGTTGGAGAGTCTGTGATCACTCCCAATGGGGTCAGAGGGTCAGAGATCACTCCCAACGGGTCAGAGGGTCAGTGATCACTCCTAATGTCTCTAATGGTCAGTGATCTCTCCCAATGGGTCACAGGGTCAGTGATCACTCCCAAAGGGTGAGAGGGTCAGTGATCACTCCCAACGGCTCAGAGGGTCAGTGATCACTCCCAATGTGTCAGAGTATCAGTGATCACTCCCAAAGTGTCAGGGGGACAGCGGTCACTCCCAACGGGTCAGAGTGTCAGTGATCACTCCCAATAGTTCAGAGGGTCAGTGATCACTCGCAATGGGTCAGACGGTCAGTGCTCTCTCCCAATGGGGTTAGAGGGTCAGTGATCACTCCCAACGGCTCAGAGGGTCAGTGATCACTCCCAATGGGTCAGAGTATCAGTGATGACTCCCAAAGTGTCAGGGGGACAGCGGTCACTCCCAACGGGTCAGAGTGTCAGTGATCACTGCCAATGGGGTCAGAGGGTCAGTGGTCACTCCTAATGTATCAGAGGGTTAGTGATCACTCCCAATGCGCCACAGGGTCAGTGATCACTCCCAACGTGTCAGAGTATCAGTGATCTCTCCCAAAGTGTCAAAGTATCAGTGATCACTGCCTACGGGGTCAGAGGGTAGTGATCACTCTCAACATGTCCGAGGGTCAGTGATTACTCCCAATGGGGTCAGAGGATCTCTCATCACTCCCAATTGGTCAGAGGGTCAATGATCACTCCCAATGGGTCAGAGGGTCAGTGATCCCTTCCAACGTGTCAGAGGGTCAGTGATCACTCCCAATGGGGTCAGAGGGTCAGCGGTCACTCCGAATTGGTCAGAGGGTCAGTGATCAGTCGCGATAGGGCCAGAGGGTCAGTGATCATTCCCAGAGAGTCAGAGTGTCAGTGATCATTCCCAATGGGTCAGAGTATCAGTGATCACTCCCAGCGTGTCAGAGGGACAGTGGTCACTCCTAACGGGTCAGAGTGTCAGTGAACACTCCCAACAGGTTGGAGAGTCTGTGATCACTCCCAATGGGGTCAGAGGGTCAGAGATCACTCCCAACGGGTCAGAGGGTCAGTGATCACTCCCAACGGGTCAGAGGGTCCATGATCACGCACAATGGGCTCAGAGGGTCAGTGAACACTTCCAACGGGGTCAGAGGGTAAGCGGTCACTCCCAATTGGGCAGAGAGTCAGTCATCACTCGCGATGGGGCCAGAGGGTCGGTGATTTTTCCCAACGGGTCAAGTGTCAGTGATCACTCCCAATGGGTTAGAGGGTCCGTGATCACTTACAATGGGTTCAGAGGGTCAGTGATGATTCCCAGCGTGTCAGAGGGATAGCGGTCACTCCCAACCGGTCAGAGTGTCAGTGAACACTCCCAACGGGTCGGAGAGTCCGTGATCACGCCCAATGGGGTCAGAGGGTCAGAGATCACTCCTAACGGGTCAGAGGGTCAGTGATCACTCCCATGGGTCACAGGGTCAGTGATCACTCCCAATGCGTCACACGGTCAGTGCTCACTCCCAACGGGTCAGAGGGTCAGTTCTCACTACCAATGGGGTCAGAGGATCTCTGATCACTCCCAATGGGTCAGAGGGTCAATGATCACTCCCAATGTGTCAGAGGGTCAGTGATCCCTTCCAACGTGTCAGAGGGTCAGTGATCACTCCCAATGGGTCAGACGGTCAGTGCTCTCTCCCAATGGGGTTAGAGGGTCAGTGATCACTCCCAACGGCTCAGAGGGTCAGTGATCACTCCCAATGGGTCAGAGTATCAGTGATCACTCCCAAAGTGTCAGGGGGACAGCGGCCACTCCCAACGGGTCAGAGTGTCAGTGATCACTCCCAATGGGGTCAGAGGGTCAGCGGTCACTCACAATTGGTCATAGGGTCAGTGATCACTCCCAGTGGGTCAGAGAATCAGTGGTCAATCCGAATGTGTCAGAGTGTCAGTTATCACGCCCAATGGGGTCAGAGGGTCAGCGGGCACTCCAAATTGGTCAGAGGGTCAGTGATGACTCGCGATGGAGCCAGAGGGTCAGTGATCACTCGCGATGGAGCCAGAGGGTCAGTGACCATTCCCAACGAGTCAGAGAGTCATTGATCACTCACAATGGGTCACAGTGTCAGCGATCACACCCAACGGGTAGGAGGGTCAGTGATTACACCTAATGTGTCTGACGTTCAGTGATCACTCCCAACGGGTCAGAGGGTCAGTGCTCACTCGCAATAGGGTCAGAGGGTCAAAGATCACTCCCAACGGGTCAGAGGGACAGTTGTCACTCCCAACGGATCAGAGAGTCAGTGGTGACTCCCAATGGGGTCAGAGAGTCAGTGGTCACTCCTAATGTATCAGAGGGTCAGCGGTCACTCACAATTGGTCAGAGTATCAGTGATCAGTCCCAGCGTGTCAGAGGGACAGTGGTCACTCCTAACGGGTCAGAGTGTCAGTGAACACTCCCAACAGGTTGGAGAGTCTGTGATCACTCCCAATGGGGTCAGAGGGTCAGAGATCACTCCCAACGGGTCAGAGGGTCAGTGATCACTCCTAATGTCTCTAATGGTCAGTGATCTCTCCCAATGGGTCACAGGGTCAGTGATCACTCCCAAAGGGTGAGAGGGTCAGTGATCACTCCCAACGGCTCAGAGGGTCAGTGATCACTCCCAATGTGTCAGAGTATCAGTGATCACTCCCAAAGTGTCAGGGGGACAGCGGTCACTCCCAACGGGTCAGAGTGTCAGTGATCACTCCCAATAGTTCAGAGGGTCAGTGATCACTCGCAATGGGTCAGACGGTCAGTGCTCTCTCCCAATGGGGTTAGAGGGTCAGTGATCACTCCCAACGGCTCAGAGGGTCAGTGATCACTCCCAATGGGTCAGAGTATCAGTGATGACTCCCAAAGTGTCAGGGGGACAGCGGTCACTCCCAACGGGTCAGAGTGTCAGTGATCACTGCCAATGGGGTCAGAGGGTCAGTGGTCACTCCTAATGTATCAGAGGGTTAGTGATCACTCCCAATGCGCCACAGGGTCAGTGATCACTCCCAACGTGTCAGAGTATCAGTGATCTCTCCCAAAGTGTCAAAGTATCAGTGATCACTGCCTACGGGGTCAGAGGGTAGTGATCACTCTCAACATGTCCGAGGGTCAGTGATTACTCCCAATGGGGTCAGAGGGTCAGCGGTCACTCCCAATTGGTCGGAGGGTCAGTGATCACTCGCGATAGGGCCAGAGGGTCAGTGATCATTCCCAGCGTGTCAGAGTGTTAGTGATCATTCCCAATGGGTCAGAGTATCAGTGATCACTCCCAGCTTGTCAGAGGGACAGTGGTCACTCCTAACGGGTCAGAGTGTCAGTGAACACTCCCAACAGGTTGGAGAGTCTGTGATCACTCCCAATGCGGTCAGAGGGTCAGAGATCACTCCCAAAGGGTGAGAGGGTCAGTGATCACTCCCAACGGCTCAGAGGGTTAGTGATCACTCCCAATGGGTGAGAGTATCAGTGATCACTCCCAAAATGTCAGGGGGACAGCGGTCACTCCCAACGGGTCAGAGTGTCAGTGATCACTCCCAATGTGGTCAGAGGGTCAGTGGTCACTCCTAATGTATCAGAGGGTCAGCGGTTACTCACAATTGGTCATAGGGTCAGTGATCACTCCCAGTGGGTCAGAGAATCAGTGGTCAGTCCGAATGTGTCAGAGTGTCAGTTATTACGCCCAATGGGGTCAGAGGGTCAGCGGGCACTCCAAATTGGTCAGAGGGTCAGTGATCACTCGCCATGGAGCCAGAGTGTCAGTGATCACTCGCGATGGAGCCAGAGGGTCAGTGACCATTCCCAACGAGTCAGAGAGTCAGTGATCACTCACAATGCGTCAGAGTGTCAGCGATCACACCCAACGGGTCAGAGGGTCAGTGATTACACCTAATGTGTCTGACGTTCAGTGATCACTTCCAACGGGTGAGAGGGTCAGTGCTCACTCGCAATGGGGTCAGAGCGTCAAAGATCACTCCCAACGGGTCAGAGGGACAGCTGTCACTCCCAACGGATCAGAGAGTCAGTGGTGACTCCCGATGGGGTCAGAGGGTCAGTGATCACTCCCAACGGGGCAGAGGGTCAGTGATCACACCTAGGCCTGATGTTCAGTGATCACTCCCAATGGGTCACAGGGTCAGTGATCTCTCCCAACGGGTGAGAGGGTCAGTGCTCACTCGCAATGGGGTCAGAGGGTCAGTGAACACTCCCAACGGGTCAGAGGGACAGCGGTCACTCTCAATGGATCAGAGAGTCAGTGATCACTCCCAATGGGGTCAGAGGGTCAGTGAACACTGCCAACGGGTCAGAGGGTCAGTAATCACACCTAATGGCGCAAAGTATCCGTCATCACTCCCAATGGGGTCAGAGGGTCAGAGATCACTCCTAATGTGTCAGATTGTCAATGATCACTCCCAATTGGTCACAGGGTCAGTGATCACTCCCAGTGGGTTAGAGTGTCCATGATCACTTACAATGGGTTCAGAGTGTCAGTGATGACTCCCAGCGTGTCAGAGGGACAGCGGTCACTCCCAACTGGTCAGAGTGTCAGTGAACATTCCCAATGGGTCAGAGGGTCAGTGATCCCTCCCAACGTGCCAGAGGGTCAGTAACCACTCCCAATGGGTCAGAGTGTCAGTGAACACTCCCAACGGGTCAGAGGGTCCTTGATCAGCACAATGGGTTCAGAGGGTCAGAGACCATTCCCAGCGGGGTCAGAGGGTTAGCGGTCACTCCCAATTGGTCAGAGTGTCAGTGATCACTCCCAATGAGTCAGAGTGTCAGTGATCACTCCCAACGGGTCAGAGGGTCCATGATCACGCCCAATGGGGTCAGAGGGTCAGAGATCACTCCCAACGGGTCAGAGGGTCAGTGACCACTCCTAATGTGTCTGATGCTCAGTGATCACTCCCATGGGTCACAGGGTCAGTGATCACTCCCAATGCGTCACACGGTCAGTGCTCACTCCTAACGGGTCAGAGGGTCAGTGCTCACTCCCAATGGGGTCAGAGGATCTCTCATCACTCCCAATTGGTCAGAGGGTCAATGATCACTCCCAATGGGTCAGAGGGTCAGTGATCCCTTCCAACGTGTCAGAGGGTCAGTGATCACTCCCAATGGGGTCAGAGGGTCAGCGGTCACTCCGAATTGGTCAGAGGGTCAGTGATCACTGGCGATAGGGCCAGAGGGTCAGTGATCATTCCCAGAGAGTCAGAGTGTCAGTGATCATTCCCAATGGGTCAGAGTATCAGTGATCACTCCCAGCGTGTCAGAGGGACAGTGGTCACTCCTAACGGGTCAGAGTGTCAGTGAACACTCCCAACAGGTTGGAGAGTCTGTGATCACTCCCAATGGGGTCAGAGGGTCAGAGATCACTCCCAACGGGTCAGAGGGTCAGTGATCACTCCCAACGGGTCAGAGGGTCAATGATCACGCACAATGGGCTCAGAGGGTCAGTGAACACTTCCAACGGGGTCAGAGGGTAAGCGGTCACTCCCAATTGGGCAGAGAGTCAGTCATCACTCGCGATAGGGCCAGAGGGTCAGTGATCATTCCCAGCGTGTCAGAGTGTCAGTGATCATTCCCAATGGGTCAGAGTATCAGTGATCACTCCCAGCGTGTCAGAGGGACAGTGGTCACTCCTAACGGGTCAGAGTGTCAGTGAACACTCCCAACAGGTTGGAGAGTCTGTGATCACTCCCAATGGGGTCAGAGGGTCAGAGATTACTCCCAACGGGTCAGAGGGTCAGTGATCACTCCCAACGGGTCAGAGGGTCCATGATCACGCACAATGGGCTCAGAGGGTCAGTGAACACTTCCAACAGGGTCAGAGGGTAAGCGGTCACTCCCAATTGGGCAGAGAGTCAGTCATCACTCGCGATGGGGCCAGAGGGTCGGTGATCATTCCCAAAGGGTCAAGTGTCAGTGATCACTCCCAATGGGTTAGAGGGTCCGTGATCACTTAGAATGGGCTCAGAGGGTCAGTGATGATTCCCAGCGTGTCAGAGGGATAGCGGTCACTCCCAACCGGTCAGAGTGTCAGTGAACACTCCCAACGGGTCGGAGAGTCCGTGATCACGCCCAATGGGGTCAGAGGGTCAGAGATCACTCCTAACGGGTCAGAGGGTCAGTGATCACTCCCATGGGTCACAGGGTCAGTGATCACTTCCAATGCGTCATACGGTCAGTGCTCACTCCCAACGGGTCAGAGGGTCAGTGCTCACTACCAATGGGGTCAGAGGATCTCTCATCACTCCCAATGGGTCAGAGGGTCAATGATCACTCCCAATGTGTCAGAGGGTCAGTGATCCCTTCCAACGTGTCAGAGGGTCAGTTATCACTCCCAATGGGTCAGACGGTCAGTGCTCTCTCCCAATGGGGTTAGAGGGTCAGTGATCACTCCCAACGGCTCAGAGGGTCAGTGATCACTCCCAATGGGTCAGAGTATCAGTGATCACTCCCAAAGTGTCAGGGGGACAGCGGCCACTCCCAACGGGTCAGAGTGTCAGTGATCACTCCCAATGGGGTCAGAGGGTCAGCGGTCACTCACAATTGGTCATAGGGTCAGTGATCACTCCCAGTGGGTCAGAGAATCAGTGGTCAATCCGAATGTGTCAGAGTGTCAGTTATCACGCCCAATAGGGTCAGAGGGTCAGCGGGCACTCCAAATTGGTCAGAGGGTCAGTGATCACTCGCCATGGAGCCAGAGGGTCAGTGATCACTCACGATGGAGCCAGAGTGTCAGCGATCACACCCAACGGGTCAGAGGGTCAGTGATTACACCTAATGTGTCTGACGTTCAGTGATCACTCCCAACGGGTGAGAGGGTCAGTGCTCACTCGCAATAGGGTCAGAGGGTCAAAGATCACTCCCAACGGGTCAGAGGGACAGCTGTCACTCCCAACGGATCAGAGAGTCAGTGGTGACTCCCAATGGGGTCAGAGGGTCAGTGGTCACTCCTAATGTATCAGAGGGTCAGTGATCTCTCCCAATGGGTCAGAGGGTCAGTGATCACTCCTAATGTCTCTAATGGTCAGTGATCTCTCCCAATGGGTCACAGGGTCAGTGATCACTCCCAAAGGGTGAGAGGGTCAGTGATCACTCCCAACGGCTCAGAGTGTCAGTGATCACTCCCAATAGGGTCAGAGGGTCAGTGGTCACTCCTAATGTATCAGAGGGTTAGTGATCACTCCCAATGCGCCACAGGGTCAGTGATTACTCCCAACGTGTCAGAGTATCAGTGATCTCTCCCAAAGTGTCAAAGTATCAGTGATCACTGCCTACGGGGTCAGAGGGTAGTGATCACTCCCAACGTTTCAGAGGGTCAGTGATCACTCCCAATGGGGTCAGAGGGTCAGCGGTCACTCCCAATTGGTCGGAGGGTCAGTGATCACTCGCGATAGGGCCAGAGGGTCAGTGATCATTCCCAGCGTGTCAGAGTGTTAGTGATCATTCCCAATGGGTCAGAGTATCAGTGATCACTCCCAGCTTGTCAGAGGGACAGTGGTCACTCCTAACGGGTCAGAGTGTCAGTGAACACTCCCAACAGGTTGGAGAGTCTGTGATCACTCCCAATGCGGTCAGAGGGTCAGAGATCACTCCCAAAGGGTGAGAGGGTCAGTGATCACTCCCAAAATGTCAGGGGGACAGCGGTCACTCCCAACGGGTCAGAGTGTCAGTGATCACTCCCAATGTGGTCAGAGGGTCAGTGGTCACTCCTAATGTATCAGAGGGTCAGCAGTCACTCACAATTGGTCATAGGGTCAGTGATCACTCCCAGTGGGTCAGAGAATCAGTGGTCAGTCCGAATGTGTCAGAGTGTCAGTTATCACGCCCAATGGGGTCAGAGGGTCAGCGGGCACTCCAAATTGGTCAGAGGGTCAGTGATCACTCGCCATGGAGCCAGAGTGTCAGTGATCACTCGCGATGGAGCCAGAGGGTCAGTGACCATTCCCAACGAGTCAGAGAGTCAGTGATCACTCACAATGCATCAGAGTGTCAGCGATCACACCCAACGGGTCAGAGGGTCAGTGATTACACCTAATGTGTCTGACGTTCAGTGATCACTTCCAACGGGTGAGAGGGTCAGCTGTCACTCCCAACGGATCAGAGAGTCAGTGGTGACTCCCAATGGGGTCAGAGGGTCAGTGATCACTCCCAACGGGGCAGAGGGTCAGTGATCACACCTATTGCCTGATGTTCAGTGATCACTCCCAATGGGTCACAGGGTCAGTGATCACTCCCAACGGGTGAGAGGGTCAGTGCTCACTCGCAATGGGGTCAGAGGGTCAGTGAACACTGCCAACGGGTCAGAGGGTCAGTAATCACACCTAATGGCGCAAAGTATCCGTCATCACTCCCAATGGGCTCAGAGGGTCAGAGATCACTCCTAATGTGTCAGATTGTCAATGATCACTCCCAATTGGTCACAGGGTCAGTGATCACTCCCAGTGGGTTAGAGTGTCCATGATCACTTACAATGGGTTCAGAGTGTCAGTGATGACTCCCAGCGTGTCAGAGGGACAGCGGTCACTCCCAACTGGTCAGAGTGTCAGTGAACATTCCCAATGGGTCAGAGGGTCAGTGATCCCTCCCAACGTGCCAGAGGGTCAGTAACCACTCCCAATGGGTCAGAGTGTCAGTGATCACTCCCAATGGGTTAGAGGGTCCATGATCACTTACAATGGGTTCAGAGGGTCAGTGATGATTCCCAGCGTGTCAGAGGGTTAGCGGTCACTCCCAATTGGTCAGAGTGTCAGTGATCACTCCCAACGAGTCAGAGTGTCAGTGATCACTCCCAACGGGTCAGAGGGTCCATGATCACCCACAATGGGTTCAGAGGGTCAGTGAACACTTCCAACGGGTCAGAGTGTCAGTGATCTCTCCCAATGGGTTAGAGGGTCCATGATCACTTACAATGGGTTCAGAGGGTCAGTGATGATTCCCAGCGTGTCAGAGGGATAGCGGTCACTCCCAATCGGTCAGAGTGTCAGTGAACACTCCCAACGGGTCAGAGGGTCCTTGATCAGCACAATGGGTTCAGAGGGTCAGAGATCATTCCCAACGGGGTCAGAGGGTTAGCGGTCACTCCCAATTGGTCAGAGTGTCAGTGATCACTCCCAATGAGTCAGAGTGTCAGTGATCACTCCCAACGGGTCAGAGGGTCCATGATCACGCCCAATGGGGTCAGAGGGTCAGAGATCATTCCCAACGGGTCAGAGGGTCAGTGACCACTCCTAATGTGTCTGATGCTCAGTGATCACTCCCATGGGTCACAGGGTCAGTGATCACACCCAATGCGTCACACGGTCAGTGCTCACTCCTAACGGGTCAGAGGGTCAGTGCTCACTCCCAATGGGGTCAGAGGATCTCTCATCACTCCCAATTGGTCAGAGGGTCAATGATCACTCCCAATGGGTCAGAGGGCCAGTGATCCCTTCCAACGTGTTAGAGGGTCAGTGATCACTCCCAATGGGGTCAGAGGGTCAGCGGTCACTCCGAATTGGTCAGAGGGTCAGTGATCACTCGCGATAGGGCCAGAGGGTCAGTGATCATTCCCAGAGCGTCAGAGTGTCAGTGATCATTCCCAATGGGTCAGAGTATCAGTGATCACTCCCAGCGTGTCAGAGGGACAGTGGTCACTCCTAACGGATCAGAGTGTCAGTGAACACTCCCAACAGGTTGGAGAGTCTGTGATCACTCCCAATGGGGTCAGAGGGTCAGAGATCACTCCCAACGGGTCAGAGGGTCAGTGATCACACCCAACGGGTCAGAGGGTCAATGATCACGCACAATGGGCTCAGAGGGTCAGTGAACACTTCCAACGGGGTCAGAGGGTAAGCGGTCACTCCCAATTGGGCAGAGAGTCAGTCATCACTCGCGATAGGGCCAGAGGGTCAGTGATCATTCCCAGCGTGTCAGAGTGTCAGTGATCATTCCCAATGGGTCAGAGTATCAGTGATCACTCCCAGCGTGTCAGAGGGACAGTGGTCACTCCTAACGGGTCAGAGTGTCAGTGAACACTCTCAACAGGTTGGAGAGTCTGTGATCACTCCCAATGGGGTCAGAGGGTCAGAGATCACTCCCAACGGGTCAGAGGGTCAGTGACCACTCCTAATGTGTCTGATGCTCAGTGATCACTCCCATGGGTCACAGGGTCAGTGATCACTCCCAATGCGTCACACGGTCAGTGCTCACTCCTAACGGGTCAGAGGGTCAGTGCTCACTCCCAATGGGGTCAGAGGATCTCTCATTACTCCCAATTGGTCAGAGGGTCAATGATCACTCCCAATGGGTCAGAGGGCCAGTGATCCCTTCCAACGTGTTAGAGGGTCAGTGATCACTCCCAATGGGGTCAGAGGGTCAGCGGTCACTCCGAATTGGTCAGAGGGTCAGTGATCACTCGCGATAGGGCCAGAGGGTCAGTGATCATTCCCAGAGCGTCAGAGTGTCAGTGATCATTCCCAATGGGTCAGAGTATCAGTGATCACTCCCAGCGTGTCAGAGGGACAGTGGTCACTCCTAACGGATCAGAGTGTCAGTGAACACTCCCAACAGGTTGGAGAGTCTGTGATCACTCCCAATGGGGTCAGAGGGTCAGAGATCACTCCCAACGGGTCAGAGGGTCAGAGATCACTCCCAACAGGTCAGAGGGTCAGTGATCACTCCCAACGGGTCAGAGGGTCCATGATCACGCACAATGGGCTCAGAGGGTCAGTGAACACTTCCAACGGGGTCAGAGGGTAAGCGGTCACTCCCAATTGGGCAGAGAGTCAGTCATCACTCGCGATGGGGCCAGAGGGTCGGTGATCATTCCCAACGGGTCAAGTGTCAGTGATCACTCCCAATGTGTTAGAGGGTCCGTGTCACTTACAATGGGTTCAGAGGGTCAGTGATGATTCCCAGCGTGTCAGAGGGATAGCGGTCACTCCCAACCGGTCAGAGTGTTAGTGAACACTCCCAACGGGTCGGAGAGTCCGTGATCACGCCCAATGGGGTCAGAGGGTCAGTGTGCACTCCTAACGGGTCAGAGGGTCAGTGATCACTCCCATGGGTCACAGGGTCAGTGATCACTCCCAATGCGTCACACGGTCAGTGCTCACTCCCAACGGGTCAGAGGGTCAGTGCTCACTACCAATGGTGTCAGAGGATCTCTCATCACTCCCAATGGGTCAGAGGGTCAATGATCACTCCCAATGTGTCAGAGGGTCAGTGATCCCTTCCAACGTGCCAGAGGGTCAGTGATCACTCCCAATGGGGTCAGAGGGTCAGCGGTCACACCGAATTGGTCAGAGGGTCAGTGATCATTCCCAATGGGTCAGAGTATCAGTGATCACTCCCAGCGTGTCAGAGGGACAGTAGTCACTCCTAACGGGTCAGAGTGTCAGTGAACACTCCCAACAGGTTGGAGAGTCTGTGATCACTCCCAATGGGGTCAGAGGGTCAGAGATGACTCCCAACGGGTCAGAGGGTCAGTGATCACTCCTAATGTCCCTAATGGTCAGTGATCTATCCCAAAGTGTCAAAGTATCAGTGATCACTCCCAAAGGGTGAGAGGGTCAGTGATCACTCCCAACGTGTCAGAGGGTCAGTGATCACTCCCAAAGTGTCAGAGGGTCAGCGGTCACTCCCAATTGGTCGGAGGGTCAGTGATCACTCGCGATAGGGCCAGAGGGTCAGTGATCATTCCCAGCGTGTCAGAGTGTCAGTGATCATTCCCAATGGGTCAGAGTATCAGTGATCACTCCCAGCTTGTCAGAGGGACAGTGGTCACTCCTAACGGGTCAGAGTGTCAGTGAACACTCCCAACAGGTTGGAGAGTCTGTGATCACACCCAATGGGGTCAGAGGGTCAGAGATTACTCCCAATGGGTCAGAGGGTCAGTGATCACTCCTAATGTCTCTAATGGTCAGTGATCTCTCCCAATGGGTCACAGGGTCAGTGATCACTCCCAAAGGGTGAGAGGGTTAGTGATCACTCCCAACGGCTCAGAGGGTCAGTGATCACTCCCAATGGGTCCGAGTATTAGTGATTACTCCCAAAGTGTCAGAGGGACAGCGGTCACTCCCAATGGGTCACAGTGTCAGTGATCACACCCAATTGGGTCAGAGGGTCAGTGGTCACTCCTAATGTATCAGAGGGTTAGTGATCACTCCCAATGCACCACAGGGTCAGTGATCACTCCCAACGTGTCAGAGTATCAGTGATCTCTCCCAAAGTGTCAAAGTATCAGTGATCACTGCCTACGGGGTCAGAGGGTCAGTGATCACTCCCAACGTGTCAGAGGGTCAGTGATCACTCCCAATGGGGTCAGAGGGTCAGCGGTCACTCCTAATATGTCAGAGGGTTAGTGATCACTCCCAATGGGTCAGACGGTCAGTGATCACTCCCAACGAGTCAGAGTAACAGTGATCTCTCCCAAAGTGTCAAAGTATCAGTGATCACTGCCTACGGGGTCAGAGGGTCAGTGATCACTCCCAACGTGTCAGAGGGTCAGTGATCATTCCCAAAGGGTCAGAGTATCAGTGATCACTCCCAGCTTGTCAGAGGGACAGTGGTCACTCCTAACGGGTCAGAGTGTCAGTGAAAACTCCCAACAGGTTGGAGAGTCTGTGATCACTCCCAATGCGGTCAGAGGGTCAGAGATCACTCTCAAAGGGTGAGAGGGTCAGTGATCACTCCCAACGGCTCAGAGGGTCAGTGATCACTCCCAATGGGTCAGAGTATCAGTGATCACTCCCAAAGTGTCAGGGGGACAGCGGTCACTCCCAACGGATCAGAGTGTCAGTGATCACTCCCAATGGGGTCAGAGGGTCAGTGGTCACTCCTAATGTATCAGAGGGTCAGCGGTCACTCACAATTGGTCAGAGTATCAGTGATCACTCCCAGCGTGTCAGAGGGACAGCTGTCACTCCTAACGGGTCAGAGTGTCAGTGAACACTCCCAACAGGTTGGAGAGTCTGTGATCACTCCCAATGGGGTCAGAGGGTCAGAGATCACTCCCAACGGGTCAGAGGGTCAGTGATCACTCCTAATGTCTCTAATGGTCAGTGATCTCTCCCAATGGGTCATAGGGTCAGTGATCACTCCCAATGGGTCAGAGAATCAGTGGTCAGTCCGAATGTGTCAGAGTGTCAGTTATCACGCCCAATGGGGTCAGAGGGTCAGCGGGCACTCCAAATTGGTCAGAGGGTCAGTGATCACTCGCGATGGAGCCAGAGGGTCAGTGATCACTCGCGATGGAGCCAGAGGGTCAGTGACCATTCCCAACGAGTCAGAGAGTCAGTGATCACTCACAATGGGTCAGAGTGTCAGCGATCACACCCAACGGGTCAGAGGGTCAGTGATTACACCTAATGTGTCTGACGTTCAGTGATCACTCCCAATAGGTCACAGGGTCAGTGATCACTCCCAACGGGTGAGAGGGTCAGTGCTCACTCGCAATGGGGTCAGAGGGTCAAAGATCACTCCCAACGGGTCAGAGGGACAGCTGTCACTCCCAACGGATCAGAGAGTCAGTGGTGACTCCCAATGGGGTCAGAGGGTCAGTGATCACTCCCAACGGGGCAGAGGGTCAGTGATCACACCTATTGTCTGATGTTCAGTGATCACTCCCAATGGGTCACAGGGTCAGTGATCACTCCCAACGGGTGAGAGGGTCAGTGCTCACTCGCAATGGGGTCAGAGGGTCAGTGAACACTCCCAACGGGTCAGAGGGACAGCGGTCACTCCCAATGGATCAGAGAGTCAGTGATCACTCCCAATGGGGTCAGAGGGTCAGTGAACACTCCCAACGGGTCAGAGGGTCAGTGATCACACCTGACGGTGCAAAGTATCTGTCATCACTCCCAATGGGGTCAGAGGGTCATTGTTCACTCCTAATGTGTCAGATTGTCAGTGATCACTCCCAATTGGTTACAGGGTCAGTGATCACTCCCAGTGGGTTAGAGTGTCCATGATCACTTACAATGGGTTCAGAGTGTCAGTGATGACTCCCAGCGTGTCAGAGGGACAGCGGTCACTCCCAACCGGTCAGAGTGTCAGTGAACACTCCCAATGGGTCAGAGTGTCAGCGATCACACCCAACGGGTCAGAGGGTCAGTGATTACACCTAATGTGTCTGACGTTCAGTGATCACTCCCAATAGGTCACAGGGTCAGTGATCACCCCCAACGGGTGAGAGGGTCAGTGCTCACTCGCAATGGGGTCAGAGGGTCAAAGATCACTCCCAACGGGTCAGAGGGACCGCTGTCACTCCCAACGGATCAGAGAGTCAGTGGTGACTCCCAATGGGGTCAGAGGGTCAGTGATCACTCCCAACGGGGCAGAGGGTCAGTGATCACACCTATTGTCTGATGTTCAGTGATCACTCCCAATGGGTCACAGGGTCAGTGATCACTCCCAACGGGTGAGAGGGTCAGTGCTCACTCGCAATGGGGTCAGAGGGTCAGTGAACACTCCCAACGGGTCAGAGGGACAGCGGTCACTCCCAATGGATCAGAGAGTCAGTGATCACTCCCAATGGGGTCAGAGGGTCAATGAACACTCCCAACGGGTCAGAGGGTCAGTGATCACACCTAACGGTGCAAAGTATCTGTCATCACTCCCAATGGGGTCAGAGGGTCATTGTTCACTCCTAATGTGTCAGATTGTCAGTGATCACTCCCAATTGGTTACAGGGTCAGTGATCACTCCCAGTGGGTTAGAGTGTCCATGATCACTTACAATGGGTTCAGAGTGTCAGTGATGACTCCCAGCGTGTCAGAGGGACAGCGGTCACTCCCAACCGGTCAGAGTGTCAGTGAACACTCCCAATGGGTCAGAGTGTCAGCGATCACACCCAACGGGTCAGAGGGTCAGTGATTACACCTAATGTGTCTGACGTTCAGTGATCACTCCCAATAGGTCACAGGGTCAGTGATCACCCCCAACGGGTGAGAGGGTCAGTGCTCACTCGCAATGGGGTCAGAGGGTCAAAGATCACTCCCAACGGGTCAGAGGGACCGCTGTCACTCCCAACGGATCAGAGAGTCAGTGGTGACTCCCAATGGGGTCAGAGGGTCAGTGATCACTCCCAACGGGGCAGAGGGTCAGTGATCACACCTATTGTCTGATGTTCAGTGCTCACTCGCAATGGGGTCAGAGTGTCAGTGATTACTCCCAATGGGGCAGAGTATCAGTGGTCACTCCCAGTGCGGTCAGAGTATCAGTGATCACTCCCAAAGTGTCAGAGGGCAGCGGTCACTCCCAACGGGCCAGAACGGTCAGTGATCACTCCGAATTGGTCAGAGGGTCAGTGATAACTCCCAATGGGGTCAGAGGTTCAGTGATCACTCCCGATGGGTCAGAGGGTCAGTGATCACTCCCAACGGGTCAGAGGGTCAGTGATCACTCCCATTGGGTCAGAGGGTCAGTGATCACTCCAAATGGGCCAGAGAGTCAGTGATCACTCTCAATGGGTCAGAGTATCAGTGATCACTCCCAAAGTGTCAGAGGGTCAGCGGTCACTACCAATGGGTCAGAGCGTCAGTGATCACTCCCAATGGGTCACAGGGTCAGTGATCAGTCCCAAAGGGTGAGAGGGTCAGTGATCACTCAAACGGCTCAGAGGGTCAGTGATCACTCCCAATGGGTCCGAGTATCAGTGATCACTCTCAAAGTGTCAAAGTATCAGTGATCACTGCCTACGGGGTCAGAGGGTCAGTGATCACTCCCAACGTGTCAGAGGGTCAGTGATCACTCCCAATGGGGTCAGAGGGTCAGCGGTCACTCCCAATTGGTCGGAGGGTCAGTGATCACTCGCGATAGGGCCAGAGGGTCAGTGATCATTCTCAGCATGTCAGAGTGTCAGTGATCATTCCCAATGGGTCAGAGTATCAGTGATCACTCCCAGCTTGTCAGAGGGACATTGGTCACTCCTAACGGGTCAGAGTGTCAGTGAACACTCCCAACAGGTTGGAGAGTCTGTGACCACTCCCAATGGGGTCAGAGTGTCAGTGATCACTCCCAATGGGGTCAGAGAGTCAGTGGTCACTGCTAATGTATCAGAGGGTCAGCGGTCACTTCCAATTGGTCATAGGGTCAGTGATCACTCCCAATGGGTCAGAGGGTCAGTGATCACTGCCAATGGGTCAGACGGTCAGTGCTCTCTCCCAATGGGGTAAGAGGGTCAGTGATCACTCCGAACGGGTCAGAGGGTCAGTGATCACTCCCATTGGGTCAGAGGGTCAGTGATCACTCCAAATGGGCCAGAGAGTCAGTGATCACTCTCAATGGGTCAGAGTATCAGTGATCACTCCCAAAGTGTCAGAGGGTCAGCGGTCACTACCAATGGGTCAGAGCGTCAGTGATCACTCCCAATGGGTCAGAGGGTCAGTGATCCCTTCCAACGTGTCAGAGGGTCAGTGATCACTCCCAATGGGGTCAGAGGGTCAGCGGTCACTCCTAATGTCTCTAATGGTCAGTGATCTCTCCCAATGGGTCACAGGGTCAGTGATCAGTCCCAAAGGGTGAGAGGGTCAGTGATCACTCAAACGGCTCAGAGGGTCAGTGATCACTCCCAATGGGTCCGAGTATCAGTGATCACTCCCAAAGTGTCAAAGAATCAGTGATCACTGCCTACGGGGTCAGAGGGTCAGTGATCACTCCCAACGTGTCAGAGGGTCAGTGATCACTCCCAATGGGGTCAGAGGGTCAGCGGTCACTCCCAATTGGTCGGAGGGTCAGTGATCACTCGCGATAGGGCCAGAGGGTCAGTGATCATTCCCAGCATGTCAGAGTGTCAGTGATCATTCCCAATGGGGTCAGAGAGTCAGTGGTCACTGCTAATGTATCAGAGGGTCAGCAGTCACTCACAATTGGTCATAGGGTCAGTGATCACTTCCAATGGGTCAGAGAATCAGTGGTCAGTCCGAATGTGTCAGAGTGTCAGTTATCACGCCCAATGGTGTCAGAGGGTCAGCGGGCACTCCGAATTGGTCAGAGGGTCAGTGATCACTCGCGATGGAGCCAGAGGGTGAGTGACCATTCCCAACGAGTCAGAGAGTCAGTGATCACTCACAATGGGTCAGAGTGTCAGTGATCACACCCAACGGGTCAGAGGGTCAGTGATTACACCTAATGTTTCTGATGTTCAGTGATCACTCCCAATGGGTCACAGGGTCAGTGATCACTCCCAACGGGTGAGATGGTCAGTGCTAACTCACAATGGGGTCAGAGTGTCAGTGATCACTCCCAATGGGGTCAGAGGGTCAGCGGTCACTCCTAATATCTCTAATGGTCAGTGATCTCTCCCAATGTGTCACAGGGTCAGTGATCACTCCAAACGGCTCAGAGGGCCAGTGATCACTCCCAATCGGTCAGAGTGTTAGTGACCACTCCCAACAGGGTCTGAGGGTCAGTGATCATTCCCAATGGAGTCAGAGGGTCAGTGATCACTCCTAACAGGTCAGAGTGTCAGTGATCACACCCAACGGGTCAGAATGGTCAGTGATCACTCCCAATGGGTCAGAGGGTCAGTGATTACTCCCAATGGGTCAGAGTATCAGTGATCACTCCCAGTGCGGTCAGAGTATCAGTGATCACTCCCAAAGTGTCAGAGGGTAGCGGACACTCCCAACGGGCCAGAACGGTCAGTGATCACTCCGAATGGGCCAGAGGGTCAGTGATAACTCCCAATGGGGTCAGAGGTTCAATGATCACTCCCGATGGGTCAGAGGGTCAGTGATCACTCCCAACGGGTCAGAGGCTCAGTGATCACTCCGAATGGGGCCAGAGGTTCAGTGATCACTCCCAATGGGTCCGAGTATCAGTGATCACTCCCAAAGTGTCAAAGTATCAGTGATCACTGCCTACGGGGTCAGAGGGTCAGTGATCACTCCCAACGTGTCAGAGGGTCAGTGATCACTCCCAATGGGGTCAGAGGGTCAGCGGTAACTCCCAGTTGGTTGGAGGGTCAGTGATCACTCGCGATAGGGCCAGAGGGTCAGTGATCATTCCCAGCATGTCAGAGTGTCAGTGATCATTCCGAATGGGTCAGAGAATGAGTGATCACTCCCAGCTTGTCAGAGGGACAGTGGTCACTCCTAACGGGTCAGAGTGTCAGTGAACACTCCCAACAGGTTGGAGAGTCTGTGATCACTCCCAATGCGGTCAGAGGGTCAGAGATCACTCCCAAAGGGTGAGAGGGTCAGTGATCACTCCCAACGGCTCAGAGTGTCAGTGATCACTCCCAATGGGGTCAGAGGGTCAGTGGTCACTCCTAATGTATCACAGAGTCAGCGGTCACTCACAATTGGTCATAGGGTCAGTGATCACTCCCAATGGGTCAGAGAATCAGTGGTCAGTCCGAATGTGTCAGAGTGTCAGTTATCACGCCCAATGGGGTCAGAGGGTCAGCGGGCATTCCGAATTGGTCAGAGGGTCAGTGATCACTCGCGATGGAGCCAGAGGGTCAGTGACCATTCTCAACGAGTCAGAGAATCAGTGATCACTCACAATGGGTCAGAGTGTCAGTGATCACACCCAACGGGTCAGAGGGTCAGTGATTACACCTAATGTGTCTGATGTTCAGTGATCACTCCCAATGGGTCACAGGGTCAGTGATCACTCCCAACGGGTGAGAGGGTCAGTGCTAACTCGCAATGGGGTCAGAGGGTTAAAGATCACTCCCAACGGGTCAGAGGGACAGCTGTCGCTCCCAACGGATCAGAGAGTCAGTGGTGACTCCCAATGGGGTCAGGGGGTCAGTGATCACTCCGAACGGGTCAGAGGGTCAGTGATCACTCCCATTGGGTCAGAGGGTCTGTGATCACTCCAAATGGGGCCAGAGAGTCAGTGATCACTCTCAATGGGTCAGAGTATCAGTGATCACTCCCAAAGAGTCAGAGGGTCAGCGGTCACTACCAATGGGTCAGAGCGTCAGTGATCACTCCCAATGGGTCAGAGGGTCAGTGATCCCTTCCAACGTGTCAGAGGGTCAGTGATCACTCCCAATGGGGTCAGAGGGTCAGCGGTCACTCCTAATGTCTCTAATGGTCAGTGATCTCTCCCAATGGGTCACAGGGTCAGTGATCAGTCCCAAAGGGTGAGAGGTTCAGTGATCACTCAAACGGCTCAGAGGGTCAGTGATCACTCCCAATGGGTCCGAGTATCAGTGATCACTCCCAAAGTGTCAAAGTATCAGTGATCACTGCCTACGGGGTCAGAGGGTCAGTGATCACTCCCAACGTGTCAGAGGGTCAGTGATCACTCCCAATGGGTCAGAGTATCAGTGATCACTCCCAAAGTGTCAGGGGGACAGCGGTCACTCCCAACGGGTCAGAGTGTCAGTGATCACTCCCAATAGTTCAGAGGGACAGTGATCACTCCCAATGGATCAGACGGTCAGTGCTCTCTCCCAATGGGGTTAGAGGGTCAGTGATCACTCCCAACGGCTCAGAGGGTCAGTGATCACTCCCAATGGGACAGAGTATCAGTGATCACTCCCAAAGTGTCAGGGGGACAGCGGTCACTCCCAACGGGTCAGAGTGTCAGTGATCACTCCCAATGGGGTCAGAGAGTCAGTGGTCACTGCTAATGTATCAGAGGGTCAGCAGTCACTCACAATTGGGCATAGGGTCAGTGATCACTTCCAATGGGTCAGAGAATCAGTGGTCAGTCCGAATGTGTCAGAGTGTCAGTTATCACGCCCAATGGTGTCAGAGGGTCAGCGGGCACTCCGAATTGGTCAGAGGGTCAGTGATCACTCGCGATGGAGCCAGAGGGTCAGTGACCATTCCCAACGAGTCAGAGAGTCAGTGATCACTCACAATGGGTCAGAGTGTCAGTGATCACACCCAACGGGTCAGAGGGTCAGTGATTACACCTAATGTTTCTGATGTTCAGTGATCACTCCCAATGGGTCACAGGGTCAGTGATCACTCCCAACGGGTGAGATGGTCAGTGCTAACTCACAATGGGGTCAGAGTGTCAGTGATCACTCCCAATGGGGTCAGAGGGTCAGCGGTCACTCCTAATATCTCTAATGGTCAGTGATCTCTCCCAATGGGTCACAGGGTCAGTGATCAGTCCCAAAGGGTGAGAGGGTCAGTGATCACTCCAAACGGCTCAGAGGGTCAGTGATCACTCCCAATCGGTCAGAGTGTTAGTGATCACTCCCAACAGGGTCAGAGGGTCAGTGATCATTCCCAATGGAGTCAGAGGGTCAGTGATCACTCCTAACAGGTCAGAGTGTCAGTGATCACACCCAACGGGTCAGAATGGTCAGTGATCACTCCCAATGGGTCAGAGGGTCAGTGATCACTCCCAACGGGTCAGATGTTCATTGATAACCCAAACAGGTCAGAAGGTCAGTGATCACTCTCAACGGGTCAGAGTGTCAGTGATTACTCCCAATGGGTCAGAGTATCAGTGATCACTCCCAGTGCGGTCAGAGTATCAGTGATCACTCCCAAAGTGTCAGAGGGTAGTGGACACTCCCAACGGGCCAGAACGGTCAGTGATCACTCCGAATGAGTCAGAGGGTCAGTGATAACTCCCAATGGGGTCAGAGGTTCAATGATCACTCCCGATGGGTCAGAGGGTCAGTGATCACTCCCAATGGGTCAGAGGCTCAGTGATCACTCCGAATGGGGCCAGAGGGTCAGTGATCACTCCCAATAGTTCAGAGGGTCAGTGATCACTCCCAACGGGTCAGACGGTCAGTGCTCTCTCGCAATGGGGTAAGAGGGTCAGTGATCACTCCGAACGGGTCAGAGGGTCAGTGATCACTCCCAATGGGTCAGAGTATCAGTGATCACTCCCAAAGTGTCAGGGGGACAGCGGTCACTCCCAACGGGTCAGAGTGTCAGTGATCACTCCCAATAGTTCAGAGGGTCAGTGATCACTCCCAATGGGTCAGACGGTCAGTGCTCTCTCGCAATGGGGTAAGAGGGTCAGTGATCACTCCGAACGGGTCAGAGGGTCAGTGATCACTCCCAATGGGTCAGAGTATCAGTGATCACTCCCAAAGTGTCAGGGGGACAGCGGTCACTCCCAACGGGTCAGAGTGTCAGTGATCACTCCCAATGGGGTCAGAGAGTCAGTGGTCACTGCTAATATATCAGAGGGTCAGCGGTCACTCACAATTGGTCATAGGGTCAGTGATCACTCCCAATGGGTCAGAGAATCAGTGGTCAGTCCGAATGTGTCAGAGTGTCAGTTATCATGCCCAATGGTGTCAGAGGGTCAGCGGGCACTCCGAATTGGTCAGAGGGTCAGTGATCACTCGCGATGGAGCCAGAGGGTCAGTGACCATTCCCAACGAGTCAGAGAGTCAGTGATCACTCACAATGGGTCAGAGTGTCAGTGATCACACCCAACGGGTCAGAGGGTCAGTGATTACACCTAATGTTTCTGATGTTCAGTGATCACTCCCAATGGGTCACAGGGTCAGTGATCACTCCCAACGGGTGAGATGGTCAGTGCTAACTCACAATGGGGTCAGAGTGTCAGTGATCACTCCCAATGGGGTCAGAGAGTCAGTGGTCACTGCTAATGTATCAGAGGGTCAGCAGTCACTCACAATTGGGCATAGGGTCAGTGATCACTTCCAATGGGTCAGAGAATCAGTGGTCAGTCCGAATGTGTCAGAGTGTCAGTTATCACGCCCAATGGTGTCAGAGGGTCAGCGGGCACTCCGAATTGGTCAGAGGGTCAGTGATCACTCGCGATGGAGCCAGAGGGTCAGTGACCATTCCCAACGAGTCAGAGAGTCAGTGATCACTCACAATGGGTCAGAGTGTCAGTGATCACACCCAACGGGTCAGAGGGTCAGTGATTACACCTAATGTTTCTGATGTTCAGTGATCACTCCCAATGGGTGACAGGGTCAGTGATCACTCCCAACGGGTGAGATGGTCAGTGCTAACTCACAATGGGGTCAGAGTGTCAGTGATCACTCCCAATGGGGTCAGAGGGTCAGCGGTCACTCCTAATATCTCTAATGGTCAGTGATCTCTCCCAATGGGTCACAGGGTCAGTGATCAGTCCCAAAGGGTGAGAGGGTCAGTGATCACTCCAAACGGCTCAGAGGGTCAGTGATCACTCCCAATCGGTCAGAGTGTTAGTGATCACTCCCAACAGGGTCAGAGGGTCAGTGATCATTCCCAATGGAGTCAGAGGGTCAGTGATCACTCCTAACAGGTCAGAGTGTCAGTGATCACACCCAACGGGTCAGAATGGTCAGTGATCACTCCCAATGGGTCAGAGGGTCAGTGATCACTCCCAACGGGTCAGATGTTCATTGATAACCCAAACAGGTCAGAAGGTCAGTGATCACTCTCAACGGGTCAGAGTGTCAGTGATTACTCCCAATGGGTCAGAGTATCAGTGATCACTCCCAGTGCGGTCAGAGTATCAGTGATCACTCCCAAAGTGTCAGAGGGTAGTGGACACTCCCAACGGGCCAGAACGGTCAGTAATCACTCCGAATGAGTCAGAGGGTCAGTGATAACTCCCAATGGGGTCAGAGGTTCAATGATCACTCCCGATGGGTCAGAGGGTCAGTGATCACTCCCAATGGGTCAGAGGCTCAGTGATCACTCCGAATGGGGCCAGAGGGTCAGTGATCACTCAAAATAGTTCAGAGGGTCAGTGATCACTCCCAACGGGTCAGACGGTCAGTGCTCTCTCGCAATGGGGTAAGAGGGTCAGTGATCACTCCGAACGGGTCAGAGGGTCAGTGATCACTCCCAATGGGTCAGAGTATCAGTGATCACTCCCAAAGTGTCAGGGGGACAGCGGTCACTCCCAACGGGTCAGAGTGTCAGTGATCACTCCCAATAGTTCAGAGGGTCAGTGATCACTCCCAATGGGTCAGACGGTCAGTGCTCTCTCGCAATGGGGTAAGAGGGTCAGTGATCACTCCGAACGGGTCAGAGGGTCAGTGATCACTCCCAATGGGTCAGAGTATCAGTGATCACTCCCAAAGTGTCAGGGGGACAGCGGTCACTCCCAACGGGTCAGAGTGTCAGTGATCACTCCCAATAGTTCAGAGGGTCAGTGATCACTCCCAATGGGTCAGACGGTCAGTGCTCTCTCCCAATGGGGTTAGAGGGTCAGTGATCACTCCCAACGGCTCAGAGGGTCAGTGATCACTCCCAATGGGTCAGAGTATCAGTGATCACTCCCAAAGTGTCAGGGGGACAGCGGTCACTCCCAACGGGTCAGAGTGTCAGTGATCACTCCCAATGGGGTCAGAGAGTCAGTGGTCACTGCTAATATATCAGAGGGTCAGCGGTCACTCACAATTGGTCATAGGGTCAGTGATCACTCCCAATGGGTCAGAGAATCAGTGGTCAGTCCGAATGTGTCAGAGTGTCAGTTATCATGCCCAATGGTGTCAGAGGGTCAGCGGGCACTCCGAATTGGTCATAGGGTCAGTGATCACTCGCGATGGAGCCAGAGGGTCAGTGACCATTCCCAACGAGTCAGAGAGTCAGTGATCACTCACAATGGGTCAGAGTGTCAGTGATTACACCCAACGGGTCAGAGGGTCAGTGATTACACCTAATGTTTCTGATGTTCAGTGATCACTCCCAATGGGTCACAGGGTCAGTGATCACTCCCAACGGGTGAGATGGTCAGTGCTAACTCACAATGGGGTCAGAGTGTCAGTGATCACTCCCAATGGGGTCAGAGAGTCAGCGGTCACTCCTAATATCTCTAATGGTCAGTGATCTCTCCCAATGGCTTACAGGGTCAGTGATCAGTCCCAAAGGGTGAGAGGGTCAGTGATCACTCCAAACGGCTCAGAGGGTCAGTGATCACTCCCAATGGGTCCGAGTATCAGTGATCACTCCCAAAGTGTCAAAGTATCAGTGATCACTGCCTACGGGGTCAGAGGGTCAGTGATCACTCCCAACGTGTCAGAGGGTCAGTGATCACTCCCAATGGGGTCAGAGGGTCAGCGGTAACTCCCAGTTGGTTGGAGGGTCAGTGATCTCTCGCGATAGGGCCAGAGGGTCAGTGATCATTCCCAGCATGTCAGAGTGTCAGTGATCATTCCCAATGGGTCAGAGTATGAGTGATCACTCCCAGCTTGTCAGAGGGACAGTGGTCACTCCTAACGGGTCAGAGTGTCAGTGAACACTCCCAACAGGTTGGAGAGTCTGTGATCACTCCCAATGCGGTCAGAGGGTCAGAGATCACTCCCAAAGGGTGAGAGGGTCAGTGATCACTCCCAACGGCTCAGAGGGTCAGTTATCACTCCCAATGGGTCAGAGTATCAGTGATCACTCCCAAAGTGTCAGGGGGACAGCGGTCACTCCCAACGGGTCAGAGTGTCAGTGATCACTCCCAATGGGGTCAGAGGGTCAGTGGTCACTCCTAATGTATCAGAGGGTCAGCGGTCACTCACAATTGGTCATAGGGTCAGTGATCACTCCCAATGGGTCAGAGAATCAGTGGTCAGTCCGAATGTGTCAGAGTGTCAGTTATCACGCCCAATGGGGTCAGAGGGTCAGCGGGCACTCCAAATTGGTCAGAGGGTCAGTGATCACTCGCGATGGAGCCAGAGGGTCAGTGACCATTCCCAACGAGTCAGAGAATCAGTGATCACTCACAATGGGTCAGAGTGTCAGTGATCACACCCAACGGGTTAGAGGGTCAGTGATTACACCTAATGTGTCTGATGTTCAGTGATCACTCCCAATGGGTCACAGGGTCAGTGATCACTCCCAACGGGTGAGAGGGTCAGTGCTAACTCGCAATGGGGTCGGAAGGTTAAAGATCACTCCCAACGGGTCAGAGGGACAGCTGTCGCTCCCAACGGATCAGAGAGTCAGTGGTGACTCCCAATGGGGTCAGAGGGTCAGTGATCACTCCCAACGGGGCAGAGGGTCAGTGATCACACCTATTGTCTGATGTTCAGTGATCACTCCCAATGGGTCACAGGGTCAGTGATCACTCCCAACGGGTGAGAGGTTCAGTGCTCACTCGCAATGGGGTCAGACGGTCAGTGAACACTCCCAACGGTTCAAAGGGACAGCGGTCACTCCCAATGGATCAGAGAGTCAGTGATTACTCCCAATGGGGTCAGAGGATCAGTGAACACTCCCAACAGGTCAGAGGGTCAGTGGTCACACCTAACGGCGCAAATTATCCGTCATCACTCCCAATGGGGTCAGAGGGTCAGTGTTCACACCTAATGTGTCAGATTGTCAGTGATCACTCCCAATTGGTCTCAGGGTCAGTGATCACTCCCAGTGGGTTAGAGTGTCCATGATCACTTACTATGGGTTCAGAGTGTCAGTGATGACTCCCAGCGTGTCAGAGGGACAGCGGTCACTCCCAACAGGTCAGAGTGTCAGTGAACACTCCCAACGGGTCGGAGAGTCCGTGATCACGTCCAATGGGGTCAGAGGGTCAGAGATTATTCCCAACGGGTCAGAGGGTCAGTGCTCACTCCCAATAGGGTCAGGGGATCTCTGATCACTCCCAATGCGTCAGAGGGTCAATGATCACTCCCAATGGGTCAGAGGGTCAGTGATCACTCCTAATGTCTCTAATGGTCAGTGTTCTCTCCCAATGGGTCAGAGGATAATTGATCAGTCCCAAAGGGTGAGAGGGTCAGTGATCACTCCCAACGGCTCAGAGGGTCAGTGATCACCCCCAATGGGTCCGAGTATCAGTGATCACTCCCAAAGTGTCAGGGGGACAGCGGTTACTCCCAACAGGTCAGGGTGTCAGTGATCACTCCCAATGGGGTCAGAGGGTCAGTGGTCACTCCTAATGTATCAGAGGGTTTGTGATCACTCCCAATGCGCCACAGGGTCAATGATCACTCCCAACGTGTCAGAGTATCAGTGATCACTCCCAAAGTGTCAAAGTATCAGTGATCACTGCCTACGGGGTCAGAGTGTCAGTGATCCAACCCAACGGGTCAGAATGGTCAGTGATCACTCCCAATGGGTCAGAGGGTCTGTGATCACTCCCAACGGGTCAGATGTTCATTGATAACCCAAACAGGTCAGAAGGTCAGTGATCACTCTCAACGGGTCAGAGTGTCAGTGATTACTCCCAATGGGTCAGAGTATCAGTGATCACTCCCAGTGCGGTCAGAGTATCAGTGATCACTCCCAAAGTGTCAGAGGGCAGCGGTCACTCCCAACGGGCCAGAACGGTCAGTGATCACTCCGAATGGGTCAGAGGGTCAGTGATAACTCCCAATGGGGTCAGAGGTTCAGTGATCACTCCCGATGGGTCAGAGGGTCAGTGATCACTCCCAACGGGTCAGAGGCTCAGTGATCACTCCCATTGGGTCAGAGGGTCAGTGATCACTCCAAATGGGGCCTGAGAGTCAGTGATCACTCTCAATGGGTCAGAGTATCAGTGATCACTCCCAAGGTGTCAGAGTGTCAGTGATCACTCCCAATGGATCAGAGGGTCAGTGATCCCTTCCAACGTGTCAGAGGGTCAGTGATCACTCCCAATGGGGTCAGAGGGTCAGTGGTCACTCCCAATAGTTCAGAGGGTCAGTGATCACTCCCAATTGGTCAGACGGTCAGTGCTTTCTCCCAATGGGGTAAGAGGGTCAGTGATCACTCCGAACGGGTCAGAGGTTCAGTGATCACTCCCATTGGGTCAGAGGGTCAGTGATCACTCCAAATGGGGCCAGAGAGTCAGTGATCACTCTCAATGGGTCAGAGTATCAGTGATCACTCCCAAAGTGTCAGAGGGTCAGCGGTCACTCCCAACGGGTCAGAGTGTCAGTGATCACTCCCAATGGGGTCAGAGGGTCAGTGATCACTCCCGACGTGTCAGAGTAGAGTGATCACTCCCAAGGGTCAAAGTATCAGTGATCACTCTCAATGGGGTCAGAGGGTCGGCGGTTACTCCCAGTGGGGTCAGAGTGTCAGTGAGTATTCCCAACGGGTCAGAGGGTCCGTGATCACTCCCAATGGGTCAGAGTGACAGTGATCATGCGCAATGGGGCCAGATGTTCAGTATTCACTCCCAACAGGTCAAAATATCCGTGGTCACTCTCAATGGGGTCAGTGTGTCAGCTGTTACTCCTAGTGCGGTCAGTGGGTCAGCGGTTACTTCCAGTGCGGTCAGAGTGTCAATGATTACTCCCAACGGGTCAGAGTGTCAGTGATCACTGCCAATGGGCTCAGAGCGTCAGTGATCACTCCTAATGCGTCAGATTGTCAGTGATGACTCCCAATGGGTTAAGAGGGTCAGTGATCACTCCGAACGGGTCAGTGGTTCAGTGATCACTCCCATTGGGTCAGAGGGTCAGTGATCACTCCAAATGGGGCCAGAGAGTCTGTGATCACTCTCAATGGGTCAGAGTATCAGTGATCACTCCCAAAGTGTCAGAGGGTCAGCGGTCACTCCCAACGGGTCAGAGTGTCAGTGATCACTCCCAATGGGGTCAGAGGGTCAGTGATCACTCCCGACGGGTCAGAGTATCAGTGATCACTCCCAACGGGTCAAAGTATCTGTGATCACTCTCAATGGGGTCAGAGGCTCGGCGGTTACTCCCAGTGGGGTCAGAGTGTCAGTGATTATTCCCAACGGGTCAGAGGGACAGCTGTCACTCCTAACGGATCAGAGAGTCAATGGTGACTCCCAATGGGGTCAGAGGGTCAGTGATCACTCCCAACGGGTCAGAGGGTCAGTGAGCACACCTATTGTCTGATGTTCAGTGATCACTCCCAATGGGTCACAGGGTCAGTGATCACTCCCAACAGGTGAGAGGGTCAGTGCTCACTCGCAATGGGGTCAGAGGGTCAGTGAACACTCCCAACGGGTCAGAGGGACAGTGATCACACCTAACGGTGCAAAGTATCCGTCATCACTCCCAATGGGGTCAGAGGGTCAGTGTTCACTCCTAATGTGTCAGATTGTCAGTGATCACTCCCAATAGGTCACAGGGTCAGTGATCACTCCCAAAGGGTGAGAGCGTCAGTGATCACTCCCAACGGGTCAGAGGGTCAGTGATCACTCCCAATGGGTCAGAGTATCAGTGATCACTCCCAAAGGTTCAGAGGGTCAGCGGTCACTCCCAATGGGTCAGAGTGTCAGTGATCACTCCCAATGGGTCAGAGGGTCAGTGATCCCTTCCAACGTGTCAGAGGGTCAGTGATCACTCCCAATGGGGTCAGAGGGTCAGTGGTCACTCCGAATTGGTCAGAGGGTCAGTGATCACTCGCGATAGGGCCAGAGGGTCAGTGATCATTCCCAGCGTGTCAGAGTGTCAGTGATCACTGCCAATGGGTCAGAGTTTCAGTGATCACTCCCAGCGTGTCAGAGGGACAGTGGTCACTCCTAACGGGTCAGAGTGTCAGTGAATACTCCCAACAGGTTGGAGAGTCTGTGATCACTCCCAACGGGTCAGAGGGTCAGTGATCACTCCTAATGTCTCTAATGGTCAGTGATCTCTCCCAATGGGTCACAGGGTCAGTGATCAGTCCCAAAGGGTGAGAGGGTCAGTGATCACTCCCAACGGCTCAGAGGGTCAGTGATCACTCCCAATTGGTCCGAGTATGAGTGATTACTCCCAAAGTGTCAGGGGGACAACGGTCACTCCCAACGGGTCAGAGGGTCAGTGATCACTCCCAACGGGTCAGAGGGTCAGTGAGCACACCTATTGTCTGATGTTCAGTGATCACTCTCAATGGGTCAGAGTATCAGTGATCACTCCCAACGTGTCAGAGGGTCAGTGATCATTCCCAAAGGGTCAGAGTATCAGTGATAACTCCCAGCGTGTCAGAGGGACAGTGGTCACTCCTAACGGGTCAGAGTGTCAGTGAACTCTCCCAACGGGTTGGAGAGTCAGTGATCACTCTCCATGGGTCAGAGTATCAGTGATCACTCCCAAAGGTTCAGAGGGTCAGCGGTCACTCCCAATGGGTCAGAGTGTCAGTGATCACTCCCAATGGGTCAGAGGGTCAGTGATCCCTTCCAACGTGTCAGAGGGTCAGTGATCACTCCCAATGGGGTCAGAGGGTCAGTGGTCACTCCGAATTGGTCAGAGGGTCAGTGATCACTCGCGATAGGGCCAGAGGGTCAGTGATCATTCCCAGCGTGTCAGAGTGTCAGTGATCATTGCCAATGGGTCAGAGTTTCAGTGATCACTCCCAGCGTGTCAGAGGGACAGTGGTCACTCCTAACGGGTCAGAGTGTCAGTGAATACTCCCAACAGGTTGGAGAGTCTGTGATCACTCCCAACGGGTCAGAGGGTCAGTGATCACTCCTAATGTCTCTAATGGTCAGTGATCTCTCCCAATGGGTCACAGGGTCAGTGATCAGTCCCAAAGGGTGAGAGGGTCAGTGATCACTCCCAACGGCTCAGAGGGTCAGTGATCACTCCCAATTGGTCCGAGTATGAGTGATTACTCCCAAAGTGTCAGGGGGACAACGGTCACTCCCAACGGGTCAGAGGGTCAGTGATCACTCCCAACGGGTCAGAGGGTCAGTGAGCACACCTATTGTCTGATGTTCAGTGATCACTCTCAATGGGTCAGAGTATCAGTGATCACTCCCAAAGTGTCAGAGGGTCAGCGGTCACTCCCAATGGGTCAGAGTGTCAGTGATCACTCCGAATTGGTCAGAGGGTCAGTGATCACTCGCGATAGGGCCAGAGGGTCAGTGATCATTCCCAGCGTGTGAGAGTGTCAGTGATCATTCCCAATGGGTCAGAGTATCAGTGATCATTCCCAGCTTGTCAGAGGGACAGTGGTCAGTCCTAGCGGGTCAGAGTGTCAGTGAACACTCCCAACAGGTTGGAGAGTCTGTGATCACTTCCAATGGGGTCAGAGGGTCAGAGATCACTCCCAAAGGGTGAGAGGGTCAGTGATCACTCCCAACGGCTCAGAGGGTCAGTGATCACTCCCAATGGTTCAGAGTATCAGTGATCACTCCCAAAGTGTCAGGGGGACAGCGGTCACTCCCAACGGGTCAGAGTGTCAGTGATCACTCCCAACGGGTCAGAGTGTCAGTGATCACTCCCAATGGGGTCAGAGGGTCAGTGGTCACTCCTAATGTATCAGAGGGTCAGCGGTCACTCACAATTGGTCATAGGGTCAGTGATCACTCCCAATGGGTCAGAGAATCAGTGGTCAACCCGAATGTGTCAGAGTGTCAGTTTTCACGCCCAATGGGGTCAGAGGGTCAGCGGGCACTCCGAATTGGTCAGAGGGTCAGTGATCACTCGCGATGGAGCCAGAGGGTCAGTGACCATTCCCAACGAGTCAGAGAGTCAGTGATCACTCACAATGGGTCAGAGCGTCAGTGATCACACCCAACGGGTCAGAGGGTCAGTGATTACACCTAATGTGTCTGATATTCAGTGATCACTCCCAATGGGTCACAGGGTCAGTGATCACTCCCAACGGGTGAGAGGGTCAGTGCTCACTCGCAATGGGGTCAGAGGGTCAAAGATCACTCCCAACGGGTCAGAGGGACAGCTGTCACTCCTAACGGATCAGAGAGTCAGTGGTGACTCCCAATGGGGTCAGAGGGTCAGTGATCACTCCCAACGGGTCAGAGGGTCAGTGAGCACACCTATTGTCTGATGTTCAGTGATCACTCCCAATGGGTCACAGGGTCAGTGATCACTCCCAACAGGTGAGAGGGTCAGTGCTCACTCGCAATGGGGTCAGAGGGTCAGTGAACACTCCCAACGGGTCAGAGGGACAGCGGTCACTCCCAATGGATCAGAGGGTCAGTGAACACTCCCAACGGGTCAGAGGGTCAGTGATCACACCTAACGGTGCACAGTATCCGTCATCACTCCCAATGGGGTCAGAGGGTCAGTGATCACTCCCAGTGGGTTAGAGTGTCCATGATCACTTACAATGGGTTCAGAGTGTCAGTGATGACTCCCAGCGTGTCAGAGGGACAGCGGTCACTCCCAACAGGTCAGCGTGTCAGTGAACACTCCCAACGGGTCGGAGAGTCCGTGATCACGTCCAATGGGGTCAGAGGCTCAGAGATTATTCCCAACGGGTCAGCGGGTCAGTGCTCACTCCCAATAGGGTCAGAGGATCTCTGATCTCTCCCAATGGGTCAGAGGGTCAATGATCACTCCCAATGGGTCAGAGAGTCAGTGATCCCTCCCAACGTGTCAGAGGGCCAGTGACGTCTCCCAATGGGTCAGAGCGTCAGTGATCACTCCCAAAGTGTCAGAGGGACAGCGGTCACTCCCAACGGGTCAGGTTGTCAGTGATCACTCCCAATGGGGTCAGAGGGTCAGTGGTCACTCCTAATATGTCAGAGGGTTAGTGATCACTCTCAATGGGTCAGACGGTCAGTGATCACTCCCAACAGGTCAGAGGGTCAGTGATCACTCCCAACGGGTCAGAGGCTCAGTGATCACTCCGAATGGGGCCAGAGGGTCAGTGGTCACTCCCAATAGTTCAGAGGGTCAGTGATCACTCCCAATTGGTCAGACGGTCAGTGCTCTCTCCCAATGGAGTAAGAGGGTCAGTGTTCATTCCGAACGGGTCAGAGGTTCAATGATCACTCCCATTGGGTCAGAGGGTCAGTGATCACTCCAAATGGGGCCAGAGAGTCAGTGATCACTCTCAATGGGTCAAAGTATCAGTGATCACTCCCAAAGTGTCAGAGGGTCAGCGGTCACTCCCAACGGGTCAGAGTGTCAGTGATCACTCCCAATGGGGTCAGAGGGTCAGTGATCACTCCCGACGTGTCAGAGTATCAGTGATCACTCCCAAGGGTCAAAGTATCAGTGATCACTCTCAATGGGGTCAGAGGGTCGGCGGTTACTCCCAGTGGGGTCAGAGTGTCAGTGATTATTCCCAACGGGTCAGAGGGTCCGTGATCACTCCCAATGGGTCAGAGTGACAGTGATCATGCGCAATGGGGCCAGATGTTCAGTAATCACTCCCAACGGGTCAAAGTATCAGTGGTCACTCTCAATGGGGTCAGAGTGTCAGCTGTTACTCCTAGTGCGGTCAGTGGGTCAGCGGTTACTTCCAGTGCGGTCAGAGGGTCAATGATTACTCCCAACGGGTCAGAGTGTCAGTGATCACTGCCAACGGGCTCAGAGCGTCAGTGATCACTCCTATTGCGTCAGATTGTCAGTGATCACTCCTAATGGGTCAGAGGGTCAGAGATCACTCCCAGCGGGTCAGAGAGTCAGTGATCACTCCTAATGTCTCTAATGGTCAGTGATCTCTCCCAATGGGTCACAGGGTCAGTGATCACTCCCAAAGGGTGAGAGCGTCAGTGATCACTCCCAACGGGTCAGAGGGTCAGTGATCACTCCCAATGGGTCAGAGTATCAGTGATCACTGCCAGCGTGTCAGAGGGACAGTGGTCACTCCTAACGGGGTCAGAGGATCAGTGATCACTCCCAACGTGTCAGAGGGTCAATGATCACACCCAACTGGTCAGAGGGTCAGTGATCTGTCTCTATGGAGGCCACCGTTTGGATGGGTCGTGTTCTGATTCATGGAGGAGTGTTTGATGTTCTGAGATTCATATGATCGGATTGAACTGTGTATTGTACTCTTCCTATGGGTCAGAAGATCAGTGATCACTCTCAAATGGGTTAGAGGGTCAGATATCACAACCAACGGGTCAGAGGGGTCAGTGATCACTCCGAATGGGTCAGAGGGTCAGTGATCATTCCCAACGGGGTCAGAGGGTCAGCGGTCACTCCGAATTGGTCAGAGGATCAGTGATCACTCGCGATGTGGCCAGAGGGTCAGTGATAATTCCCATGTGTCAGAGTATCAGGGATCATTTCCAATAGGGTCAGAGTATCAGTGATCACTCCCAGCGTGACAGAGGGACAGTGGTCACTCCTAACGGGTCAGAGTGTCAGTGAACTCTCCCAACGGGTTGGAGAGTCTGTGATCACTTCCAATGGGGTCAGAGGGTCAGAGATCACTCCCAACGGGTCAGAGGGTCAGTGATCACTCCTAATGTCTCTAACGGTCAGTGATCTCTCCCAATGGGTCACAGGGTCAGTGATCACTCCCAAAGGGTGAGAGGGTCAGTGATCACTCCCAACGGGTCAGAGGGTCAGTGATCACTCCCAACGGGTCAGAGGGTCAGTGATCACTCCTAATGTCTCTAACGGTCAGTAATCTCTCCCAATGGATCATAGAGTCAGTGATCACTCCCAAAGGGTGAGAGGGTCAGTGATCACTCCCAAAGGGTCAGAGGGACAGTGGTCACTCCTAACGGGTCAGAGTATCAGTGATCACTCCCAGCGTGTCAGAGGGACAGTGGTCACTCCTGACGGGTCAGAGTGTCAGTGAACACTCCCAACGGGTTGGAGCGTCTGTGATCACACCCAATGGGGTCAGAGGGTCAGAGATCACTCCCAACGGGTCAGAGTGTCAGTGATCACTCCTAATGTCTCTAATGGTCAGTGATCTCTCCCAATGGGTCACAGGGTCAGTGATCACTCCCAAAGGGTGAGAGGCTCAGTGATCACTCCCAACGGGTCAGAGGGTCAGTGATCACTCTCAATGGGTCAGACGGTCAGTGATCACTCCCAACAGGTCAGAGGGTCAGTGATCACTCCCAATGGGTCAGAGGGTCAGTGATCACTCCCAACGGGTCAGAGGGTCAGTGATCACTCCAAATGGGGCCAGAGAGTCAGTGATCACTCCCAAAGTGTCAGAGGGTCAGCGGTCACTCCCAACGGGTCAGAGTGTCAGTGATCACTCCCAATGGGGTCAGAGGGTCAGTGATCACTCCCGACGTGTCAGAGTATCAGTGATCACTCCCAACGGGTCAAAGTATCAGTGATCACTCTCAATGGGGTCAGAGGGTCGGCGGTTACTCCCAGTGGGGTCAGAGTGTCAGTGATTATTCCCAATGGGTCAGAGGGTCCGTGATCACTCCCAATGGGTCAGAGTGACAGTGATCATGCGCAATGGGGCCAGATGTTCAGTATTCACTCCCAACAGGTCAAAATATCCGTGGTCAATCTCAATGGGGTCAGTGTGTCAGCTGTTACTCCTAGTGCGGTCAGTGGGTCAGCGGTTACTTCCAGTGCGGTCAGAGTGTCAATGATTACTCCCAACGGGTCAGAGTGTCAGTGATCACTGCCAATGGGCTCAGAGCGTCAGTGATCACTCCTAATGCGTCAGATTGTCAGTGATGACTCCCAATGGGTTAAGAGGGTCAGTGATCACTCCGAACGGTCAGTGGTTCAGTGATCACTCCCATTGGGTCAGAGGGTCAGTGATCACTCCAAATGGGGCCAGAGAGTCTGTGATCACTCTCAATGGGTCAGAGTATCAGTGATCACTCCCAAAGTGTCAGAGGGTCAGCGGTCACTCCCAACGGGTCAGAGTGTCAGTGATCACTCCCAATGGGGTCAGAGGGTCAGTGATCACTCCCGACGTGTCAGAGTATCAGTGATCACTCCCAACGGGTCAAAGTATCAGTGATCACTCTCAATGGGGTCAGAGGGTCGGCGGTTACTCCCAGTGGGGTCAGAGTGTCAGTGATTATTCCCAACGGGTCAGAGGGTCCGTGATCACTCCCAATGGGTCAGAGTGACAGTGATCATGCGCAATGGGGCCAGATGTTCAGTAATCACTCCCAACGGGTCAAAGTATCAGTGGTCACTCTCAATGGGGTCAGAGTGTCAGCTGTTACTCCTAGTGCGGTCAGTGGGTCAGCGTTTACTTCCAGTGCGGTCAGAGGGTCAATGATTACTCCCAACGGGTCAGAGTGTCAGTGATCACTGCCAATGGGCTCAGAGCGTCAGTGATCACTCCTAATGTGTCAGATTGTCAGTAATCACTCCCAATGGGTCAGAGGGTCAGAGATCACTCCCAACGGGTCAGAGGGTCAGTGATCACTCCTAATGTCTCTAATGGTCAGTGATCTCTCCGAATGGGCTCAGAGCGTCAGTTATCACTCCTAATGCGTCAGATTGTCAGTGATCACTCCCAATGGGTCAGAGGGTCAGTGGTCACTCCTAATATGTCAGAGGGTTAGTGATCACTCTCAATGGGTCAGACGGTCAGTGATCACTCCCAACAGGTCAGAGGGTCAGTGATCACTCCCAACGGGTCAGAGGCTCAGTGATCACTCCGAATGGGGCCAGAGGGTCAGTGGTCACTCCCAATAGTTCAGAGGGTCAGTGATCACTCCCAATTGGTCAGACGGTCAGTGCTCTCTCCCAATGGAGTAAGAGGGTCAGTGTTCACTCCGAACGGGTCAGAGGTTCAATGATCACTCCCATTGGGTCAGAGGGTCAGTGATCACTCCTAATGGGGTCAGAGGGTCAGTGATCACTCCCGACGTGTCAGAGTATCAGTGATCACTCCCAACGGATCAAAGTATCAGTGATCACTCTCAATGGGGTCAGAGGGTCGGCGGTTACTCCCAGTGGGGTCAGAGTGTCAGTGATTATTCCCAACGGGTAAGAGGGTCCGTGATCACTCCCAATGGGTCAGAGTGACAGTGATCATGTGCAATGGGGCCAGATGTTCAGTAATCACTCCCAACGGGTCAGAGGGTCAGAGATCACTCCCAATGGGTCAGAGAGTCAGTGATCACTCCTAATGTCTCTAATGGTCAGTGATCTCTCTCAATGGGTCACAGGGTCAGTGATCACTCCCAAAGGGTGAGAGCGTCAGTGATCACTCCCAACGGGTCAGAGGGTCAGTGATCACTCCCAATGGGTCAGAGTATCAGTGATCACACCCAAAGTGTCAGAGGGACAGCGGTAACTCCCAACGGGTCAGAGTGTCAGTGACCACTCCTAATGTGTCTGATGGTCAGTGATCACTCCAAATGCGTCACAGGGTCAGTGCTCACTCCCAACAGGTCAGAGGGTCAGTGCTCACTCCCAATGGGTCAGAAGGTCAGTGATCCCTCCCAACGTGTCAGAGGGTCAGTGATCACTCACAATGGGGTCAGAGGGTCAGCGGTCACTCCGAATTGGTCAGAGGGTCAGTGATCACTCGCGATAGGGCCAGAGGGTCAGTGATCATTCCCAGCGTGTCAGAGTGTCAGTGTTCATTCCCAATGGGTCAGAGTATCAGTGATCACTCCCAGCGTGTCAGAGGGACAGTGGCCACTCCTAACGGGTCAGAGTGTCAGTGAACGTTCCCAACGGGTTGGAGAGTCTGTGATCACTCCCAATGGGGTCAGAGGGTCAGAGATCACTCCCAACGGGTCAGAGGGTCAGTGATCACTCCCAAAGGGTGAGAGGGTCAGTGATATCTCCCTATGGAGGCCACCGTTTGGATGAGTCGTGTTCTGATTCATGGAGGACTGTTTGATGTTCTGAGATTCATATGATCGGATTGAGCTTCATGATGTACTCTCCCTATGGGTCAGAGGGGCAGAGATCACTCCCAACGGGTTAGAGGGTCAGTGATCACTCCTATTGGGGGGGGTCTCTAATGGTCAGTGATCTCTCCCAATGGGTCACAGGGTCAGTGATCACTCCCAAAGAGTGAGAGCGTCAGTGATCGCTCCCAAAGTGTCAGAGGGACAGCGGTCACTCCCAACGGTCAGAGTGTCAGTGATCACTCCCAATTGGTCAGAGGGTCAGTGATCACTCCCAATGGGGTCAGAGGGTCAGCGGTCACTCATGATTGGTCATAGGGTCAGTGATCACTCCCAATGGGTCAGAGAATCAGTGGTCAGTCCGAATGTGCCAGAGTGTCAGTTATCCCTCCCAATGGGGTCAGAGGGTCAGCGGGCACTCCGAATTGGTCAGAGGGTCAGTGATCACTCGCGATGGAGCCAGAGGGTCAGTGACCATTCCCAACGAGTCAGAGAGTCAGTGATCACTCACAATGGGTCAGAGTGTCCGCGATCACACCCAACGGGTCAGAGGGTCAGTGATTACACCTAATGTGTCCGATGTTCAGTGATCACTCCCAATGGGTCACAGGGTCAGTGATCACTCCCAACGGGTGAGAGGGTCAGTGCTCACTCGTAATGGGGTCAGAGGGTCAAAGATCACTCCCAATGGGTCAGAGGGACAGCTGTCACTCCCAACGGATCAGAGAGTCAGTGATGACTCCCAATGGGGTCAGATGGTCAGTGATCACTCCCAACGGCTCAGAGGGTCAGTGATCACTCCCAATCGGTCAGAGTGTCAGTGATCACTCCCAATGGGTCAGAGGGTCAATGATCACTCCCAAAGAAGTCAGAGGGTCAGATATCACAACCAACGGGTCAGTGGGTTAGCGGTCACTCCCGATTGGTCAGAGGGTCTTTGATCAGTTGCGAAGGGGCCAGATGGTCAGTGATCACTCCCACAGGTCAGCGGGTCCATGATCACTCCCAATGGGGTCAGAGGGTCAGCGGTCACTCCCAGTTAGTCAGAGGGTCAGTGATCACTCGCAATGTGGACAGAATGTCAGTGATCACTCACAATCGGTCAGAGTATCAGTGATCACTCCCAAAATGTCAGAGGGACAGCGGTCTATGCCAACGGGTCAGAGTGTCAGTGATCACTCCCAATGGAGTCAGAGGGTCAGTGATCACTCCCAACGGGTTCAGAGGGTCAGTGCTCTCTCCCAATAGGGTAAGAGGGTCAGAGATAACTCCCAACGTGTCAGAGTGTCAGTCATCACTCCCAACTGTCAGAGGGTCAGCGGTCACTCCCAACGGCTCAGAGGGTCATTGATCGCTCCTAATGTGTCAGAGGGTTAGTGATCACTCCCACAGGTCAGCGGGTCCGTGATCACTCCCACCGGGACAGAGGGTCAGTGATCACTCCCAATGGGGTCAGAGGATAAGCGGTCACTCCCAACGGGACAGAGGGTCAGTGATCACTCACAATGGGTTCAGAGGGTCAGTGATCACTCCCAATGGGGTCAGAGGATAAGCTGTCACTCCCAACGGGACAGAGGGTCAGTGATCACTCCGAACGGGTCAGAGTTTCAGTGATCACTCCCAACGGGTCAGCGGGTCAGTGATTATTCCCAATGGTTCAGAATATCAGTGATCACTCCCAATGGCTTCAGAGTATCAGTGATCACTCCCAAAGTGTCAGAGGGCAGCGGTCACTCCGAACGCGTCAGAGTGTCAGTGATCACTCCCAACGGGTCACAGAGACCGTGATCACTCCCAATGGGGTCAGAGGGTAGGTTGTCACTCCTAATGTGTCAGGGGATCTGTCATCTCTACCAACAAGTCAGAAGGTCAGTGATCACTTCCAGCGGATCAGAGTGTCAGTGATCACTCCCAAAGGGTCAGAGTGTCAGTGATCACTCCCAATGGGTCAGACGGTCGGTGATCACTCCCAACGGGTCAGAGGGTCAGTGATCACACCCAATGGGGTCAGAGGGTCAGCGGTCACTCTCCATTGGTCAGAAGGTCAGTGATCACTCCAGATGGGGTCAGAAGGTCAGTGATCACTCCTAATGTGTCAGAGGATCAGTGATCAATGCCAACGGGTCAGAGAGTCAGTGATTACTCCCAATGGGTCAGAGTATCAGTGATCACCCCCAACGTGTCAGAGGGTCCGTGATCACTCCCAATGGGTTCAGAGGGTCGGTGATCACTCCCAATGGGGTCAGAGGGTAGGTTGTCACTCCTAATGTGTCAGAGGATCAGTGATCTCTACCAACCAGTTAGAGGGTCAGTGATCACTCCCAACGGGGTCAGGGGGTCAGTGATTAATCCCAACGGTCAGACGGTCAGTGATCACTTCCAGCGGGTCAGAGTGTCAGTGATCACTCCCAAAGGGTCACAGTGTCAGTGATGACTATCGATGGGTCAGACGGTCGGTGATCACTCCCAACGGGTCAGAGGGTCAGTGATCACACCCAATGGGGTCAGAGGGTCAGCGGTCACTCCCCATTGGTCATAAGGTCAGTGATCCCTCGCGATGGGGCTAGATGGTTAGTGATTACTCCCAAAGGGTCAGAATCTTAGTGATCACTCCCAATGGAGTCAGAGGGTCAGTGATCGCTCGCGATGAGTCCAGAGGGTCAGTGATGACTCCCAACGGGGTCAGAGGGTCAGTGATCACTCGCGATGCGGCCAGAGGGTCAGTGATGCCTCCCAACGGCGTCAGAGGGTGAGTGTTCACTCCCTATGGGTCACAGTGTCAGTGATCACTCCCAACGGGTCAGAGGATCAGTGATCACTCCCAATGGGGTCAGAGGGTCAGCGGTCACTCCGAATTGGTCAGAGGGTCAGTGATCACTCGCGATGGGGCCAGAGGGTCAGTGATCATTCCCAACGGGTCTCAGTGTCAGTGATCACTCCCAGCGTGTCAGAGGGACAGCGGTCACTCCCAACGGGTCAGAGTGTCAGTGATCACTCCCAATGGGGTCGGAGGGTCAGCGCTCACTCTCAATTGGGCAGAGTGTCAGTGATCACTCCCAACGGGTCAGAGGGTCAGTAATCACTCCCAATGGGGTCAGAGGGTCAGCGGTCACTCGGAATTGGTCAGAGGGTCAGTGATCACTCGTGATGGGGCCAGAGGGTCAGTGATAATTCCCAACGGGTCAGAGTGTCAGTGATCACTCCCAATGGGTCAGAGCGTCAGTAATCACTCCCAACGGGTCAAAGTATCAGTGATCACTCTAAATTAGGTCAGAGGGTCAGCGGTTACTCCCAGTGGGGTCCGAGTGTCAATGATTACTCCCAAAGAGACAGAGGGTCCGTGATCACTCCCAACGTGTCAAAGTAACAGTGACCACTCCCAACGGGGTCAGAGGGTCAGTGATCACTCCCAATGGGTCAAAGTATCAGTGATCACTCCCAAAGTGTCAGAGGGACAGCAGTCACTCCCAACGGGTCAGAGTGTCAGTCGTCACTCCCAACGGTCAGAGGGTCAGCGGTCACTCCCAACGGGGTCAGAGGGTCATTGATCACTCCTAATGTGTCAGAGGGTTAGTGATCACTCCCAATATGTCACAGGGTCAGTGATCACTCCCACAGATCAGTGGGTCCGTGATCACTCCCAAAGGGACAGAGGGTCAGTGATCACTCCCAATGGGTCAGAGTGTCAGTGATCACTCCCAACGGGACAGAGGGTCAGTGATCACTCCCAATGGGTCAGAGTGTCAGTGATCACTCCCAAAGGGTCAGAAGGTCAGTGATCACTCCCAAAGAGGTCAGAAGGTCAGTGATCACTCCCAACGGGTCAGAGGGTCCATGATCACTCCCAATGGGATCAGAGGGTCATTGATCACTCCCAATGGGGTCAGAAGGTCAGCGGTCACTCCCAGTTGGTCAGAGAGTCAGTGATCACTCGCAATGTGGACAGGTTGTCAGTGATCACTCACAATCGGTCAGAGTATCAGTGATCACTTCCAAAATGTCAGAGGGACAGCGGTCTATCCCAGCGGGTCAGAGTGTCAGTGATCACTCTCAATGGAGTCAGAGGGTCAGAGATAACTCCCAACGGGTCAGAGTGTCAGTGATCACTCCCAATGGGTCAGAGTATCAGTGATCACTCCCAATGGAGTCCGAGGGTCAGTGATCACTACTAATAGGGTCAGAGGGTCAGTGATCACTCCCAACGGGGTCAGAGGGTCAGTGCTCTCTCCCAATGGGGTCAGACGGTCATTGATCACTCCCAGTGGGGTCAGAGGGTCAGCGGTCACTCCCAGTTGGTCAGAGGGTCAGTGATCCCTCGCAATGTGGACAGATTGTCAGTGATCACTCACAATCGGTCAGAAAATCAGTGATCACTCCCAAAATATCAGAGGGACAGCGGTCTATCCCAACGGGTCAGAGTGTCAGTGATCACTCCCAATGGAGTCAGAGGGTCAGTGATCACTCCCAATGGGGTCAGAGGGTCATTGATCACTCCTAATGTGTCAGAGGGTTAGTGATCACTCCCAATATGTTACAGGGTCAGTGATCACTCCCACAGATCAGCGGGTCCGTGATCACTCCCAACGGGACAGAGGGTCAGTGATCACTCCCAAAGGGTCAGAGTGTCAGTGACCACTCCCAATGGGTCAGAGGGTCAATGATCTCTCCCTATGGGTCAGAAGGTCAGTGATCACTCCCAAAGAGGTCAGAGGGTCAGATATCACAACCAACGGGTCAGTGGGTCAGCGGTCACTCCCGATTGGTCAGAGGGTCTGTGATCAGTTGCGAAGGGGCCAGAGGGTCAGTGATCACTCCCAACGGGTCAGAGGGTCCATGATCACTCCCAATGGGGTCAGAGGGTCAGCGGTCACTCCCAGTTAGTCAGAGGGTCAGTGATCACTCGCAATGTGGACAGAATGTCAGTGATCACTCACAATCGGTCAGAGTATCAGTGATCACTCCCAAAATGTCAGAGGGACAGCGGACTATGCCAACGGGTCAGAGTGTCAGTGATCACTCCCAATGGAGTCAGAGGGTCAGTGATCACTCCCAAAGGGTTCAGAGGGTCAGTGCTCTCTCCCAATAGGGTAAGAGGGTCAGAGATAACTCCCAACGTGTCAGAGTGTCAGTCATCACTCCCAACTGTCAGAGGGTCAGCGGTCACTCCCAACGGCTCAGAGGGTCATTGATCGCTCCTAATGTGTCAGAGGGTTAGTGATCACTCCCACAGGTCAGCGGGTCCGTGATCACTCCCACCGGGACAGAGGGTCAGTGATCACTCCCAATGGGGTCAGAGGATAAGCGGTCACTCCCAACGGGACAGAGGGTCAGTGATCACTCACAATGGGTTCAGAGGGTCAGTGATCACTCCCAATGGGGTCAGAGAATAAGCGGTCACTCCCAACGGGACAGAGGGTCAGTGATCACTCCGAACGGGTCAGAGTTTCAGTGATCACTCCCAACGGGTCAGCGGGTCAGTGATTATTCCCAATGGTTCAGAATATCAGTGATCACTCCCAATGGCTTCAGAGTATCAGTGATCACTCCCAAAGTGTCAGAGGGCAGCGGTCACTCCGAACGCGTCAGAGTGTCAGTGATCACTCCCAACGGGTCACAGAGACCGTGATCACTCCCAATGGGGTCAGAGAGTCAGTGATCACTCTCAATGGGTCAGAGTATCAGTGATCACTCCCAAAGTGTCAGAGGGTCAGCGGTCACTCCCAACGGGTCAGAGTGTCAGTGATCACTCCCAATGGGGTCAGAGGGTCAGTGATCACTCCCGACGTGTCAGAGTATCAGTGATCACTCCCAACGGATCAAAGTATCAGTGATCACTCTCAATGGGGTCAGAGGGTCGGCGGTTACTCCCAGTGGGGTCAGAGTGTCAGTGATTATTCCCAACGGGTCAGAGGGTCCGTGATCACTCCCAATGGGTCAGAGTGACAGTGATCATGTGCAATGGGGCCAGATGTTCAGTAATCACTCCCAACGGGTCAAAGTATCAGTGGTCACTCTCAATGGGGTCAGAGTGTCAGCTGTTACTCCTAGTGCGGTCAGTGGGTCAGCGGTTACTTCCAGTGCGGTCAGAGGGTCAATGATTACTCCCAACGGGTCAGAGTGTCAGTGATCACTGCCAATGGGCTCAGAGCGTCAGTGATCACTCCTAATGCGTCAGATTGTCAGTGATCACTCCCAATGGGTCAGAGGGTCAGAGATCACTCCCAACGGGTCAGAGAGTCAGTGATCACTCCTAATGTCTCTAATGGTCAGTGATCTCTCTCAATGGGTCACAGGGTCAGTGATCACTCCCAAAGGGTGAGAGCGTCAGTGATCACTCCCAACGGGTCAGAGGGTCAGTGATCACTCCCAATGGGTCAGAGTATCAGTGATCACACCCAAAGTGTCAGAGGGACAGCGGTAACTCCCAACGGGTCAGAGTGTCAGTGACCACTCCTAATGTGTCTGATGGTCAGTGATCACTCCAAATGCGTCACAGGGTCAGTGCTCACTCCCAACTGGTCAGAGGGTCAGTGCTCACTCCCAATGGGTCAGAAGGTCAGTGATCCCTCCCAACGTGTCAGAGGGTCAGTGATCACTCACAATGGGGTCAGAGGGTCAGCGGTCACTCCGAATTGGTCAGAGGGTCAGTGATCACTCGCGATAGGGCCAGAGGGTCAGTGATCATTCCCAGCGTGTCAGAGTGTCAGTGTTCATTCCCAATGGGTCAGAGTATCAGTGATCACTCCCAGCGTGTCAGAGGGACAGTGGCCACTCCTAACGGGTCAGAGTGTCAGTGAACGTTCCCAACGGGTTGGAGAGTCTGTGATCACTCCCAATGGGGTCAGAGGGTCAGAGATCACTCCCAACGGGTCAGAGGGTCAGTGATCACTCCCAAAGGGTGAGAGGGTCAGTGATATCTCCCTATGGAGGCCACCGTTTGGATGAGTCGTGTTCTGATTCATGGAGGACTGTTTGATGTTCTGAGATTCATATGATCGGATTGAGCTTCATGTTGTACTCTCCCTATGGGTCAGAGGGGCAGAGATCACTCCCAACGGGTTAGAGGGTCAGTGATCACTCCTATTGTCTCTAATGGTCAGTGATCTCTCCCAATGGGTCACAGGGTCAGTGATCACTCCCAAAGAGTGAGAGCGTCAGTGATCGCTCCCAAAGTGTCAGAGGGACAGCGGTCACTCCCAACGGTCAGAGTGTCAGTGATCACTCCCAATTGGTCAGAGGGTCAGTGATCACTCCCAATGGGGTCAGAGGGTCAGCGGTCACTCATGATTGGTCATAGGGTCAGTGATCACTCCCAATGGGTCAGAGAATCAGTGGTCAGTCCGAATGTGCCAGAGTGTCAGTTATCCCTCCCAATGGGGTCAGAGGGTCAGCGGGCACTCCGAATTGGTCAGAGGGTCAGTGATCACTCGCGATGGAGCCAGAGGGTCAGTGACCATTCCCAACGAGTCAGAGAGTCAGTGATCACTCACAATGGGTCAGAGTGTCCGCGATCACACCCAACGGGTCAGAGGGTCAGTGATTACACCTAATGTGTCCGATGTTCAGTGATCACTCCCAATGGGTCACAGGGTCAGTGATCACTCCCAACGGGTGAGAGGGTCAGTGCTCACTCGTAATGGGGTCAGAGGGTCAAAGATCACTCCCAATGGGTCAGAGGGACAGCTGTCACTCCCAACGGATCAGAGAGTCAGTGATGACTCCCAATGGGGTCAGATGGTCAGTGATCACTCCCAACGGCTCAGAGGGTCAGTGATCACTCCCAATCGGTCAGAGTGTCAGTGATCACTCCCAATGGGTCAGAGGGTCAATGATCACTCCCAAAGAGGTCAGAGGGTCAGATATCACAACCAACGGGTCAGTGGGTTAGCGGTCACTCCCGATTGGTCAGAGGGTCTTTGATCAGTTGCGAAGGGGCCAGAGGGTCAGTGATCACTCCCACAGGTCAGCGGGTCCGTGATCACTCCCAACGGGACAGAGGGTCAGTGATCACTCCCAATGTGTCAGAGTGTCAGTGATCACTCCCAAAGGGTCAGAGTGTCAGTGATCACTCCCAACGGGGTCAGAGGTCATTGATCACTCCTAATGTGTCAGAGGGTTAGTGATCACTCCCAATATGTTACAGGGTCAGTGATCACTCCCACAGATCAGCGGGTCCGTGATCACTCCCAACGGGACAGAGGGTCAGTGATCACTCCCAAAGGGTCAGAGTGTCAGTGATCACTCCCAATGGGTCAGAGGGTCAATGATCTCTCCCTATGGGTCAGAAGGTTAGTGATCACTCCCAAAGAGGTCAGAGGGTCAGATATCACAACCAACGGGTCAGTGGGTCAGCGGTCACTCCCGATTGGTCAGAGGGTCTGTGATCAGTTGCGAAGGGGCCAGAGGGTCAGTGATCACTCCCAACGGGTCAGAGGGTCCATGATCACTCCCAATGGGGTCAGAGGGTCAGCGGTCACTCCCAGTTAGTCAGAGGGTCAGTGATCACTCGCAATGTGGACAGATTGTCAGTGATCACTCACAATCGGTCAGAGTATCAGTGATCACTCCCAAAATGTCAGAGGGACAGCGGTCTATGCCAACGGGTCAGAGTGTCAGTGATCACTCCCAATGGAGTCAGAGGGTCAGTGATCACTCCCAACGGGTTCAGAGGGTCAGTGCTCTCTCCCAATAGGGTAAGAGGGTCAGAGATAACTCCCAACGTGTCAGAGTGTCAGTCATCACTCCCAACTGTCAGAGGGTCAGCGGTCACTCCCAACGGCTCAGAGGGTCATTGATCGCTCCTAATGTGTCAGAGGGTTAGTGATCACTCCCACAGGTCAGCGGGTCCGTGATCACTCCCACCGGGACAGAGGGTCAGTGATCACTCCCAATGGGGTCAGAGGATAAGCGGTCACTCCCAACGGGACAGAGGGTCAGTGATCACTCACAATGGGTTCAGAGGGTCAGTGATCACTCCCAATGGGGTCAGAGGATAAGCGGTCACTCCCAACGGGACAGAGGGTCAGTGATCACTCCGAACGGGTCAGAGTTTCAGTGATCACTCCCAACGGGTCAGCGGGTCAGTGATTATTCCCAATGGTTCAGAATATCAGTGATCACTCCCAATGGCTTCAGAGTATCAGTGATCACTCCCAAAGTGTCAGAGGGCAGCGGTCACTCCGAACGCGTCAGAGTGTCAGTGATCACTCCCAACGGGTCACAGAGACCGTGATCACTCCCAATGGGGTCAGAGGGTAGGTTGTCACTCCTAATGTGTCAGGGGATCTGTCATCTCTACCAACAAGTCAGAAGGTCAGTGATCACTTCCAGCGGATCAGAGTGTCAGTGATCACTCCCAAAGGGTCAGAGTGTCAGTGATCACTCCCAATGGGTCAGGCGGTCGGTGATCACTCCTAATGTGTCAGAGGATCAGTGATCGATGCCAACGGGTCAGAGAGTCAGTGATTACTCCCAATGGGTCAGAGTATCAGTGATCACCCCCAACGTGTCAGAGGGTCCGTGATCACTCCCAATGGGTTCAGAGGGTCGGTGATCACTCCCAATGGGGTCAGAGGGTAGGTTGTCACTCCTAATGTGTCAGAGGATCAGTGATATCTACCAACCAGTTAGAGGGTCAGTGATCACTCCCAACGGGGTCAGAGGGTCAGTGATTAATCCCAACGGTCAGACGGTCAGTGATCACTTCCAGCGGGTCAGAGTGTCAGTGATCACTCCCAAAGGGTCACAGTGTCAGTGATGACTATCGATGGGTCAGACGGTCGGTGATCACTCCCAACGGGTCAGAGGGTCAGTGATCACACCCAATGGGGTCAGAGGGTCAGCGGTCACTCCCAACGGGGTCAGAAGGTCAGTGATCACTCGCGATGCGGCCAGAGGGTCACTGATGCCTCCCAACGGCGTCAGAGGGTGAGTGTTCACTCCCTATGGGTCACAGTGTCAGTGATCACTCCCAACGGGTCAGAGGGTCAGTGATCACTCCCAATGGGGTCAGAGGGTCAGCGGTCACTCCGAATTGGTCAGAGGGTCAGTGATCACTCGCGATGGGGCCAGAGGGTCAGTGATCATTCCCAACGGGTCTCAGTGTCAGTGATCACTCCCAGCGTGTCAGAGGGACAGCGGTCACTCCCAACGGGTCAGAGTGTCAGTGATCACTCCCAATGGGGTCGGAGGGTCAGCGCTCACTCTCAATTGGGCAGAGTGTCAGTGATCACTCCCAACGGGTCAGAGGGTCAGTAATCACTCCCAATGGGGTCAGAGGGTCAGCGGTCACTCGGAATTTGTCAGAGGGTCAGTGATCACTCGTGATGGGGCCAGAGGGTCAGTGATAATTCCCAACGGGTCAGAGTGTCAGTGATCACTCCCAATGGGTCAGAGCGTCAGTAATCACTCCCAACGGGTCAAAGTATCAGTGATCACTCTAAATTAGGTCAGAGGGTCAGCGGTTACTCCCAGTGGGGTCCGAGTGTCAATGATTACTCCCAAAGAGACAGAGGGTCCGTGATCACTCCCAACGTGTCAAAGTAACAGTGACCACTCCCAACGGGGTCAGAGGGTCAGTGATCACTCCCAATGGGTCAAAGTATCAGTGATCACTCCCAAAGTGTCAGAGGGACAGCAGTCACTCCCAACGGGTCAGAGTGTCAGTCGTCACTCCCAACGGTCAGAGGGTCAGCGGTCACTCCCAACGGGGTCAGAGGGTCATTGATCACTCCTAATGTGTCAGAGGGTTAGTGATCACTCCCAATATGTCACAGGGTCAGTGATCACTCCCACAGATCAGCGGTTCCGTGATCACTCCCAACGGGACAGAGGGTCAGTGATCACTCTCAATGGGTCAGAGTGTCAGTGATCACTCCCAAAGGGTCAGAGTGTCAGTGATCACTCCCAACGGGGTCAGAGGGTCATTGATCACTCCTAATATGTCAGAGGGATAGTGATCATTCCCAATATGTCACAGGGTCAGTGATCACTCCCACAGATCAGTGGGTCCGTGATCACTCCCAACGGGACAGAGGGTCAGTGATCACTCCCAATGGGTCAGAGTGTCAGTGATCACTCCCAAAGGGTCAGAGTGTCAGTGATCACTCCCAATGGGTCAGAGGGTCAATGATCTCTCCCTATGGGTCAGAAGGTCAGTGATCACTCCCAAAGAGGTCAGAAGGTCAGTGATCACTCCCAATGGGTCAGAGGGTCCATGATCACTCCCAATGGGATCAGAGGGTCATTGATCACTCCCAATGCGGTCAGAAGGTCAGCGGTCACTCCCAGTTGGTCAGAGAGTCAGTGATCACTCGCAATGTGGACAGGTTGTCAGTGATCACTCACAATCGGTCAGAGTATCAGTGATCACTTCCAAAATGTCAGAGGGACAGCGGTCTATCCCAATGGGTCAGAGTGTCAGTGATCACTCTCAATGGAGTCAGAGGGTCAGAGATAACTCCCAACGGGTCAGAGTGTCAGTGATCACTCCCAATGGGTCAGAGTATCAGTGATCACTCCCAATGGAGTCCGAGGGTCAGTGATCACTACTAATAGGGTCAGAGGGTCAGTGATCACTCCCAACGGGGTCAGAGGGTCAGTGCTCTCTCCCAATGGGGTCAGACGGTCATTGATCACTCCCAGTGGGGTCAGAGGGTCAGCGGTCACTCCCAGTTGGTCAGAGGGTCAGTGATCACTCGCAATGTGGACAGATTGTCAGTGATCACTCACAATCGGTCAGAGTATCAGTGATCACTCCCAAAATATCAGAGGGACAGCGGTCTATCCCAACGGGTCAGAGTGTCAGTGATCACTCCCAATGGAGTCAGAGGGTCAGTGATCACTCCCAATGGGGTCAGAGGGTCAGAGATAACTCCCAACGGGTCAGAGTGTCAGTCATCACTCCCAACGGTCAGAGGGTCAACGGTCACTCCCAACGGGGTCAGAGGGTCATTGATCACTCCTAATGTGTCAGAGGATTAGTGATCACTCCCAATATGTCACAGGGTTAGTGATCACTCCCACAGATCAGCGGTTCCGTGATCACTCCCAACGGGACAGAGGGTCAGTGATCACTCTCAATGGGTCAGAGTGTCAGTGATCACTTCCAAAGGGTCAGAGTGTCAGTGATCACTCCCAACGGGGTCAGAGGGTCATTGATCACTCCTAATGTGTCAGAAGGTTAGTGATCACTCCCAATACGTCACAGGGTCAGTGATCACTCCCACAGATCTGCGGGTCCGTGATCACTCCCAACGGGACAGAGGGTCAGTGATCACTCCCAATGGGTCAGAGTGTCAGTGATCACTCCCAAAGGGTCAGAGTGTCAGTGATCACTCCCAATGGGTCAGAGGGTCAATGATCTCTCCCTATGGGTCAGAAGGTCAGTGATCACTCCCAAAGAGGTCAGAAGGTCAGTGATCACTCCCAACGGGTCAGAGGGTCCATGATCACTCCCAATGGGATCAGAGGGTCATTGATCACTCCCAATGGGGTCAGAAGGTCAGCGGTCACTCCCAGTTGGTCAGAGAGTCAGTGATCACTCGCAATGTGGACAGGTTGTCAGTGATCACTCACAATCGGTCAGAGTATCAGTGATCACTCCCAAAATGTCAGAGGGACAGCGGTCTATCCCAACGGGTCAGAGTGTCAATGATCACTCCCAATGGAGTCAGAGGGTCAGCGGTCACTCTCCATTGGTCAGAAGGTCAGTGATCACTCCAGATGGGGTCAGAAGGTCAGTGATCACTCCTAATGTGTCAGAGGATCAGTGATCAATGGCAACGGGTCAGAGAGTCAGTGATTACTCCCAATGGGTCAGAGTATCAGTGATCACCCCCAACGTGTCAGAGGGTCCGTGATCACTCCCAATGGGTTCAGAGGGTCGGTGATCACTCCCAATGGGGTCAGAGGGTAGGTTGTCACTCCTAATGTGTCAGAGGATCAGTGATCTCTACCAACCAGTTAGAGGGTCAGTGATCACTCCCAACGGGGTCAGAGGGTCAGTGATTAATCCCAACGGTCAGACGGTCAGTGATCACTTCCAGCGGGTCAGAGTGTCAGTGGTCACTCCCAAAGGGTCACAGTGTCAGTGATGACTATCGATGGGTCAGACGGTCGGTGATCACTCCCAACGGGTCAGAGGGTCAGTGATCACACCCTATGGGGTCAGAGGGTCAGCGGTCACTCCCCATTGGTCATAAGGTCAGTGATCACTCGCGATGGGGCTAGATGGTTAGTGATTACTCCCAAAGGGTCAGAATCTTAGTGATCACTCCCAATGGAGTCAGAGGGTCAGTGATCGCTCGCGATGAGTCCAGAGGGTCAGTGATGACTCCCAACGGGGTCAGAGGGTCAGTGATCACTCGCGATGCGGCCAGAGGGTTAGTGATGCCTCCCAACGGCGTCAGAGGGTGAGTGTTCACTCCCTATGGATCACAGTGTCAGTGATCACTCCCAACGGGTCAGAGGGTCAGTGATCACTCCCAATGGGGTCAGAGGGTCAGCGGTCACTCCGAATTGGTCAGAGGGTCAGTCATCACTCGCGATGGGGCCAGAGGGTCAGTGATCATTCCAACGGGTCAGTGTCAGTGATCACTCCCAGCGTGTCAGAGGGACAGCGGTCACTCCCAACGGGTCAGAGTGTCAGTGATCACTCCCAATGGGGTCGGAGGGTCAGCGCTCACTCTCAATTGGGCAGAGTGTCAGTGATCACTCCCAACGGGTCAGAGGGTCAGTAATCACTCCCAATGGGGTCAGAGGGTCAGCGGTCACTCGGAATTGGTCAGAGGGTCAGTGATCACTCGTGATGGGGCCAGAGGGTCAGTGATAATTCCCAACGGGTCAGAGTGTCAGTGATCACTCCCAATGGGTCAGAGCGTCAGTAATCACTCCCAACGGGTCAAAGTATCAGTGATCACTCTAAATTAGGTCAGAGGGTCAGCGGTTACTCCCAGTGGGGTCCGAGTGTCAATGATTACTCCCAAAGAGACAGAGGGTCCGTGATCACTCCCAACGTGTCAAAGTAACAGTGACCACTCCCAACGGGGTCAGAGGGTCAGTGATCACTCCCAATGGGTCAAAGTATCAGTGATCACTCCCAAAGTGTCAGAGGGACAGCAGTCACTCCCAACGGGTCAGAGTGTCAGTCGTCACTCCCAACGGTCAGAGGGTCAGCGGTCACTCCCAACGGGGTCAGAGGGTCATTGATCACTCCTAATGTGTCAGAGGGTTAGTGATCACTCCCAATATGTCACAGGGTCAGTGATCACTCCCACAGATCAGCGGTTCCGTGATCACTCCTTCGGGAGAGAGGGTCAGTGATCACTCTCAATGGGTCAGAGTGTCAGTGATCACTTCCAAAGGGTCAGAGTGTCAGTGATCAATCCCAACGGGGTCAGAGGGTCATTGATCACTCCTAATGTGTCAGAGGGTTAGTGATCACTCCCAATACGTCACAGGGTCAGTGATCACTCCCACAGATCTGCGGGTCCGTGATCACTCCCAACGGGACAGAGGGTCAGTGATCACTCCCAATGGGTCAGAGTGTCAGTGATCACTCCCAAAGGGTCAGAGTGTCAGTGATCACTCCCAATGGGTCAGAGGGTCAATGATCTCTCCCTATGGGTCAGAAGGTCAGTGATCACTCCCAAAGAGGTCAGAAGGTCAGTGATCACTCCCAACGGGTCAGAGGGTCCATGATCACTCCCAATGGGATCAGAGGGTCATTGATCACTCCCAATGGGGTCAGAAGGTCAGCGGTCACTCCCAGTTGGTCAGAGAGTCAGTGATCACTCGCAATGTGGACAGGTTGTCAGTGATCACTCACAATCGGTCAGAGTATCAGTGATCACTCCCAAAATGTCAGAGGGACAGCGGTCTATCCCAACGGGTCAGAGTGTCAGTGATCACTCCCAATGGAGTCAGAGGGTCAGCGGTCACTCTCCATTGGTCAGAAGGTCAGTGATCACTCCAGATGGGGTCAGAAGGTCAGTGATCACTCCTAATGTGTCAGAGGATCAGTGATCAATGGCAACGGGTCAGAGAGTCAGTGATTACTCCCAATGGGTCAGAGTATCAGTGATCACCCCCAACGTGTCAGAGGGTCCGTGATCACTCCCAATGGGTTCAGAGGGTCGGTGATCACTCCCAATGGGGTCAGAGGGTAGGTTGTCACTCCTAATGTGTCAGAGGATCAGTGATCTCTACCAACCAGTTAGAGGGTCAGTGATCACTCCCAACGGGGTCAGAGGGTCAGTGATTAATCCCAACGGTCAGACGGTCAGTGATCACTTCCAGCGGGTCAGAGTGTCAGTGATCACTCCCAAAGGGTCACAGTGTCAGTGATGACTATCGATGGGTCAGACGGTCGGTGATCACTCCCAACGGGTCAGAGGGTCAGTGATCACACCCTATGGGGTCAGAGGGTCAGCGGTCACTCCCCATTGGTCATAAGGTCAGTGATCACTCGCGATGGGGCTAGATGGTTAGTGATTACTCCCAAAGGGTCAGAATCTTAGTGATCACTCCCAATGGAGTCAGAGGGTCAGTGATCGCTCGCGATGAGTCCAGAGGGTCAGTGATGACTCCCAACGGGGTCAGAGGGTCAGTGATCACTCGCGATGCGGCCAGAGGGTTAGTGATGCCTCCCAACGGCGTCAGAGGGTGAGTGTTCACTCCCTATGGGTCACAGTGTCAGTGATCACTCCCAACGGGTCAGAGGGTCAGTGATCACTCCCAATGGGGTCAGAGGGTCAGCGGTCACTCCGAATTGGTCAGAGGGTCAGTCATCACTCGCGATGGGGCCAGAGGGTCAGTGATCATTCCCAACGGGTCAGTGTCAGTGATCACTCCCAGCGTGTCAGAGGGACAGCGGTCACTCCCAACGGGTCAGAGTGTCAGTGATCACTCCCAATGGGGTCGGAGGGTCAGCGCTCACTCTCAATTGGGCAGAGTGTCAGTGATCACTCCCAACGGGTCAGAGGGTCAGTAATCACTCCCAATGGGGTCAGAGGGTCAGCGGTCACTCGGAATTGGTCAGAGGGTCAGTGATCACTCGTGATGGGGCCAGAGGGTCAGTGATAATTCCCAACGGGTCAGAGTGTCAGTGATCACTCCCAATGGGTCAGAGCGTCAGTAATCACTCCCAACGGGTCAAAGTATCAGTGATCACTCTAAATTAGGTCAGAGGGTCAGCGGTTACTCCCAGTGGGGTCCGAGTGTCAATGATTACTCCCAAAGAGACAGAGGGTCCGTGATCACTCCCAACGTGTCAAAGTAACAGTGACCACTCCAACGGGGTCAGAGGGTCAGTGATCACTCCCAATGGGTCAAAGTATCAGTGATCACTCCCAAAGTGTCAGAGGGACAGCAGTCACTCCCAACGGGTCAGAGTGTCAGTCGTCACTCCCAACGGTCAGAGGGTCAGCGGTCACTCCCAACGGGGTCAGAGGGTCATTGATCACTCCTAATGTGTCAGAGGGTTAGTGATCACTCCCAATATGTCACAGGGTCAGTGATCACTCCCACAGATCAGCGGTTCCGTGATCACTCCTTCGGGAGAGAGGGTCAGTGATCACTCTCAATGGGTCAGAGTGTCAGTGATCACTCCCAAAGGGTCAGAGTGTCAGTGATCACTCCCAACGGGGTCAGAGGGTCATTGATCACTCCTAATATGTCAGAGGGATAGTGATCACTCCCAATATGTCACAGGGTCAGTGATCACTCCCACAGATCAGTGGGTCCGTGATCACTCCCAACGGGACAGAGGGTCAGTGATCACTCCCAATGGGTCAGAGTGTCAGTGATTACTCCCAAAGGGTCAGAGTGTCAGTGATCACTCCCAATGGGTCAGAGGGTCAATGATCTCTCCCTATGGGTCAGAAGGTCAGTGATCACTCCCAAAGAGGTCAGAAGGTCAGTGATCACTCCCAATGGGTCAGAGGGTCCATGATCACTCCCAATGGGATCAGAGGGTCATTGATCACTCCCAATGCGGTCAGAAGGTCAGCGGTCACTCCCAGTTGGTCAGAGAGTCAGTGATCACT